>NC_133334.1:110970461-111282626 GCF_042186555.1 Aquarana catesbeiana
AAACTTGATTTTAAAAAACCAAAAAAAAAAAAAAAAACTTGATTTGCAAAAACCAAAAAAAAAATAAAAAAACTTGATTTTAAAAAACCAAAAAAAAATAAAAAAAACTTGATTAAAAAAAAAAAAAAAATTAAAAAAAAATTGCTTTTAAAAAAAAAAAAAAAAAACAAAACTTGATTTTCCAAAAAAAAAAAAAAAAAAAGCTTGTTTGCGAAAATCAAAAAGCCAAAAAAATTTTTTTGTGGATTAGGTAGAAATATTTAAATATAATTATATTTTGCTACATTATTAAGATATCATTATATTTTTGTCTATGAACATTTTATACTAAATGCAGAACTGAATGCATAACAACCATTAATAAAAACATCTCCTTATAGGATTTTAAAAAATGTGTGGTTTGTTATTTCAAGGCTCAGTATCAGTTTGGTTCTAATTGTAAAAAAGTTGTTTACAGTGGCAATGGAGCTTATTTAGACATTTTTAAAATTAAAATACAGTTGGCACTACAACTGCTCGACCATAACCTAGGAGACAGCCCAAAAGAAAGGCAAGCAATAAATATAATGCCAGATTTCCGCAATATTTTTTTTATTGTAAAAAATTATATATCCTGGCCCATTGCAATGGCCCCCCTACCCATAAAATAATTAACATATTGCTGTCTAACTTGACGGGCACTTTGGGGGGCCAAGCCAGTACGGACAGTATCCAGGCATGTAAGGTTGGCTTCTATTTGTCCGGCCTCAGGCCCAACTGTGCCTATATAATTGGTAGAATGCTTGTTTAAAAAGTTGTGCAGAATGCAGCATGATAAAATGATAAAATTAAGTTTGTATTCCGCCAAATTAATGGCTGTTTGAAACAGGCGGAACCGGCTGGCCAGAATTCCAAACGCATTCTCAACCACTCTTCTAGCTCTGGCCAGCCGGTAATTAAAAACCCTCCTCTCCGGGGTGAGGGTTCTTTGGGGGAATGGCCTCATGAGGTGCTTGCTGAGAGCGAATGCTTCATCGGCAATGAAGACAAAGGGGAGTCCTTCCACGTTATCCTCATCAGGTGGCAATCCCAGGCCACCACTCTGGAGACGCTGGCAGAACTCCGTCTGGGCAAATACTCCTCCATCCGACATCCGGCCATTCTTCCCCACGTCCACATATAAAAAATCATAGTGTGCCGACACCACCGCCATTAAAACAATACTGTGGAACCCCTTATAATTAAAATAATATGACCCCGAATGGGGTGGTGGCACAATGTGGACATGTTTCCCATCTATAGCCCCTCCACAATTGGGAAAGTCCCAACGGCTGGCAAAATGGGATGCCACAGTCTGCCATTCCTGTGGCGTTGAAGGAAACTGGGGAATCAAACAAGAAAACCAAAATCAATTAATTTGGAAGCTAACATTGCAAGAAAATTAGACAATTAAAAACATTATTCCCCAGCATCAGTATAACATTCAATAATTTAATTCTTCTGGAATAACTAATATGGAAAGGCACACTTATCAGATTGCTCACCCCCTCTGATGGAACATTGATTACATTTTAGGGGGTTGTGAAATCCCTAAAAAAAATTACTTTTAGGACACGCAGGAATTTAGGGACTAAAAAGGCTACAAGACTGCAGTTGTCGCACTCTGCAGGTGCAGTTGCTAACCAGCTTACAGTAAATGAGGTAATGTAAAAAGGCATTCATGTTGCAAGGAGTACACAATCACAGGCAAGGGCAATTAATGAAAACACTTTAAAGCTTGCATATGATTTGATGATGGAAATCAGCAGAGCTTCTGCTCATTTACTAAAGCACTGGAACAAATGCACTTGTAGAGTGCACATGCATTTTGCAAACTGCAACATATATTTGCTTTAGACAAATCAACACCACAGAACATTCAAGCAAATTTTAACGAGGGTGGGGGTGGGGGGGTTGTGAAATCTAGATAATTGCTCATTAGCAGCACACTATTTGGAGTGAGTTTAGGTGGGGGGGGGGGGGAGTTGTGAAATCTAGATAATTGCTCATTAGCAGCACACTATTTGGAGTGAGTTTAGGTGGGGGGGGGGGGGGAGTTGTGAAATCTAGATAATTGCTCATTAGCAGCATACTATTTGGAGTGAGTTTAGGTGGGGGGGGGGGGAGTTGTGAAATCTAGATAATTGCTAATTATAAGCACACTAAATACACTCAAACAAAATACATTCAAAATTAGTAGACTAGGTGGATATGTTCCCATCACTTCATGCTGGGAAGGTTATTGAAGGAAAATATACATGCATGACAAAAAATAACAGGAAAAAATTCCAGCATGTGTGAGGATAAAAAGGGGACATTCACACTATATTGCAATGATGGTAAGTAGTGTTTGAAGCAAGAAATACATCACATTATCAAAGATTACATTAAAGAACATGTGATGCTAATAAAAGAAAAATATCTTACCTTAATATAGTCCTTCTGCAGGACCTGTATGATGGCAGAACAGGTCTCTGGGATAATGATCCCCAGAGCCTGGGGGGAGATGCCTGTCGAGAACTTAAGGTCCTGCAGGCTTCTCCCTGTGGCCAAATACCGCAAGGTAGCGACCAGCCTCTGCTCCGGAGTGATGGCTTGCCTCATGCAGGTATCCTGCCTGCTGATATAGGGGGTCAGCAAAGCCAACAAACGGTCAAAAACGGGGTCCGTCATCCGGAGAAAGTTCCTGAAATCCTCAGGATTATTCTCACGGATCTCACGGAGCAAAGGCATGTGACAGAACTGGTCACGCTGAAGCAACCAATTCTTGGTCCATGAACTCCTCCTCGCCCTGTTCATGGACTGGTCTTGGGCTGAAGAATAAACTACAGCACCAAGCACATACAATGCACGAGCTCTACGACGAGTACGTACAGGTAACATGGCTTCAAAACGGTCGGCTGGTCAGAACGCACTAAACAGAACGCACTGAAGAACAGCAAGGCCTGTGAAGAACGACCTGAAAATCAGGAACGAGCGGCCAATAAAACAAAGATTTCTCAATGCCAACTGACCAAACGCACTGAAAAGCAGATACAAACCTCACAAGCACAGACTGAACAACAGTTAAAACGAACTGAAAAATACGAGTCTCACAAGCGCGAATCGTCTCTCACCAAACTTCTACTAACACGAGATAAACACGAGATTAGCAGAAGGAGCCCAAAGGGTGTCGTACGGGCTATTGAACTTCCGTTTTATAGTCTCGTCGGACTTGGTGTACGTCACCGCGTACTAGGCTGTCGTACTTTTGTGTGGTCGTGTGTGTGCAAGTCCGTTCGTAAGAAAGTCTGCCGCAAGTCCGCCGAAGGTACGTCGGAAGTATGTCGGACAGGCTGTCGGACTTTTGTAGGTGAAAAGTCCGACCGTGTGTACGCGGCATTAGTGTTACAAGGTCTCAGGTGTGAATGGGGAGCAGGTGTGTTAAATTTGGTGTTATCGCTCTCACTCTCTCATACTGGTCACCTCATGACAAAGAACTCTCTGAGGATCTAAAAAAAGAATTGTTGCTCTACATAAAGATGGCCTAGGCTATAAGAAAATCGCCAAGACCCTGAAACTGAGCTGCGGTACGGTGGGTAAGACCATACAGCGGTTTAACAGGACAGGTTCCACTCAGAACAGGCCTCACCATGGTCACCCAAAGAAGTTGAGTGCACGTGCTCAGCGTCATATCCAGAGGTTGTCTTTGGAAAATAGACATATGAGTGCTGCCAGCATTGCTGCAGAGGTTAAAGGGGTGGGGGGTCAGCCTGTCAGTGCTCAGAGAATACGCCACACACTGCCATCAAATTTGTCTGCATGGCTGTCGTCCCTGAGGGAAGCTTCTTCTAAAGATGATGCCCACAAACAGTTTGCTGAAGACAAGCAGACTCAGGTCATGGACTACTGGAACCATGTCCTGCGGTCTGATGAGACCAAGATAAACTTATTTGGTTCAGATGGTGTCAAGCGTGTCTGGCAGTAACTAGGTTAGGAGTACAAAAACAAGTGTGTCTTGCCTACAGTCAAGCATAGTGGTGGGAGTGTCATGGTCTGGCGCTGCATGAGTTCTGCCGGCACTGGGGAGCTACAGTTCATTAAGGGAACCATGAATGCCAACATGTACTGTGACATACTGAAGCAGAGCATGATCCCCTCCCTTCAGAGACTGGCCCGCAGGGCAGTATTCCAACATGATAACGACCCCAAACAAACCTCCAAGACAACCACTGCCTTGCTAAAGAAGCTGAGGGTAAAGGTGATGGACTGGCCAAGCATGTCTCCAGACCTAAACCCTATTGAGCATCTGTGGGGCACCCTCAAATGGAAGGTGAGGAGCGCAAGGTCTCTAACATCCACCAGCCTCGTGATGTCGTCATGGAGGAGTGGGAGAGAACTCCAGTGACAACCTGTGAAGCTCTGGTGAACTCCATGCCCAAGAGGGTTAAGCCAGTGCTGGAAAATAATGGTTGCCACACAAAATATACACACTTTGGGCCCTATTTGGACATTTTCACTTAGGGGTGTACTCACTTTTGTTGCCAGCGATTTAGAGATTAATGGCTGTGTGTTGAGTTATTTTGAGGGGACAGCAAATTTACACTTTTATACAAGCTGTACACTCACTACTTCACTACATTGTAGCAAAGTGTCATTTCTTCAGTGTTGTCACATGAAAAGATATAATAAAATATTTACAAAAATGAATATTACCTATGTAAGGGACAAGTAGATTGCATGAGTCTTGTAGATTGTTTAACTGACTCAAGACATGGGTGGTTTGTATTGAAGTCATTTTGAAATGATTTTGTAGAAAGCTATGGTTTGAAAATGACTGCATATTCAAGTGGCCATGTGGCTGAGGGGGGAAGGGCATGCATTGCTGGAACGCACTTACAATAGTAGCTGTTTGTTGAAAGGGCTACGCCCTGTGGATAATCTCAGGTTTTTTTGACAACAGCATGAGGGAGCTCTATTGTTTTGAGATGAAAAGATCATACATGCAATCATCATTGTTTGTATGTCTCAATGTCTTGTTTCTGTGGAAGCTAATGCCAGAGTAAGTATATGAACTTTATTTGGGAACAAGAGTGTATGTTTGAGCCGTGTTATTTTGTGTTTTATGTAACGTTGGAATTTAGGGATGTGTTGTTTGATTGGATAGCTTGTGTTCCTATGGGCCCTAGTTGATGTAGCCTAAAGTGTTAGAACGGTTAAGTGTTCATTTGGTGCCTCAATTGTGTAGTCAGTTTTTGTGGGGAGAAATTTTGGTTTTCTAGTGAAGAAATTTCAGTTTGCGCTGGTTTTGGCGGGATCGGCGACTGCATTTCATGTGTTAATGCTACCATGTGGTCATGGCCCGGCTTTCGTCTGCCATTTTGCTGTAGTCCAGATTTCATCTACCATGTGGCCGTTGCCCGGCTTTCGTCTGCCATTTTGCTGTAGTCCAGATTTCATCTACCATGTGGCCGTTTCCCGGCTTTCGTCAGTCATTTTGCTGTAGTCAAGATTTCATCTACCATGTGGTCGTGGTCCGGCTTTCGTCTGCCATTTTGCTGTAGTCCAGATTTCATCTACCATGTGGTCATGGTCCGTCTTTCGTTTGTTGCAACTGCCATTTCATGTCTGCTGTGTTTTGGGTGAAATTGCTCTGCTTTTGGGCCAGGTTTCAGCGTTTAGTGAGGTTGAGTCATCTTTTTGCAGGAGTTTCAGTGGTCTGACTGCCCAGGGGATATGGGAGTCAAGGGGGTTTATTCCACCCTTTCCTGCACAAAAGGTTTTTTAGACCAGAGGGGGTAGCCATAGCTATTTTGAAACAAGCATGTGGACAAAAGTACTTGTGTTTGGAAGGACGAAGTCACTTTGGTTCTTAAATTTAATTCCAGTTGTTTTGCAAAGTTTTATACTGTAATACAGTTGTGGGTGGAGAGTAAACGGGAGGCATCCACGCTATTGTTGTAACATCTAGGTACAGATAGAAGCCATAATATTGTTTTGAATAATGGAGGATTTCATGGTGCTTTGTAGTTTGTCTAACAAAAACATTTATAGGGCTACCAATAATCGGTTGGAGAGCATGCAAATGCGAGGAGTAGATTCTAGCATGCCGGGAAAACGTGTATAATAATCGGAGAATGCCGGGGGACAGTACTGTAAAAGTAGGCACTAGACAGTACTGCTCCGAAAGTTAGTGCGAGGGTGCCCTGGATGCAGGGACACGTCATAAGCGATTCGAATCATCATGGGTAATGTGTTGTCCATGCGTTGGAGGAAAAAAATTAGGCTCCACACCAGTCAGACAGCTGCACCGCACATGAGGTCTAGGTTTGGGGCGACAGACATGAGACCCCTTAAAGATTGGCATATATGATCAGAGGGTACAGTAAGGTGTATTCCTATGGAAGGTACTTTTGATGTCTGGAGGTATGAGACCCCAGAATAAAAATACCTTGGAAGTAGATCGGCTGTGGCCCCAGAAATCTGTAATGATGAGTGGGTTGATGGATGTGTAGTACACACTTGTGTGATTAAAATTCTCATGCCCGCTTTTGAACTTTGTGTGGCTGGCCCATGCAAGGTTGGGAGCTGCTCTCGTGTTTTTCCCATTGTATTTTTCTCTATTGCTAAAAGAGTGAAGGCATTATTCCGTCTGGTTGTTTTTGTTTTTGTTTTGTTTTTTTGGAAACTATGAAATATCCCCCCTTACATTTGTATCTAAATGTTTGTCTCATGTTTTATGCCCTGTACACACGATCGGACATTGATCGGACATTCCGACAACAAAATCCATGGATTTTTTTCCGACGGATGTTGGCTCAAAGTTGTTTTGCCTACACACGGTCGCACAAAGTTGTCGGAATTTCCGATCGCCAAGAATGCGGTGACGTACACCACGTACGACGAGACTAGAAAAGGCCAGTTCAGAACCAAGCGCGGCAACCTTTGGGCTCCTTTTGCTAATCTCGTGTTAGTTAAAGTTTGGTGAGAGATGATTCGCGCTTTTTCAGACTCGTGGTTTTCAGATCGTTTTCTGCTGTTCAGTTTGTGCTTGTGGGTTTGTATCTGCTCTTCAGTGCGTGCACTCAGTTCGTATTGTACTATTCAGTGCGATCTTGTCCGCTCGTTACTGTTTTTCAGGTCGCTCTTCACAAGCCTTGCTGTTCTTCAGTGCGTTCTGTTACTTCGTTCTGAGCAGCCGACCGTTTTCTAGCCATGTTGCATATACATACTCCTCGTAGAGTTCGTACTGTGCAGGGGCTTGGTGTTGGGGTCCTTACCTTGACACAAGTCCAGTCCATGAACAGGGTGGGGAGGAGTTCATGGACCAAGAATTGGTTGCTTCAGTGTGACCAGTTCTGTCATATGCCTTTGCTCCGTGAGATCCGTGAGAATAATCCTGATGACTTCAGGAACTTTCTCCGGATGACGGACCCCGTATTTTACCGTTTGTTGGCTTTGCTGACCCCCTATATCAGCAGGCAGGATACCTGCATGAGGCAAGCCATCACTCCGGAGCAGAGGTTAGTCTCCCCCCTGCGGTACTTGGCGATGGGGAGAAGCCTGCAGGACTTGAAGTTCTCGGCAGGCATCTCCCCCCAGGCTCTGGGGATCATTATCCCAGAGACCTGTTCTGCCATCATCCAGGTCCTGCAGAAGGAGTATATGAAGGTAAGATTTTTATCCTTTAACATCACATTTTATTGTATTTAATGTTTGCTAATATATTGTATTTCTTTCCTCATTCCATAATTACCATGATTGTAATATGCTGTGAATGTCCCCTTTGTCCTCATGCATGCTGGATTTTTAGGTAATTATTTTTGTTGTCCTTCATACATAGTTGCCTTCACTTACCTCCCCAGCATGGTCTCCTGGCCCTATATTCACCTCATTTAGTCACTTAACAATGTATTTTATCAGCTCCATAGTAGTGCTTTACCCCAAACACCCCCTAAAATGTTTTTAAATGTGATTTGTGCTTTAAATTCAGGCAGAGTGCCAGAGGCTTTTTTTGGGGGGTCCCCAAATCATTTTTAACCCTCCCTCCCCCCAACTGCTAAGTCAGCTGATACCAATTCTCTATCCTCAATCATCTATCTGCTGACTTTGCCAAACCCATACACACTATACCCATCTCTTTTGTGGTCAGATTTATGGATGAATTCCCCAAAGCATGTAGTGCAAAGGCCTGCCTGTATACTTTCAAATGGTACTGTTTCAAGTTTCTGTATACTATTATTATCTTGATAGGTAATAGCAGATTGTCCAATGACACTTCTTACCTGTCCAGTGGGCTGCCAATAGTGTAAATAAGGAGGGGCTGTTCAAAGTAATACCCATTATTTAGGCATTCATCTCTCAATGAAGTGGAGAGGGTTACCTGTCCAAGAGTCCCCCCCCCATAATGTTATAAATGGCCCATGAGGGGGGAGGGGGAATCTGATAGGTGTACCTTATACTTTGGTCTTTAAAAACTCCCTCAAATAAATGTTATCTTGATGTTGGCCAAGAATGTTTGTGTCTAATCTGCTTTCCCTGTTTATGTGCAAAATTTTTTTTGTTTGACTCCACAGCTTCCTTCCACGCCACAGGAATGGCAGACTGTGGCCTCCCACTTTGCTCAGCGGTGGGACTTTCCTAACTGCGGAGGGGCAATTGATGGGAAACATGTCCACATCATCCCACCACCCAACTCGGGGTCGTACTATTATAATTATAAGGGGTTCAATAGTATTGTGATGTTGGCAGTGGTGTCAGCTACTTATGAGTTCCTGTATGTGGACGTGGGGAAGAATGGCCAGATGTCCGATGGTGGAGTCATCGCCCAGACGGAGTTCTACAGGCGTCTGCAGAATGGCAGCTTGGACTTGCCACCTCCAGAAGACAATGTGGAAGGACTCCCATTCGTTGCAGATGAAGCGTTTGCGCTGGGGGACCATCTTATGCGGCCATTCCCGATGAGGTCCCTCACCCCGGACCAGAGGGTTTTTAATTACCGGCTGGCCAGAGCCAGAAGAGTGGTGGAGAACACGTTTGGAATCATGGCCAGCCGGTTCTGCCTATTTCTTACACCCATACATATGGCGGAGTATAAACTGAATCATATAATCCTGGCGTGCTGTGTTCTACACAACTTTTTACGACAACATTCTGCCAACTATGCTGGCTCAGTTGGGCCTGAGGCTGGAATTCAAAATGAAACAACCCTGACGGCGCTTGAAAGTGGCCGTCCTGGCTTGCCCCCCGAGTGCCCGTGATGTCCGGCTAAGATACCTTGAATTCTTTGCGGGTAGCGGGGCCATCAATATTCCAGACAATGTCTGTAACCTTTTTCAAATAAAAAAACAAATAACTACTAAAATCTTTGGTGACATTTACTGCTTGTGTTTCTTTTAGCTGACCCTGACAGAAATGTGATGAGTCCTGAAAATGGCGTGATTGTGTAACCTTACAAAGCACTGTTGGGTGTTATTTACTAAAAAGACACGTATCCTTCTGCTGGGCTCAGAAGGATAATCTGTTATATTTGTTAACATTCAATTTGCAACAGTCATGAGATGAAAATTGTGTGTGATTGATGAATAAAAAACTAAAACTATGTCCCTATTTCATACACAGGAAGACCTCAGCCAGGACGAGGCTCTGGAATGTGGCACACAGGAGGAGGCTGTGGAATGTGGCAGCCAGGAGGAGGCGGGGGTTAGTGGCAGCCAGGAGGAGGCGGGGCTAAGTGGCAGCCAGGAGAAGCCTGGGCCCAGTAGGAGCCAGACCGAATCGCAGGTTCCTTCCCTCCGCCTTCACGTGCAGGATTCAGCACTCAGACTGATACAGGAGGCTTCTGCGTCCCTCAGAGCCTTACCCACTCCTGAAGAGGCCTTTGCCTGCATGGCTGCCACCAAACTGAAGGGCATGAAGGAGGGTCAACGCCAGCTGTGTGAGAACCTTCTTTATAAAGTCCTAACTAAGGGGGTGAGTGGCGAAATCACACCCAATACCCACCTGAGTGAGTTGGACCATTCTCCTCCTCCTCCTCCTGCCACAAGTACACCACCACAGCCACAGCGTGGAAGGAAGCGTGGAAGACCAGAGAGTGATGACCTGGGTTCAGTCTGGTCTGACAAAAGATGCAGCCTCTTGTATGACCACAGCCTGGGGACATACATGTCATCTGCTGCTTTCATGATCTCTTCTGGACCAGACTGCACTCCCTTAGATATGGACTCCTCAGGCCACCAATTTTGCAGTAAAATAATTGATGCATGCCCTGGGGGCCAAAGGCTTCGCCAATTTCTGCTGTTTCTCCAGCATTGCCTCCCTCTTTGTTTGGTTCTGAGCCCTTAATAAAGGAATTTTTGGTTCAATTATACTCGCCTATGTGTGTTTTCCTTCAAAAAGGACAGTTTGTTTGTGAGGATTCCGGTACATTTCAAAACTACAATGTGAAATTAACAAGGGACACCAACACCAAACAATCTCCTTGGGATTAAATAATACAAGATATCAATGGTGTTGTGGTAACTTGACACACAAAACACACACAAAAATATTATGGAATAAAACCCAAAAAAACAAAAAAAAACCATCAGCCTTGAAAAAAATACAAAACAAAAATAAAACAACAAAAAAGAAATTTGGTCAGATGTGACAAATCAAAATATATTGAAGGAATCACGATAAATAATAAAGAAAGAAGTTTGTGAGAAGTCTGTGTGAATATGAGCAGCAAAACTACTTCATTCTTCTCACATTATAAAGAAGAAGAGAGTGCGCTGTATTAAACAATTTAAAACATTGCAGCATTACCAAAGTGCTGTATCCATTCCGAAGGCTAATTTTTACCAGACCGAGCTGTTCCGTCTCGGAAATTCTTCTGAGCATGCGTTGCACTTTGTGAGTCGGAATTGGCCACACACGGTCGGAATTGACGCGATCGGATTTTGTTGTCGGAAAATGTTATAGCCTGCTCTCAAACTTTGTGTGTCGGAAAATCCGATGGAAAATGTCCGATGGAGCCCACACACGATCGGAATTTCCGACAACATGCTCCGATCGCACATTTTACGTCGGAAAATCCGACCGTGTGTACGAGGCATTAGTCTTCTCATTGTTTGTATGTAGTAACATGAATATATTAGAACCCACCGCTGCAGCCCACCTACGTGTCGCGGCCGGTGTATTTTTGTAGGAACATGAAACTTATGCCGCGTACACACGAGCGGACTTTCCAGCAGAAAAGGTCAGACGGAATGAATCCGTCAGACACTCCGATCATGTGTTGGCTTCATCGGACCTTTTCTGTTGAAAAATCTGACGGACCTTATAAACCGAGCTTTATTACCCCAGCGATGACAGTGGTACATGCTATATATGATGTTCATATTGATATGAGGTGTTTTGACAAACTAGTAAAAAAACTACAAACAGACACTTGTCAATAGAACTTAACGATATATTTCTAAAGGGTAAAATTAGTTATAGTTTTAACAATAGCTCTGGTTCTTGCCAGTTTGGGTATCGGGACAACTAGGTAGCCCACAAGTGTGCTTCAACTTTAGTTTGGTATTTATGCAGGTATACAGCTTATAAGGTAATTCCCTCTAATGCAAGAGGTTCATGCGTCCGGGTGAAACTTGTCCCAGCATCTTATGTCGCAGCCGATCGTGAGGATCTGATGGCACAAGAGAAGGTAAGAATGCCAGGAACAGCTAGAAGGGAATTGTTCTCCAACCCCGACCAGGTCTGGGCATGGTTTCCTGCTTGTACAGGGTGGGGGCTTGAGCTTATGAAACAATTGAACAATTTCTCATCCAGTGTGGATGGGATGTTCAATGTAACTGCTGAAGCTACAAGAAAGATCCCACAGGAACAACGGCAGATCAAGACCCTTCTATTAAAAGATGGCCCACGATTATCTGTTGGCATCCAAGGGGGGTTTCTGTGCATAGGTAAAGATTGTTGTACCTGGATTAGGGATACTAGAGACAAAGTTCAGGCCCATATGGATAAGGTTAGATCCCTGCAAGGCAAATCCAGAGCTATAGCTAGTGAAGGTTGGAATCCTTTTAAGGGTCTGGGAATCTTTGGGGATTTTTTTATTTTTCAGCGGATCATGGTTGAAGGAAGTAGAGGTATATATACTCATGTTGTTTTTGTTTCTATTTCTTCTAAATGTCGTGATGAGGTGCTCCTGTTGCCCGATTGGACAAGTGAACACAGCCCAAGCAGATGACAACATCTTCCTCTCTGAGATGAGACTCCCCAAAGCCCAACCCACGTACAAGACACAGAGGACTCCAGACCGACCGGCTTTCATGTCCTCCTCTAAGTCATCCCTCCTGAGGAACAGAGTCTACAAGTCAAGCCGTGTTATGAACTCTTATGGACTGTAAGGACTGATTCATTTCCAGGTGTAAGAAGAAGATCAAGATTCATCGAGGGACACATGGGAGCATATGACAAATAGGAGAGACTGTTGTGCAAATTTTTATTAATGTATGTTGTCAGATGTCCCCCAGTGTCAGTTTTGCTGTAATATGCTCATGCGAGCATATTCGCACATACAGACGTTGTTGGAAGACCTTTGGCTGTGGAAACCTTCCCGTGGACATGGCAGATCTGTTTGCTCTTTTAAGGATGTTAGTTCATGCCTCACCAAGAGACTGGCCACCTCATGGCAACTGCATTAACGCTCCTTGTAAGCAGAGCTGCGTACATGGGAACCATAGCATAACCATACAAAATTATGGCCCACTGAGCCAAGATAGAGTACGGCTCGCGTCATTGGTAGCAGTGGGAGTGTGCACACGGTCATGTTCAGAGCCATGTAAGTAGTGTTCAAATTGTGAGACACTTTGTAAAATCCCCAGAAGCCTTCCCTGTGACCACCCGGCAGCAAGCAAAGCAAGCGGAGGAGGCACTTGATGATGGGACCCAGGTGAGGCCTAACTTCCCTAACCCCGACCAGATTGTACCACCTTTTACCTGGGCTACCCCGACTGACTTTACCCGGGAACTACTATCTGACCCGACGTTAGCTAGTTACCGGGAGAGGGCAAGGATGGACCCTGGGGGATTAGAAAGGGAGTCGAGAGAGTGGCTTCGGGAATTACTTTATTGGATGACCGAAGGGAAGGAATCTCATCCAGTGCTCAAGTGACATCTGGTCATGCCGCAGAAATATTGGAGCGACCTGCTTAGCATCGGACATGACATCCCTCTAGCTGGTCACCTTGGAGTGACCAAAACCGATCACCGTTTGACTCAGCTATTCTTCTGGCCAGGGATAACCGGGGATATTAGACAGTATTTTCATACCTGTGATACTTGTCAGCGTGTGGGAAAGAAGGGCGATCAATCTAAAGCTTCTTTGTACCCCCCTGTACCCTACTATGCAGTAGTGCAGCAAATATGTGACACTACCTACCTGGTAGCGAAGTGCTCAGATGAAAGAGTCCGGCGGACCTTCCATGTGAACATACTCAAAGTGTACCAGAAAAGGCTCGAGCAGATAGCTACCACATGTGCTCCAGCCAGGGAAGACTCAGAGAACCTTCCCCTGCCAGAGCTACCAGCGAGAGATAGGGACAGAGCAGGTGTAGAGACAGTGAGGTTAGATGGGCAGCTAGGGCCGGAGCAGCAGGACCATACCAGGCTGGTCCTTAGGAAGCATCAGGTAATGTTTTCCACCAAGCCTGGGTACACTACTATGGCAGTGCACCGAGTGGAGATCCTGGGACAGCAACCTATCCGGCAGGCGGCTTACCGGCTACCGGAGTCAGTGAGAGGGTATGAGGCAGGAGATAAAAGAGATGCTTGATTTAGGAGTCATCGAGCCCTCCAACAGCTCGTGGGCATCTCCAGTAGTGTTAGTGCCAAAGAAGGATGGTACTACCTGCTTCTGCATAGATTACCGCTGACTAAATGACTGCACAACGACTGATGCATACCCCGGGTCGATGAACTGTTAGACCTCATTGCCCAAGGTAATTTCCTAACTACACTTGACCTATGCAAAGGGTACTGGCAGATTCCTCTGGATCCGGAATCTGTTCCGAAGTCAGCATTCATCACCCCCTTCGACTTGTACCAGTCTAAGGTCATGCCATTTGGGACGAAGAATGCTCCGGCGATGTTCCAGAGGATGGTAGATCAACTCCTTGATGGCCTTCAGGATTATGCCTGTGCATATCTGGATGACATTGCGATCTACAGTGATACCTGGGAGGAACATCTACTCCACCTGGGTACTGTGTTAGTGTTACTGTGTTTGACTGACATTAAAGCCAAAGAAATGTAGCATAGGGATGTCTGAGGTCAGGTACCTCGGACATCGGGTGGGTCGTGGGCAACAGCGTCCTGAACCAGCTAAAGTAGAGGCCGTTACCAACTGGCCCACCCCCCGGATCAAAACCCAGGTCTTGGCATTCCTAGGCACTGCGGGGTACTATAGGAGGTTTGTACTCGACTATAGCACGATAGCTAAACCCCCGACTGACTTGACCAGAAAGAATCTTCCCCGCCAGGTCCTGTGGTCCCCCAAAGTGTGAAAATGCTTTCCAGTGCCTGAAAAATGCTTAGATTTCTGTCCCAGTTTTGGCTGCTCCTGACCCAAACAAACGTTTTTGTGTACATACAGATGCTTCTACCTTCGAGTTGGGAGCAGTGCTAAGCCAAGTGGGAGCCGACGGCAGTGAGCACCCTGTTGCCTACATCAGTCGCAAGCTACTACCCTGGGAGGTGAGGCATGCAGCCATAAAAAAAGAATGTTTGGCGCTGGTGTGGGCCTTGAAAAAACTTCAGCCATATCTCTATGGACGATCCTTCACGGTGCTCAGTGACCGCAACCCTTTGATCTGGTTAAATCGAGTATCCGGGGACAACGAACGCTTACTGACGTGGAGTCTTGCCCCGCAGCCCTACAACTTTAGTGTGCAGTACAGGCCGGGCTGACAAAACGGCAATGCAGATGGACTTTCACAGCAAACTGAACTTTGATTGTACTATAGCTCCCTGACATCCCCAAGCTGACCCGTATTGGATCTAGCCAGGTCGGCCAGGCTATGGAACAGGGGGGGAGTATTGTCACTGACTTTGGGCTGCAGGAGGACCATTGCCCGGAGAACTTTGTGTTTTAATGTGTTCTTAAGTTATCCATACAGTGCTGGTTACTAACAGTTGTATGGCTGAACTTGCATTGGATTCGCACAGAAAGTAGTGCAGGGACCTGATTTTTCCCGCACTAGAATCGGATCGCATGGGTGTTCTCACTAAATGCCAATCAAAGCCCCTGTCACTAAATAAAATGGCTAGCTTGCAGTCCTGTTCACACATTGTGTTTTCTTTGTTTAAACTATTATACCCCATGTCACTTTAGTGGTGATTAAAAGCGTCTTCAAAGCCTCCATAGAAGTCTATGACAAAGCTTGCTTAAAGCTCCTGCAGCTTTTCAGAGGCTTTTATTCAGGTTTAGCTTTACTTTGTTTTGGAGAAATTGCAGGTATAAGATATCAACACATACACAGGGCATCTGCCAAGCTTCATTAAAGCTTCAATGAAACATCATTGAAGCACCACAGAAGGATCATCGAAGCATCACAAAAGCATTGCAGAAGCATCAAAAACACATCAAAAAAGCATGTTGAAGTGGTAGGTGCCTTAATGTGTGTTGAAGTCGAAGCAAGTCTAAATGAGTCCTTAGTGCACCACCACCAGGGTCCCAACCAAGCCGGCAGAAATAACTATTTTTCTAGCTTTTTTTGAAGACTATCCGATCCCATCTCAGAACATTTACATAGATGTTATTTCTACCTTCCGGGAATAGTGAAGTCCTGCAGGCAGGCTTGGACCTAGCAAAAGCAATCCAGGTTGAAGGCAGCATAACCTCCAGGGTTTTATACTATCTGTTTCAGGCTGCCTTTATTAAATTATATGAAGGTGACTCTGTTACAGTTTAAGCTGATTGGTAAAACCTGGGCCCAGTTATTCCTGGTGTTGCTTCCTATATACACTCTTGGTATATAAGTGCTTTGTGTAGGAATTTGTGTTATCTCATCCTGGTCATAGTTTGTATCACCTTGTGTTACTTGACCAATTTGTGTCTAATACAGACAGTGTTCATCTAACCTGTTGTTGCTCTTTCAAATGTGAGGGGAAGTGTCAGAGCGGTATAGGCAGTGACCTAATTATCTGGAGAAGGAAACAAGTTTCAGAGGCCCAATTAGCCAGCGACTCTTAAGGGGGTGTGCTACACTAAGAAAAAAGTTTTGGCTATAGATACAGCTTCACGATTTCTCTTTTGATAGTGTATGTATACATTTAGGTAGTTAGAATAGATAGTCTTCACTGCCTGTGGATGCTGATGCTGCAGTCACTGTTTATGTAGTGCTCCTTTTTAAAAGAGCCACCCATCTAGCCATCCACCCACCAGACCAACACATTCATTTTCATACATCTAGCACTATCTGTAGAAAATGAAATAACCTAATCGTAAAATAGGGTGTTTACAGTGATATGAGAGGTTAAAAGGGAAGTATAACTATCTATATCTTACAGCCATAATCTAAGCCGTAAGGAAATAATAAATGGTTATTGCAGTTGTGAAACAAACAAAGTAATTCAGAGTTAGGTTATATGAAACTTTCATGACTGTAAATATCACATTGGTGACCAACAAAGGCAATATACAGCGGGTAAGTGCAAAAAGACATGGAAAGCCAAGACACCAGTTGAAATCTACAATTGTTTTAAAGAAAACAATAAGTAGTGCACTCAATCGCCATGGCCTGTATGCACACTCACCATGCAAGATTCCATTGCCATAGAAAAAGCATGTTGAAGCTCATTTAAAGTTTGCTGCACAACATTTAGATAAGCCTGTGAAATACTGGTAGAATATAGTCTGGTCTGATGAGACCAAAATTGAACTCTTTGAATGCCATAATACACACCATGTTTGGAGGTAAAATGGCACTGCGCATCACCTAAAAAACACCATACCAACAGTGAAGTTTGGAGGTGGAAACATCATGGTGTGGGGCTGTTTTTCAGCATAAGGTACTGGCAAACTTCATATCAATGAAGGAAGGCTGAATGAAAAATGTACCAAGACATTCTTGATAAAAATCTGCTGCCATCTACCAGGATGATGAAGATGAAACAAGGGTGGACATTTCAGCAAGACAATGATCGCTAACACAAAGCCAAGGAAACTCTCAATTGGTTTTTAAAGAAAGAAAATAAAGCTGCTAGAATGGCCCAGCCAATCACCTGACTTGAATCCAATGGAAAATCTATGGAAAGAACTAAAGATCAGTGTTCATAGAAGAGGCCCACGGAGCCTTCAAGATTTGAAGACTGTGTGGAAGAATGGGCCAAAATCACACCTGAGCAATGCATGCGACTAGTTTTTCCATACAGGAGGTGTCTTGAAGCTGTCATTACCAACAAAGGATTTTGTACGAAGTACAATAAATTTCAGTTAGCGTGTTTAATACTTTTTCCCTGTGTCATTCCATTTTATTACACATACAGTGTCTTGAAAAAGTATTTATACCCCTTGAAATGTTCTACATTTTGTCATGTTACAACCAAAAACGTAAATGAATTTTATTGGGCTTTTATGTGATAACCAAATAAATATCTGAAAAATGTGGTGTGCATTAGTATTCAGCACCCATGAGTCAATCATTTGTAGAACCACCTTTCGCTGCAATTACAGCTGCAAGTCTTTTTGGGGGTGTCTCTATCAGCTTTGCACATCTAGAGAGTGAAATTTTTGCCCATTCTTATTTGCAAAATAGCTCAAGCTCTGTCAGATTGGACGGAGAGCATCTGTGAACAACAATTTTCAAGTCTTGCCACAGATTCTCAGTTTGATTTAGGTCTGGACTTTGACTGGGCCATTCTAACACATGAATATGCTTTGATCCAAACCATTCCATTGTAGCTCTGGCTGTATGTTTAGGGCCGTTTTCCTGCTGGAAGGTGAACCTCCACCCAAGTCTCAAGTCTTTTGCAGTCTCTAGCAGGTTTTCTTCTCAGATTGCCTTGCAGGGGCTTAGATAAGGGGGGAGTCAGGGGTGTTCAAACCCCCCCAGGGCCAAAATGAAATGCATGGTTTTCCTGCTCTGCAGCCGCACATGGCACCAGCGGCAGGCAGCACTGCAGTCAGTGGCACACAGAGTGTAATAATGCCACTGCAGCAAGTGTAATAGATCATTAGGCATACCCACATGCATGTTGTGGTACACTGCCAGGCCAGTCTATCACCAGGCAGCACAGTGGGAGCCGGCGGTGCGTGTAGTCCTGTCCACTGCACACCATGTATTCCCGTTGGCTTGCAGTGCCACTCCCACCTTGGGCTTGGGAGAGGAGCTTTGCCTGGTGCCCTGGAGCGCAGAATGCTTGTAAAGTGCTGTGTAGCCGCCGGGCCCCCACATGGATGAACTACTGCTGTCCTGTCCAGGTATGTCCCCCTTTCTCTTCTGGCCTAGTCTCAGAGAGTCTCAGAGAGTGTCCTCAGACTTACCACTGCTCAGACTGCTGTGCTGCTGCCGGCATGCTGCTGTTCATGCTAGGTAATCGTGAGTCAGTGAGAGACTGTCTGTGATTCTGTGTGGCAACTGGCAAAGTTAGTGATTGAGGCTGGCTGGGCTAAATTTTGCATTGCTTGTGTTACTAACAGTTGACTGAGGCTAAGCTGACTTTTCTATTGCTTGTGCTACTGACAGTCCAGCTTGGCACTGGCAAGCTTGTTGTGGTGCTCACCGGCTTAATGATTCAGCAGTTGACACCACAACATGTGTGCCAATGCCAGAGCCAGGCTAAACTTTCTGCTGCCCTCAGTGGCATGCCTTTGCTCTGTTTTACCCCTGGTTCATACATACGTGGTACAGGAAACGCTGCAAACCCTGTGCATTTCTTTTACCGCATTGCAATCACACTGTGTTTATGATCTGCTGCAGGTGTTGATTCAAAGTTAACGACTCCCCAAAAGAAGGTCGCAAACGCAGTGTTTGTCTGAACCAGATCACATGGTTGTTTTTTCAAAAAAAGGTGCCTGCACTTCTTTAGTGCAATGTGGTGCGATTCAGGCCATTTAAAATGGGCTCAAATCACATCACACAGAACCACATGTGAAACCAGGCATTTTCAATGGGCTCAAATCGCACCAAAGTCCTGCATGCACCAATTTTGGAACCGCACTTCAACTGGTTTGCATGGTCGTTTTGTGAATGTGATCCGGTGCAGGCAAAAAAACTGTGTTTTACAACTTTTGGTTGTGGTGTCGTTAAGATAGCACTGACACCCACTGCAGATTGCAAGGGGGTGCGATTTGAATGAGGTGCATAAAACGTGTGTGGATTGAGGGTTTCCTGCATTGTAGTGTACCTCTGCATATCTCCTAAGCAGTAGTGGGTTTTTCCTCTGCAATTACACACCTTCTCACACATGCTTAGATAAATCTATCCTAAAGAAAAGTCAGTGTATTCAAGGCTGGTAATTTTTCAGTTGATTGTTTTTTTTTAATTCTGTGATTGATTAAAAATTAAGCTAATGTGTACTGCCTTCCACAAGACGGTGCCCTTTGTACCCGCCCAGTAAGATTGGCTATTACAGTGCACCACCCTGTGGTAGGCAGTGCATTCCCCCCTTTTTTTTTTATCTGTAAAAGTTAAAAAAGCCAGTGAGTGCTCTGTCTGACACAACATGGTGTACTTTGCACCATAATAGCCAACCTTACTGAGGTGGTGCAAAGGGCACCATTTCCTTGTAGGTAGGCAGCACACTTTGCACCTATTCAGTTTGGACACTAGTACTGGACAATAACCAACAGCATTCATAAAAACTGGAAGAAGGAAAAAACTGAAATCAGGTTTGATTTTCTAAAGGACCTGATAAAATACAATTAAGGATGTGATTGCTTACTAGAGGCAACACATATCCTTTTTCCTTTTTCCAGTCTTTATAATTTTGGCGCAATTTATTTTATTTAACCGTATGCCGACCAGCCGCCGCAGTTATACTGCGACAACATGGCTTGGCTGCGCGAATCGCCGTCATGATACATCGGTACCATAGGCGGCCACTAGGGGGCACGTGTGTCCACAGAGCCGATGCGAGTGCCCGGCGGTGATCCCTCGATCGCTCGGGGCACACCGAGAACCAGGATCTGTGTGTGTAAACACACAGTTTCTGGTTCTCTGAGGGGAGAACAGATCGTCTGTTGTCGTCTGAACAGACGATCTGTAATCTCCCCTGCACAGTCCCCTCCCCCCTTCATGGGTTGTTAATGACATGAGGTGAAAATTTCATATCAATAGCACCTTTATATTTACCTAGAAAAATGGTGACGTGTTCAATACTTGATTTACCCACTGTACATGTTGCATCTTAAAGGGTTGCTCAGTCTTTGCCAGAAAAACTGGTTTCTGCTAGAGATTGTGTTGGTCTATCTCACATTTCTTCCATTTTTACTGTAGTAGACTAGAATGAATTAAAAGGCCACCCAGGTAAAATACCAGAAAGTACTTCACTGCTTTCTTTTCTTTTAAATTGTTTATTTATAGAATTTTTGCAGAGTTTACAGAAAAATATAGAAAATAACATTTTCAGGTATTTCAAATATACATTGTCATACAAACTTGAAAACGATGAGTAGGAAAGATATGAAGTGAGCCCAACGTTAATTTATATGTCAACATATTAATTAATGCGAGTATATCAGATCATACCAGCATTAGGAAAAGAAAAGGGATTTGCACCGAGGCCTAAGATGTACACAACTTTCATCATTACTAAAGTCAAAACAGTGAATTGCATGAAATCTACAGTATTTACCTACTGTATCGAGCTGTTTGCCTATAATGCAATAATATAGTACAATAATCAGATTCATCCCATATCTGCCATATTTTAGAAAATTTTTGTTTTGAGCATCTATTAATGCAGTCAGATGTTCCATCCTACGTATGTCTGCCAGGGTAGCTAAACAGTGTGAAAACGTGGGGGGTGAGGTAGATAACCAAAGTCGGGGGATAGTCCGTTTAGCTGCCAACAATATAAAGGACATCAACCTCCTTTCAGCCCTAGAAATACCTGAAAAAGGGAGACCTAGTAAATAACGTATAGGGTTCAACAGAATGGAAGTCCCCAGCAGTTTTTGCAGAAAATTTTTGAATCTGAGCCCAGAATTGGTTAATGGAGGAGCATTCCCAGAAAATATGGTAATGGGTACCTACAGCTTCTTTGCATCTCCAACATTGCCCAGAGGTTGCTGAGTTACAAGCTTGTAAGCTATCTGGGGTCCTGTACCGGAATAAAAGAACCTTAGACGCAGTTTCTTTGTGGGTCACAGATTTTGGATGTGGACTCCCAAATTTTCACCGAGTCTGCCAAGGGAATAGTTTTCTGTAGGACCCAGGGCCATTTTCTCATATAATTATGACTACATTCAGTTAAGGGTATGGCTTCATGTAGAATTTTATAAATAGTAGAGATTAACTGGGGTTCATATGGGCCTTTGGCACATAACATTTCAAAATCAGTTGTTTTTTCTAGTGACAGGGATGGGGATCTAGTAGAAAAAAAGTGTTTAAATTGCAGATAGGAATTGAAAAGCACTTTGGGAATCTGATGTTTCTGAAAAGATCAGAAAAGTAGATTGTAGATCAGAAAAGGTCAGAAAATTACATGTCACTGGGTTTACAAGTTGGCGCTGGAAACTGGAAAATTCCTGCTTGAGACCAGGGTAGCATTCGGTCATAGGACAGACTATCTGGGATATCTGGATTGAAAAGCACATTTAGAAGTGGTGGGCAGGAGGAAGAGAGATAATATCGCTCAGAGCATCGTCTCCATATTGTCAAAGTAAACAACATCGAAGCTAGACATATACTTCTTAATTGGGGTATATGTTTACTAGAAGATGGCCATAACACATCACAAGGATGAACCGGTGCAGTGACTTTCATCTCAATCTCAGATCACCTATTCGGAGCTTTTATTGGACGTCCAGGAGGCCAGTACTCAAAAATGCGAGGCATAGTAATATTTTATAAAATCTGGGGCACCCAGCCCCATCTATTTCTAAGAACTAGGACCACCGATTCGCAATCCGATGGGAAGTATTATTCCATATAAAATGGAGACATCTCCTCTGAAGGGCTTTCAGTCATGTATATAAATGGGTGGTACTGCGCTGATCCTAAATAAAAGGTGGTGTGGCTTAAATAATAGGCATCACACAAAAAAGATTAATCAAATGGTGCGTAGTGCTAACCTAAAACCATATAAATATCATGACCTTAAAAAGCTTCCAAAAAAACATTCAAATAAAAAATTAATATTAATATCACCGTGATGTATGGCTGACTGAGTTAGTAACAGAACAACACTAAATGCAGCGCGGGAATATTTTCTTTAAAACTAGTCTTTCAGTCATGACCAGTGGCGGCTGGTGAAGTTTTAGGATGGGGGGCGCCAGGCCCCGCCCTTCCTTTTTGACACCTCCAACTTGGTGAAAATGGGCCACGTTTTTTTTTGACTGCCTGGAGGGGGGGGGGACGCCCAGGTGCCCCCTATGGACGGGCCGCCACTGGTCGTGACAGTGGGATCGATACTGGGAGCGTCTCAAATAGATAAAGTAGATAAAGTAATTTGGGGAGTATTGACATTTTAAGAACATTTATTCTTCCCAGAAAGGTGAGAGGAAGGGTGGTCCAGTGAGTCAGTAGACGATTGATTTCCATGAACATAGGGGGAAAATTAGCTTGATACAGAGTGGAGAAAGAGGACGTGAGTTGGACGCCTAGATATTTAAGTGTGTCAGTGATAATCAAAGTTTTGTTGAAGAGATGTAAGTTGGGTTGGGGGATATTAATAGGTAGAGCTTCTGTTTTGGCAGAATTGATTTTAAATCTCGAAATAGAACTAAAAGATGTTAAATGCTGTGCAAAGAGGGAAGAGAGGTGTGCGGGTGTGTAAGCGTCAGGAGGACGTCATCAGCGAAGAAAGACAGTTTACACTCCTGTTGTCGTAATTGCACCCCGTGGATATCTGGGCAACCCCTAATGGCCGCAGCAAGGGGCTCTAAACTGAGGATAAAAAGTAAAGGGGACAGAGGGCAGCCCTGTCTTGTAACATTACTAAGGGGAAATGAACATGAAAGATGTGAGGAGAGCTGTACTTGAGAGGTAGGTTTTGAATATAGTGCTTGTAGAGCCTGGAAAAAAAGGCCAAAGAACCCGTAATGGGATAAGATTGCAAACATAAAGGGCCAACTTAGGCGGTCGAAGGCTTTTTGAGCGTCTAGGCTTAGTACTAAAGCAGGGCGTTTAGTTTTAGTCAAAAGATTTATGAGATCTATCGTACGTCTCGTGTTATCACCTGCGTGTCTTGTAGGGACAAAACCTACTTGGTCTCTGTGTATCAGTGATGGCAGTAACCTTGAAAGTCTATTTGCCAGTTTCTTTGTAAAAATGAATAAAAAACAGAATTTAACAGGGCAATAGGACGATAGTTATCGGGTATTGATGGATCTTTGCCTGGCTTAGGAATGACGGTAATGAATGCATGTAGAACATGAGAATGTGAGAAGGTGCCCTTTAGCAGAGAGGTGAATAAGTACAGCATGTGTGGGGCTAGGAGTGGGAGAAAGGTTTTGTAGTATGAGTAGGGAAGTCCATCAGGGCCCGCAGGCTCCCTACGAGGGTAGAAGTCTAATCACTTCCGCCAATTCTTTGGCCATAATGGGCATGTTAAGATTAGAGAGTTGGTCAGAGGTTATTTTAGGTAGTTGTAAGGAGCTTAAAAAAGCTTCAAATTTCTCTTGTGTAAATTGGGTTTGTGAGTCTGAACTTAAACAATTATAACGTTTTTTGTAGAATTCTCCAAATACCTTAGACATGTTCTGGGGCCAGTAGGTAGGGGTACCATCTGGTTCCATTACGTGGTCAGGGATAGATGAGAATGGACCAGCTTATGGACCAGCATTCTATGTGGTTTGTTAGCATATTCATAAAACTTTTGGCTAGACCATAAGATTGATTTGGAGATTCTGCTCATGTCTAATGATTTAATACGGTTGCGGACAGATACCACAGCACGCAAATGATCCACCGCGGGGGGGTGAAATAAATGCGTCTCTGCCTTGCGTAGCTGAGCAAGAAGCTCAGTAGTTTCAACTTAGTAGTTTCTTGTTTCATGCGAGAGCTAGCGGAGATGCATTCAAACCTAAAAAAGGCTTTATGGGCTTCACATAAGGTGGAGGTTTCCGAGACAGTACCTATGTTCAGTTGAAAAAATTCTGATAATTTCTGTTGCAATCGTTCCTTAATTTCAATGTTTCGCAGAAGGGATTTGTTTAGCCTCCAATTGCATGTTTTGGGCATCGAGGCAGATAAGGTGAGATCAAGAGTAATAGGGGCATGATCGGACCATGTAATAGGATTTATCTCTGAAGAGACAACATTAGGCAATAAGGGGGTGGTCACTAAGAAATGGTCTATTCTGGAGTATAGTTTATGTGAGGAGGAATAAAAGGAATATTGCCTCTGAGTGGTGTGTTTCACTCTCCACGCCTCAAAAAGATTGTGGGATCGAATTAGTTTGCGAAAGGAGGTAGATAATTTTTGAGCGTGGAGTGGTGGGTTAGATTGGAAGAGAGCAAATCTGGGGACATAAAACATTGAAGTCACCTCCTACAATGATGAAGGGCTATGAGAGAGACTGTATTTTCTCAAAGACCCTTGTGAGAAAACCTATAGTGGGTTACTGCCCACTGTCAGTTGACGTGGAAGAGCTGCTCTAACATTCCTACAATATTGCTGGGATCTACCTGGCTGCCCAATTGAGAGCTGGAACCACTTCTCAGCACACAGCTGTGCCCACCCCCTCTCCTGCCCAGAGCTACAATGAGTGCTGCAGGAGCAGCTCTGAGCAGACCGAGAACTAAGGAATCAGGTCATGTGATCGCTCAGTTCTCAGGTTTAAAGTGATATTAAAGGTATCTGGGCATGTGTGGAATCTAACAGAGTGGATATGTACTGTTAGAGCTCCGCTCCATGAGGGACAAAAGCCGCCGTTCACAGCAAGCCCGCCGGCTCCAGACTTACACAGCCTCTCCCGCTAGCTCCCACGATCCCGGAGCTCCGATCAGGCCACACAGCATGGTGCTAGAAGGCACCCTGACCAAGCTGAAAAATTCCTCCATCAAGGAAGCGCTGGCCTGTGCTCCAGCCAAGATGGCGCCGACCCCATCCTCCTCAGGTAACACAGCGCGCTCTCACAAGAAGAAGCTGTCCAAGCCAGACTCCCCTGGTGAGTCAGACACGGAACTATCCCTCTCCCAAGGTTCTTCACATGACTACTCTGCTCCCCCAGCTCTTCTAAAGCAAATAGAGTGTATGCTTCACAAGGCACTGAAGCAGACATCAGATTATATAACTAACAGCCTAACAAAAGAAATAAGGGAACTGGGCAACCGCACAGCAGCACTAGAGATCAAAGTAGACGAGATTGAAAATACAGCACAGGATTATATGGCTGAAGTGGAAAACCTCAAAAAAGGAAAACTTGACAATGCAGTCCAGGCTGGAGGACTATGAAAACCGAGCTAGATGCTCCAACTTCCGCATCAGAGGTATTCCCGAAACAGTAATCGACTTACAATCTATCATAACGGCACTATTCCAAGAACTCCAGCCAGCTATACCGATAGAGCGTCTTGAAATGGATAGAGTATACCGGGCCCTTACAACCAAAAAAACAGATGGCCCCCCTCGCGACATTATCACAAAATTCCATTATTACCGCACAAAGGAACAACTTTTGGCTGCGGCCCGAGAAAAGGAAACCCTAACCTTTCAGGGCCTTACCTACCAGCTTTTTGCTGACCTGTACGAGCTAATCATAACCAAGCGGTGAGCCATGAAACCGCAGCTCCAAGAGTTGCAATGTCTAAGTGTTACATATACAAACAGATATATATGTACACAACTTAAAAATTAAACAAATGGCCAAACCGTGTGTACCATTAGTAGTCAAGTTGAAAACACCTGTGAACATCTAGAATCTACAAATTAACCATTAAACAAAATAGAAAAAGACCCCCCTACTGGAGATTCTACATATCAAAATATGTGGAGATAAAGAATCTAGAAACTTCTAGATTCTTTATCTCCACATATTTTGATATGTAGAATCTCCAGTAGGGGGGTCTTTTTCTATTTTGTTTAATGGTTCTTGGCCCTATTTACATTACACCCTCCAGAAATGGGGTTTTGGCCCTCACATTATCAAATGGATTGCCGCACTTTACGACAAACCACAAGCATACATAAAATAAATTATAAATCCAACTCCTTTAATATAGAAAGAGGCACACGTCAGGGTTGCCCCCCCCCCCTTTTATTTGCCCAATTAATTGAACCACTAGCTCATCTAATTAGATCAGACCTGATGATAACCGGAATAGAATTAGGAGGCTACCAGCACAAACTCTGCCTATTTGCGGCTGACACCTTGTTATTTCTATAAGATTTTATATTATAGAACAGCCGCAAGCTGTATTTTTTTGTGCCACATCCAGTATTGAAGCTAAACCAAAAAGAGATCCCCTAGTGCTGGACTTTTTAGGCACATAAAACAATTTATAATATATTTAAAGTACAAATAAAGTTTATTGAATTTAAACAGTAAAAAGTATAGTAGTATAACATATGATATTAGGAATGCATATCAGACATTTTACATTAATGTACATAACATGATGCGTTTCGGGGTATATCTCCTTCCTCAGGGGTGGGTGTGAGCTAAAAACATATTTGTCGTATTTATCATGTATTGCTGACTTGGCATTCCATAAAATTCTAATTAAAGACAACAGCAATCACAGGGTCTGTCTACCAGATATCTTCTTGGCTCCAGAAAAAATATAACAACTCTTAATTTCGATATTTTAAGCAAATGAGCTAATTTATATCCATACCCAAGTTGAACAAAAAATTGGTAAGAGGTGAATCAGTATTCTTTTAATGATGAGTTAATTAAGAGAGGAGCAAAGAAAAACCTCTCTTGACCCCCCCCAAAAAAACGGGGTAAAAAACAGGGTATGTTCTGAGAATTCAACTGAGGCCGAAGGGCAGATCCTGACAGGTAGGTGTTTGGGAACTCAGTAATTGATATTGATGATGCACAGGTAAAGGCTGTATATTTTCCAAATGGAAAGAGAGTTCCTGGTAGCTCCAGCCGGCATCCCGCAACATGAATACTGATTCACCTCTTACCAATTTTTTGTTCAACTTGGGTATGGATATAAATGAGCTCATTTGCTTAAAATATCGAAATTAAGAGTCGTCATATTTTTTCTGGAGCCAAGAAGATATCTGGTAGACAGACCCTGTGATTGCTGTTGTTTTTAACTAGAATTTTATGGAATGCCAAGTCAGCAATACATGATAAATATGACAAATATGTTTTTATCTCACACCCATCCCTGAAGAAGGAGATATACTCCGAAATGTGTCGGGTGCAAGAGCATCTATATCATGTTATGTACATTAATGTAAAATGTCTGATATGCATTCCTAATAGTATATGTTATACTACTATACTTTTTTCTGTTTAAATTCAATAAACTTTATTTGTACTTTAAATATATTATACATTGTTTTATGTGCCTAAAAAGTCCACCACTAGGGGATCTCTCTTGTTATTTCTATCCTCTCCACAGGTCTCCGGTCCCAACCTCTTACCCAATCTCAACAGGTTCGCCACCATCTCAGACCTAACAGTCAACCCTTAGAAATCTCTAGCATTGAATATCTTCCTTTCCAAAGTAGAACTAGAGTCAGCAGAAACTGCGCTCCCCTTTACCTGGGCAGTGAAAACAATCCCATATTTAGGGATCCACCTCACGGCCTCTATCTCAGAACTTTTCTCTGCTAACTACCCACCAATCCTGAGACAGGTGACAAACCTAATGGAGCAATGGTCCTCTCTCCCACTATCATGGTCAGGCAAAATCAATGTTATAAAAATGGCGATCCTACCCAAACTACTATATTTGTTTACTATATTTGTTTAGAGTTCTACCAATCCCAATCCCTGCCTATTACACACAGCTTGTGCAAAAACGAGCAGCGACATTTGTCTGGGGCTCATCCAAACCCTGCATTCCTAAGTACACACTGTACCTCCCTAAAATCCGCAGGGGCCTCGGCTTTCCCAACTTCGCAGCCTACTACAAAGCAGCACACATTGCCAGCCTACCCAAATACCATGCCACACATGAAATTTCGGCAGAATGTGACTCCCTATCGGTCTCTAACTTACTATGGCTAAGTCCCAAAGACCACCCTAGACTACACAACCCCAGGGCTGGACTGGGACACACATGTGGCCCTGGAATTCAACCAGACTGGCCCACTTTAATTTTGAGTGTCCCTATCAGCACCCCCTTACATCAAAGTGTCCCCATCAGCACCCCCTTACATCAAAGTGTCCCCATCAGCACCCCCTTACATCAAAGTGTCCCCATCAGCACCCCCTTACATCAAAGTGTCCCCATCAGCACCCCCCTTCACATCAGAGTATCCTCAAGAGCACCCCCTTACATCAGAGTGTCCCCATCAGCACCCACTTACATCAGAGTGTCCCCCCCTCTCATCCCCCTCCCATGTGTACTCACAGTTCTGAAGGCAGCCTCTCGTTCCTCTCTCCAGTCATGTGATAAGTGACAAGTGATAAGGGGAGAGAGGAAGGGAAATCTGCCGGCTGTCTATCTCCCCCTGCAGGCTGGAGGGAGCAGAAAGCCTAATCATCTCTCCAGCAAGTGTAGGCAGCTGCTCCTTGGTGACAGGAGTGAAATCATGATCACTCACTGTCAGTGAGGAGCAGCTCCAGGACTGTGCCTGACTGGCCCACTGAGCCATCGGCCCACCGGGAAACTCCCTGTAGTCCCAATGGCCAGTACATGCCTGCACAACCCTGTCACCAAACACTTTATATCCCTTTGAGATAGACTCAAATTTAACTATGACCTGCAATTCCCTCACAACCCCTTCCTCTCCTTCCTCAAAAACCTGGCCTTCTGCCCAGCCTAGGACTCCCCTAAGGCATTCAATGCATGGACATCTTTGGGTTTATTAAGACTACATAAATTAGCCACGACTACAAATTTCATCCCCTTCCCAACTCTGTGCGAGACCTTCTATTACCTTAATCAGAACTGTTCAGATACCTCCAAATTAAAAACTTTTACATGCCCAATATAAGCACAGACACTCCCCTAAACCAATTCACTAGCTTTGAATCTACATGTAAAAGTGACCCACAAGCTAGAGGACTGATCTCATCCCTCTATTCCCAGCTTCTAATCAAACCTGACTCAGGCAAACCTTCCTACACCCAGAAATGGGAGGTGGACCTTGGGCGTACCCTTGACACTGCGGACTGGTCGGAAATCTGGTCAGCAACCGAATCATCCTCTCCTAACATCCTTGCGCTGGAAACCAACTATAAAGTACTGACTCGCTGGTACTTAGTACCGTCTAGGGTAGCTAAATTTGTACCCACTTACTCAGCTCTCTGCTTTCGTGGCTGTTCGGATCAGGGCACCCACTTGCATATTTGGTGGACCTGCCCAGTAGTCCAAACCTTCTGGAATGATATTTCCTCTCTCGCCTCCAGAATGTTTGAAATGTCAGTGCAGCCTGACCCATTCACTGCACTCCTTAACTTGAGACCTGAATGCTTGTCACGGTCCCAATTCAAGCTTCTTGTCCATCTCCTTACAGCTGCGAAATAAACCATTGTGAAAGCCTGGAAATCCCCTTCCTTGGAAGCAGCCGAGGCAAAACATAGGATGAACAACACCATGATAAATGCCACGATGGCAGCTATAGAAAGAGACCAGGCTCCCAAATTCGATAAAATCTGGCACCCCTGGGTAACATACTGCCTACCTCCAAACTTTGATGACACTGTCCTCTTGCCATGGTAGCTGACAAAGCAACTCCTACTGCACATCACAAAGGCTCTCAGGTCAAACTTGTGGTCTCCTCCTCCTCTCTCTCCCCCCTTTTTCTAACCTCCTTCCCTCCCCCTATGATTTTGAAGCTCTCGTTGTGACACAGGACACAGCCTTTATCCAATGTCTCCCTATGGCCTTGTCGAACAACCAGACCTCGCTTGTGCTCTTTCACAGACCTACATTAACATAAAAGATCAAATTTTGTTATTCATTGTTCGCTCTGCACGCAGACCAGCCTACGTTTTGATGAGCTTCACTCCCTTTGTACTTTTATGTTCAATTAACATCCCAGTTGTATTTGCTCTTGTAAACTCAATAAAATCCTTTAACAATAACAAAAAAAAGTCATATTAACTTGCCGACCGCTGCACAGCGTTATACGTCGGCACAATGGCAGCGGTGGGCAAATGGGCGTACCTGTATGTCTCCTATAAGAGGCGGGGATAGCAGGCGCGCGCCCGCCACATAGATCGCGATCATGCCCGTGGGACTGGCGGACTCAATGTCTGCCGGTCTCCCGGCGATTGTGTCACAGAGCCGCTGAACGGGGAAGTGCCTATGTAAACAAGGCATTTCCCTGTTCTGCCTTGTGTCATTTTGAAAAGAAAATTGTAAATTAGGGACTTTGAGGAATCCACAGCCTGGTAAGGCTGTGTATTTCAATGGGAAATGGTGTAAAAACCACGCTATAAGAACCAAACTATATATTAAAAAAAAAATATATGTATATGTATATATATATATATATATATATATATATATATATATATATATATATATATAAAAAATATATATAAAAAATAAATATGATAAAATAAAAAAGTGATACCAGGATGATTGCCACCCAACAAACGTATAGGGAGCAGCAATTATAATGTACACAATACACATGCGAATAAGAAAAAATAAAAAATTGCGCTACCCTTAAAAAATATAAAATATAATGTTGTGAAAATATATATAAAGTGGTGAATTAAATTGAATAAGATGATAAAAAATGTGAACCATAAACAATGTCCATTGATCAAAAAACATCAAATTAACAAACGATCAGTAATCAATGAACATTATAGTGTGGTGAACACCAATTAAAATGACATAAATCAGTGACAACAATAACAAATGTCCAGTGATCGTACACGATAATGGTAACCGATCAGTGATCCATAAACAATATAGTGTAGTGAGCACCGGTGAAAATAAATAAAGTCCAACTCCATAATATAAATCTGTGAATCGGTTCCTGTTTCCCAATAATAAGTGAGATCCACCACCACAGGTCAGAGAGAATGCACCCTTACTGGAATACCGTGATCCCCCATCACAGAGGATCAGGGCAGGCATGTGTTGTACTAGATCCCGGCTCCATGGGACGGCAAACAAACACCAAATGGCAGGAAGTCACCTACGGTAGCTCGAACCAGCAAAGCAAGGTCGTGATACATAGGAGAGAATAGATGCTCCAATAGTGTAAAACCAACAATATTTTATTATAAAAAAGAAATTATTGCACTTACAAGAAATCGGATGTAAAAAGCGAACATCACCGGCCGGAGCACAGACAGACAGCCCGTTCCAACTGGATACACGGATGGAGTGCGAGGTGACGTCAGCACGTCGCGCCGTCCTACGCATTTCGTAATAACTTACGTCGTGCCCCTGGATTTATTTTCACCGGTGCTCACTACACTATATTGTTTATGGATCACTGATCAGTTACGATTATCGTGTACCGATCACTGGACATTTGTTATTGTTGTCACTGATTTATGTAATTTTAATTGGTGTTCACCACACTATAATGTGTATTTCCATCCCTAGGGACTTTAATTGAAATTATGGCCCGGTAAGGCCATACATTTCCATCCCATTCATATCTAAAATATGTCCACTTCGGCTCCCGGTCAGAGATGTTTCTGGAGGCTTGCAACACCCCACCAATCTATATATCAATTGCAACCCCAACCAGAAAATACTTCTTGATGTTGGGGTCCTTTACCTTATTATGTCCATGTCCTTGCACACACTTACCACTCTCGTATAATTCTCATTTTAGATTTACCACGCGCATGCTCCTGATGAGTGGCATTCAGCCACGAAACACGTAGAGCTTTTTGATGCCGTGTCTTTGTCGATCTATATCATGATTATCAAGTTACTTGCCTACCTATTTATTTTTACAGGTTCAGTGAAGCCATTGGTCCTGCAGGCAGCACCTTTAATCCTAATATTAATATTATCTAATTGTTTATGGTGAACCACGGAAGTTTATTCTAATCTTATAATGAGACATGATTGATTACTATTATGCTTATGCTTTTTACCTTATTAATTTTATTATTGTTAACCAGTGGCTATACCATGAAATATTCTGCCATCATCATGTGTATTTTCATTTACCATATGTATCAATTTTATTTTAGCAATCGTATGTTTATACCCTATGACATCAATAAAAGTTCTGTTGCTCACTGAATATTCTTTTGCAGCCATTTAGTTCATTTAAAGTCCCACCCTTTTCTGCCCTCCCCTGCCTTGTGTCATGACAGAGATCACTGCTCCCTGTCATCGGAAGGAGTGATCACTGTCGTGAGTTGAAGCCCATCCCCCCACAGTTAGAATCACTCCCTAGGACACACTTAACCCCTTGATCGCCCCTAGTGGTTAACCCCTTCCCTGCCAGTGTCATTTACACAGTAATCAGTGCATTTTTATAGAACTGATTGCTGTATAAATGACAATGGTCCCAAAATAGTGTCAAAAGTGTCTTATGTGTCCGCCATAATGTCGCAGTCCCCATAAAAATCGCAGATCGCTGCCATTACTAACAAAAAAAATGAATTATAAAAATGCCATAAAACTATCCCCTATTTTACGCAATAACTTTTGCGCAAACCAATCAATATACGCTTATTGCGATTTTTTTTACCATAAATATGTAGAAGAATACATATCGGCCTAAACTGAGGAAAAAAAAATAGTTTTTTATATATTTTTGGGGGATATTATAGCAAAAAGTAAAAAATATTGCGTTTTTTTTCAAAATTGTCGCTCTTTTTTTGTTTATAGCGCAAAAAATAAAAACCGCATAGAGGATTAAATACCACCAAAAGAAAGCTCTATTTGTGGGAAGAAAAGGACGTCAATTTTGTTTGGGTGCAACTTTGCACGACCACGCAATTGTTAGTTAAAGCGACACAGTGCCAAATCGCAAAAAGTGCTCTGGTCAGGAAGGGGGTAAAATCTTCCGGGGCTGAAGTGGTTATAGGTAGTTAAAAAAAAAAAATAACAAACATGTTATACTTATCGGCTTTGTGCAGTGGTTTTGCACAGAGCAACCCTAATCCTCCTCTTCTTGGGTCCACAGCTGGCGCTCCTGGCTCCCCTTCTTCTCCGAGTGCGGCTTGCTGTGGGGGCACTAGTGCATGCTTGCTCCTGAGCCCCACTCTGTGTGTCCATAAGACACACAGGATGGGGCTTGCCCTGCCCCCACTCCCTCCTCACTGGCTCCTCACAGCAGGAGCCTACTAGCTCTCACCCAATGAGGAGGCAGAGACCGGGGAGAGCAGCTGCTATTGTGCATATCTCTGGATCATGATCCGGCTTGGATCTGGATCGGGCTGAGCATGTGCAGAGTGTCCCAAGGCTCTGTACTATCAGGAGATGGATTGGGGACTGTGGAAGAAGAGGAGGATCAGAGAAGACAGGATCAAACAGCCTTTTTACACAATGCACATGATTAACCCCTTAGGTTCTGCAGTGAGTATAACAAGCATGCTTTACTGCTTATACACATTGATTTTACTGTTGTGGGTTTAGTAACACTTTAATTCCTAGCAAAATACTTATTTTTTTTTTTTTTAAGAATGAAATGTAGCAGACAATTACCCCAGTCCCATTCTTCTTTCCGGGATATGGGGGTAGGTTATGGCAACAGCGACGCAGGGATAGTATGTCCCCAAAGGCTGTGCGATTCAAGTTCTGTGGGTATGGCTACAGAGCTGTTTGAGTCAATAGTTAAGACCACTGGCAGTGATGGATCCATTATTACATCATTACTGTAGTAATGAGAACTACTGAGAGGGCAATAAAACAACAGCTGGCTACAACAAGAAGCAACTGCTGAGGCTCAATATCCCACAAAGCTATTGCTGAGGGAAGCACACAAAGGTGTCCTGTATGAAAAACACGGAAGTCCTCTACAGCAAGGATAATGCCCCGTACACACGACAGGATTTTCCGATGGAAAATGTTTGATAGGAGCTTGTTGTCAGAAATTCCGTCCGTGTGTAGGCTCCATCGGACATTTTCCATCGGAATTTCCGTCACACAAAATTTGCGAGCTGGTTCTCAAATTTTCCCGACAACAAAATCCGTTGTCATAAATTCCGATCGTGTGTAGACAATTCCGACGCACAAAGTGCCACACATGCTCGGAATCAAGCAGAAGAGCAGCACTGGCTATTGAACTTCATTTTTCTCGGCTTGTCGTACATGTTGTACGTCACCGCGTTCTTGACGTACGGAAATTATGACCAACTTTGTGTGACCGTGTGTATGCAAGACAAGTTTGAGCCAACATCCGTTGGAAAAAAAACATGCATTTTGTTGTCGGAAAACCCTATCGTGTGTACAGGGCATTAGTGAAAAAAATCCAAACTGAAGTTCTGCTTTAGGCCTCTTTGCAGTCCCAAGTTCCAAGTCTCACAAGTGTGAATGGGACCTTAAGTTTTATCTATATATCAAAACTGATATAAACTTTTTTGCATTTTTTTTTTAAAATGTATGAATAAAAAATGAACATGTATCTACAGTCATAATGTAAATTCATTTCTACACTGTATTTCAATTATTTCTAGTCTACTGCTATTAATCCTAATAATCTTGAAGTTTGTAAACTTACTTTGTGAAGATCCCCACACATTTACTTCCTTGAATTCTGTGATATGTGTAGCGATACCCCCGAAGGAGTTGCTTACGTTTGTTCATCTGTTACTCTGCCTCTCAACCCCAAAAGAACTATCCCAGCCCCTCTAGCACACCTAGCAAACGGTGTACTTGCAAACACAGTAAAACAGACACAAATGTAGTGAACAGGAAGTTTGTTTACTGGGACTTTCCACAATCAAACAAACAGTGATCTGGTAACTAAATAGTCGAGAATGGCAAACTATGGTCTTTAATGGTCTTGCTGGATTATTATCATGGCCAAATTTTGTGGGGAAGATTGGGAGGGCTTCATGACCCAAATACACCTTTCACAGGGTTCGGTGGGATCCAGGGAGGCTACTTTAGATAAATCATTTGCCAAACTTTAGAGATCATTAGAAAAGAAAGTCAGGATTTTCTGGCACAAAAAATATTTTGAGAAATACATTAAAAACCAGATTACCCCTTGGGGATTGAGGATTCAAATCTTCCCCAACCTCAAAAAAATAGATGATACTGTAAAAAGTAAATGGCAATCCAATTTACAGTCTTGTTCCTTTGAAATGATGACACTATTGTGTGCTCAATATGAAATTGAACTTAATGAAGTAGATGAAATAATCAATAAATGGTACACGGAACATGACTCGTTAATCAATTTGCTCTCCTTTATTGATAAGGAGCGCGAATTGAGGGAACATATTGAACAATACACCATAGAGATTATCAATAATAAAGAAACTACATTTTCAAGGGACCAGTCAACTTACGATATGGGTTTCGCTTATAAATGGAACCAATCAACCCAATCCAGACAGTCTACCAAAACCAACAACTGTCCTCGACCGAATACTAATACTCATGTATCTGATGTTTGTTCTATCTCTCCTGTACCCTCTAGTCAATCCACAGTATACAAAGACATCAAGAATGAGCGAGTATCAAAAAAACGAAAAGGAGATTCCAATACTTCGTTTTCTGACAATACCAACTACGCACCGGCCCCGACGCAGGAGCATGAGTCACCGGTAGTTCGTCCCAAAACCTCACAACCAAGTCTGAACACTCCTCACAAATCTATTAAAGTCACACGCGGCACTCGTGGATCCAAATCTATGGGTTCTATGGGCTCCTTGTCTCTTCCTATCCCTTCCTCTTCAACTATGGCACCTTCTATCAAATCTACAAAGCTAAGCGATTCGACCTCTTTACTTACAAAATCAGATCCCAAATTGGCGTCTATTTTTTACCTCTGGGAACACCGGAATCACTAAACCCGGTAAAACCGTAAGTTTCTCCAGTACAATCCCTGATAAAAATAATAAATTCCAGATTTTGAATCTTTCTTCTCATTTATTAACCAACGATGAGCTTAATGTTCTACAACTGGGACTAACCTTCTGCCCTGATACCAATGTAGACCGTTTTGAAGTTATCAAAGATATCCATTTATTTGCCCGACGGCTCCTGTTTAAGACACTTTACCATAAACCAGTGAGTGTGGATCATGTTACCACATCCACTGGTTTAAAAGATCTCACTATTCGAGAAATCTAGGCACTACATGAATTAATGGAACTTTGGGAAGAGGATGGAGAGTCCGTTGACTCCCCTATCAACCCTCCCCCTAACAAACAGGGGACTTCCCCTGCTCGCCTCTTTCCTCCCCCCCCCAGTTATTTAAACCTAAATCAAGAAATTTTCCCAATTTGGGTAAATGCCCAAATATTTGGGCGTTTGTCCTACAGACAACCAAGGAGGTGGAAGAGATGACTTGGTCCAGGTCTGGTCCCGACAATCTCTCTCCCCCACTTCGGAAAGCCCTACTGAAATTTACAAAACAATACTGAGATCATAATTAAGCCAGCCGATAAAGGTGGAAACCTAGTGATAATGAACTGTCTTGACTATGAACAAATGTGTTTACATATTCTACAAAACCGTGAGTGGTACAGACCGATTTCTCGTACCATCATTGAATCATACTGCAGAGAATATAGACACATTATTAATAAAGCTCTCTCTGGAAACTTGATTGATAAATCCACCTGGAACTTTTTAAATGTAGAAGAACCCAAAATCACAACATTCTACGCCTTGCCAAAAGTTCACAAATCATTAACTCATCCTCCTGGCCGCCCCATCATTTCGGTTTGCGGCTGTTTAACTGAAAATGCCAGTAGCCTGATTGACACCTACCTCAATCCTCATGTTAAGGCATTATTCTCTTTTGTACAGGACACCATTGACCTCATTAAAATCCTAGAAGGCATCTCTGTTCCAAAGGATGCCTGGCTAGTTACCATAGATGTTGAGAGCCTGTATAATGCGATTCCGCATGAACAAGGATTATCAGTAGTGGCTGAACAACTACGAGAACGTGGTCAAAACGCTGACCTTTACAACAAATTCATACTTGAACTATTGAAGTTCATACTTACCATAAACGTATTTGTCTTTGGCTCCTCCCACTACCTCCAGGTGCAGGGGGTTGCGATGGGGACACGTTGTGCCCCATAGTATGCCAACCTGTACCTGGGGGGGTGGGAGAGAGAGCTTTTTTCCAGAGTAGACATCATCAAATACCTGGATAAAGTTGTAACGTTCCATCATTACATTGATGATATTTTGATTATTTGGTCAGGCACCCACGAAGAGCTACTAGAATTTATGGAAATTATGAGTCACAACACCTATAATCTCAAATTTACTATGTCATGTGACAAAAAATCAGTCAATTTCCTGGACATTCAGATTTTTGTAGAAGATGACAGTTCCTTAGGAACATCCTTGTTTAGGAAACTGTCGGCTAGCAACGCCATTCTTCATGCATCCAGCTCTCATCCGAAACCCTTAATCACCAGTATTCCCTACAGCCAATACCTCAGATTGAGGCGCAATTGCAGTAGGGATGATGACTTCCAAAGGGAAGCCAAACTTCTATACTCTTGATTATGTGAAAGGGGATATCCTCACAATACCTTAAAGAAAGCATTTAATCGAGCCAAGGCTCCTGATAGGAAGATGTTGGTTCATAAGAAAAAAGAAAAACTATCATCTCAAATAGTGAGGATTATAACCCCGTACACAAAACAACACAGACAGGTAATGAAAATTATAAATAAATATTGGCCTCTATTGTTGGCAGACCCAATAGTACGTAATTATGTTGGAAATCAACCCCAGATCACATCAAAACGTGCTAGGTCCTTACAGGACCGACTCACCCATAGTCATTATCAAATGTCCTTTCCTTCTACACTTACCCCAGGTTCTTTTCCTTGCAAAAGCTGTGACAAATGTCGCTTTATGTTAAACCACCAAGAAATACTTTTGCCGAATGGTCAAATTCATAGGACCAAGTACAGAGTTACTTGTCAAACTCCTGGGGTGGTTTATTTGATGCAATGTACCTGTAAATGTTTTTACGTAGGAAAGACAAAACACATCTTCTCAAAGCGAATTAACGATCATATCTCACTCATTAAAAAACGGAGAATGTAAACTCCAATCAGTCGCCATGTAGGACTGTACCATGGCTTCCGCTTGGACACCATCAAATTTATGGCGTTAGAACATATTCCGCCGGACATTAGAGGAGGTAGCAATGATCAGAAACTGTTACAACTAGAATCCCGCTGGATTCATCTTTTGAAAGCCACGGTCTACCCTGGGTTAAATGAAATGCTAAGTTTTAAGCCCTTCCTATAAGGTCCCTCTGATACCCCTCGTTTATTTCCTTCCCTCCCCTCCCCCTTCCTCTTGTCCCCTTCCCACTTTCCCCGTTCTTTCCTTTCCTCCTCCCCCCTCCTTCTCTCCTTTCCCTTCCCTCCTTTCCCCTCACCCTTTGGCCACTATTTGAGCTGAGGATTTCTCTGTTCATTATTACTTAATAGGATATCCAATATACCTAGACTGTAATCCAGTTACCCATTTTTCTATTTGAATTTGTACAACTCCTTAGTTACTCTAAATTAACTCTTTACCATTAATGGATTCACTTATATGTTATATGTACTTGATATGTCTTACCTACATGGTACATTATTGCTACTGAACACTTTGTAAGGTTGTTTCTGTTTAAATATTGTATTGTATACGTATGTTGTTATATATATATATATATATATATATATATATATATATATATATATATATTGCCATATTATATATTTATGTTACACTCCTCTGCAAATGCACCTGTGTTTTCTCAGATACCCGTGGCAATGCTCCTGCCCCTTGTATCCTCCCTGGAGTGGATGACTATTCCTGCCCATGCACCCAGACCACACCATGGTCTGACTCTTTGGGCACTCTTTCGGAGGTCACATGGATGCCCGGGGCATCCCTGCCTCACAGCAGGATGCCCGCTTTTTCTGTGCTGCCCTGCGCACTCCGCATCATATCTCCCTGTCACACAGGGATGATTCTTCTCCCTCCTACTACCATCACAAGAGGGAGCTGTTCAACCCCGCCCGCCCTCTGAGTCCTAGGACCCAGCGGTGACGTTCGGAGCTGTGTGTCGATGCACTGCGCGGGTGCAACACAGCTCCACGTCCGCTTCCGACCCTTCGGGACTGGATGGAGGGTATATAACGCCGCAGCTCCGGTGTTTACATGCTGCTGGAGCCCCCCAGGGACATGAAGCATCTGCATTCGGTTTAAGGTATCTTATTTCATAGCACCTTTGATTGCTTAAGTCCTCTTATCTGTACATCTCAGCGCCGGGTTGCCTTATTTGGACTACTCAGGCTTCTCAAGATGTTTTCTGCTACATTCTGTTTATTTTAAGTGATGCGCTCTTTTCTCCCCCTTTTTTTTCCCCCTTATCATTAATCACCCATTTCCCCACTTTATTCCTTTATGTAACAGATCATCCCCTTTTCAATGAGGTGGTCCTACCAAGTCCCTTGGGTTTGAGTTCTTGTAGAATCAATAGTGTAAGTCCTTTGTTTTGTTCCTATTTACTTTAATAGTATTTGCTACTTTATCTTATATATGGAGAAACCTTTTTGGACCCACAACCATGTAACACCTATTATGACCTAATTTATCCTTTATACATTGTTTTTAGCTGGTCTCTATATTTCCTCTGTGACCCCCACTAGCCTGCGGTCTTGACCTACCTGGTTGGTTGAGGGTTAGAATGTGACGGGACTGCTGCCCCCACTACCTGGGATAGATCGGGACTGTTGCATTGCCTTGGGATCTGAGACACAGGTGCATAGATATATTTATTTATACACGTATTTTGCACAATTTTTTGGATCCGATTATCAATGTATATTTATTACATAAAAAAAAAAAAAAAAGTTTAATATGTATACACTTATCTATTGACATTTTTTCACTACTTACTATACCATATTTTTGTCTTCTTCCCTTTTTCCCCCCCTTGTGTTGTGCTTATATGTTGTTTTCAGAAGGCCTGTACCTCCGTAAAGACAGCCCCCCCCCCCCCTGAAGAAGCCCGAACCATGGGCATGTCGGGCATAGTCTGGTTGTCTTGTTTCAATACCTTACAATCATTATCTGTACATGCTTGTATCCATTGTTTTTATGTATATTTGTTTGTTTTATTATCTAAAACAAAAAAAAATATATGTTTTTTATTGAATACATGTGACATTATTTGGCACCTTAAAAAATCCTCACCCCCCGTCTCCTATATGGTCTTTAATAGTGTTAATCAAACCCAAAATGCAGGCTTCAAAATAGCAGTCAAACAACTAAATAGATCTAGAGTGGCCTGTGCACTCAGGCATAAAGCGGAACTGATCTGACTTAACAACGGTCAGTCTGTTTCCCTCAAATCCTGAAATCATAGACCCATGTAATTAAATGTGAGGCAATAGGCCACAAATGCAATTTATCACTTTAACATTTAACGTGAGAGTTCCCCTTTAAATGTAGTCACTGGAATCACTAAATTACTGATACTTACTGAAGGAGTAATAGAAAGGGTCATCACAATGGAGATATCCAGGATCTTCAGCTAGCCTGGCGTTGGTGCACTTGGTGTCCTGTTGAGCAGGATAAACAAAGGGGTACTTGAAAGTATCCTGGTAGGCAAAAATGAGACGTAGGATGCTAGCAGTATCCTGATAAGCAAAGTGGGATGTGGGATGCTAGCAGAATCCTGGTAGGCAAAGTGGAATATAGTGACTGTTCAGCAGGGTACAAGTGTTCATACAAATGTGGGTACTGGTGAGGCAATGTTGCCTGACTAACGTGTCTTTAAAGATGGGCAAACACCCGCTCACCCATCCTGAGACCAAAGGTTCAAGCGACAAGTTCCCCGAAAGGCCTGACTGGCCACCTTGTAACAGGATCAGCCCACGCCCTCAGGAACACCTGGAGATGTAGCCAGGATCCCTCTCAAGTGGGATGTCTGAATCCTGGAACCATGGCAGGATCAGCACACCGACCTCTGGAGCTGGACAGGATCAACACACCGACCTCTGGAACTGTGGCTGGATGGATCCTCTCTGTGGGTAACAGCAGCCCCCCAGATCCCGTTTGAGTCTTATTCTGCCTCATGGAGAACTGACAATCTCTTCAGGAATTAAAATGGAGTCTTTTACTTTCTTGCCCACAGATAATGCTGGTCTTGGTAGTTTCTGTCACTTTACCAGGCTATGGGGCCTTTCTGTCTTGGAATTTCATATTCCAGAGTCCTTTGCAGCTGCTTCCTGCAGCTTGTTAAAGTCTCCCTGATTGGCTCCTGTAACTGTTCCTTTAATTGGCTTTCTTCTTCCCGCCAATAGGGACACTGAGGAGGCTGCAAAGTGAACAGCTCTGCGTGAGTCAGCTCGCATTGCAATAGATTCAGTGAGTCAGTGAAACAGGGAGAAGGAGGGGGGTGAAAAAGCCCATGCAGACACCGACAGGCAGCTTTCTCCCTCTCTTAGGCTGGAAAGCCTGTGTACATTGCTGCAGCCAGCTTGGCAGGATCGTGGGTGACAGAGTGAGACACCCGATACATATGTATTCACTATGTGTCAGGGCTGGGCTCAGCCCTTCCTTCTCTGGGCTGGCCGCTCAGCTGTCAGCTAATTGCCAGCTCCTATCTCTCCACAGTGACTCACCTGTTGATGATATCCTGCTCGTCAGTCCTGCCTACTTAAGCTGTTCAGTCCAGATGATCTCTGCCTTCGCCTTGGTCACATCTCTAGAGATGCTCTCCTGTGTTCCTGTTAAAGATTTGCTTGGCTGACATTCCTTCTGGCTCCAGACCCTGCTTGCTGTTCTACTACGCTGTTCTCTGGCTGCCTGACGTTTTGGCTTGTCTGACTATCCGTTCTGGTTCCTGAATTCTGGCTATGTTTTGACTATGTTTACTCTGTTTATCTTTTTTTATTATTATTAAACAAATGTGATTTAACTGTACTTCTTTCGCAGTCTGATTCATGGTTTCTGACACTAGGTCCCGTGGGTGGGCACTGCTATGTCACAGAGCCTACCTTCTGAACTACAGAGGTGCTGAGAGGAGGAGTTCCAGGAGGAGTCAGTACAGGAATCACTGCTTGCAGGCAAGGTACCATGGGATATGTAGTCCTTAGAAGTTTAAAGTAAAATACAGATAAGAAGCTGCAATGCATGCAGGGAATCCAGGAAGTTGTTGAGAGAGATGGCCAACAGATAGGCAGCACTCACAACATGAAAGCAGATTTTTTTCAAGTAAGCTTATATTGGATTGTCAAAAAGAGCTAATGTTTGTATTGTTATTACAATTCTGTAATAAAATAAAAGTGTATGCTGTTACTAAAGAACTACTTAAGCCTTGGTTCACAATAGCGCTGCTACAGCATGATGCATTTTTCAGTGCAGTGCGACCTTGCACACGTTTTATGCATTTTTCATGCATCGTTTGTTAGGAGAAGGAGACTAGATTGTATACACAAAACTCTGCCAAAAATACACTAACTACAGCAGGTAAAATAAGTATTGAACACATCGCCATTTTTCTGGCTAAATATTTTTCTAAACGTGCTATTGACATTACATTTTTTTTTACTACATGTCGGTAACAACCCATGCAATCCATACATACAAAGAAACCAAAACAAATAAGTTCAGAAATTAAGTTCTGTGTAATACATGAAAAAAGTATTGAACACAAGAAGAAAGGGAGGTGAAAAAAGACATGGAAAGCCAAGACACCGACTGAAATCTATCAGTAATTAGAAAGAAATCCTTCCCCTTGTCAGTACAAATTAATATCAGCTGGTTCAGTCTCAACTGATGTACTATACCTATACCAAGATGTCACACAAGAAACATCTAATGATGGGTAAAAGCAAAGAGCTCTCTCAAGACCTTTGCAACCTCAAAGCGTTTATTAACCCCCCTGTTCCTTTACAGCATGTTATACAGCACAGTGCTTGTGCTGTGTCATTTGGCTACCTGTAACACCAAAAATACCCGGCCTCTCCTCTTCCCTCCCTGCCAGCTCGTGACAGTGCCCGCCCCTGCAACTCCTGCTGCTCAAATAACATTTATATTGTCATACTATCAGCGCTGTGTCCTAATCCTGTGTGAGTGATTTATTTAAAAAAAAGCCGATTATACCTTATTTCACAGCGTCTCTCAGCGATCACATGACCGGCCGTCTCTCTCTCTCTCTCTCCTCTCCTCCAGAGTGACATCAGCGGGGGGATCTCGGCCCCACCCACTGCAGCTGTCAGACGGTGTAAGCAGAGAGTCGGCCGGTCACGTTAGGACACAGCGCTGATAGTATGAAGATGTAGAAGTGGCTTAACAGCCACTTTAATGTTGAAAAATATACTGATGGCATTGGTTAAAGAAGGATTTCTAAAGTTCTGAATGTTCCAGTGAGCACTGTTGGGACCATAATCTGGAAGTAGAAAGAACATAATTTCACCATAAACCGGCCACAAATAGGTGCTCCACGCAAGATTTCTGACAGAGGAGTAAAAAGAACTATCAAAAGAGTTGTCCAAGAGGCAACAACCACTTGTGAAGAGCTTCAGAAAAACCTGTAATTAGCAAGTACAATTGTTTCAAAGAAAACAATAAGTAATGCACTCAACCGCCATGGCCTATATGCATGCTTGCCATGCAAGACTCCATTGCTGAAGAAAAAGCACGTTGAAGCTCGTTTAAAGTTTGCTGCACAAGTTTGGTCAGCTGACACCAAAATTGAACTCTGTGAATGCCATAATACACACCATGTTTGGAGGTCAAATGGCACTGCACATTACTCAAAAACACCATGCTAACAGTAAAGTTTGGAGGTGGGAACATCATGGTGTGGGGCTGTTTTTCAGCATACGGTACTGGCAAACTTCATGTCATTGAAGGAAGGATGAATGGAAAAATGTACCAAGACATTCTTGATAAAAACTGCTGCCATCTACCAGGATGATGAAGATGAAACGAGGGGGGACATTTCCAGGGTCGTCTTTAACCACTTCAGCCCTGGAGGATTTGGCAGCTCAATGAGCGGAGCACTTTTTACAATTTGGCACTGCGCTGCTTTAACTGGTAATTGCGCGGTCATGCAATGTTGTACTCAAACAAAATTTGTGTCCTTTTTTTCCCACAAATAGCGATTTCTTTTGATGGTTTTGGTTGCCTCTGCGATTTTTATTTTTTTGCGATATAAACGGAAAAAGACCCAAAATTTTGAAAAAAAATGATATTTTCTACTTTTTGTTATAAAAAAAATTTTGTAAACTCAATTTAATCATATTCATTCAATTCACGCAGCTTTTAGTTTATGACTACCTATCTCATTTCTTGAGGTGCTAAAATGGCAGGGCAGTACAACCCCCTCCCACCCAAATTACCTCATTTTGGGAAGTAGACACCCCAAGGAAATTGCTGAGAGGCATGTTGAGCCCACTGAATATTTTATTTTTTTGTCACATGATTGAAAAATGACAAAAAAAATAAATTACACAAAGTTGTCACTAAATGATATATTGCTCACACATGCCATGGTTATATGTGGAATTAGACCCCAAAATGCATTCTGCTGCTTCTCCTGAGTATGGAGATACCTCATGTGTGTGACTTTTTGGGAGCCTAGCCGTGTACAGGACCCTGAAAACTAAGCACCGCCTTCAGGCTTTCTAAGGGCGTAATTTTTTATTTCACTCCTTACTACCTATTACAGTTTCGAAGGCCATAAAATGCCAAGATAGCACAACACCCCCCCCCCAAATGACCCCATTTTGGAAAGTAGACACCCCAAGCTATTTGCTGATAGGCATGTTGATTCCATGGAATATTTTATATTTTGCCACAAGTTGCGGGAAAATTAAAAAACATTTTTTTTTTTGCACAAAGTTGTCATTAAATGATATATTGCTCAAACATGCCATGGGCATATGTGGAATGACACCCCAAAATACATTGTGCTGCTTCTCCTGAGTACGGGGATACCACATGTGTAAGACTTTTTGGGAGCCTAGCTGCGTACAGGACCCCGAAAACCAATCATCGCCTTCAGGCTTTCTAATGGTGATTTCACTTCCTCACTACCTATGACAGTTTAGGAGGCCATAAAATGACAAGATAGCACAAAACTTCCCCAAATGTCCCCATTTTGGAAAGTAGACACCCCAAGCTATTTGCTAATAGGCATGTTGAGTCCATGGAATATTTTATATTTTGCCACAAGTTGCAGGAAAATAATTTTTTTTTTTCTTTACACAACATTGTCACTAAATGATATATTGTTCAAACATGGCATGGTTATATGTGGAATTACACCCCAAAATACATTCTGCTGCTTCTCCTGAGTATGTGGATACCACATGTGTGGAACTTTTTGGCAGTCTAACCGCGTACAGGACCCTGAAAACCAATCACCGCCTTCAGGCTTTCTAAGGGCGTACATTTTTTATTTCACTCCTCGCTGCCTATCACAGTTTCGGAGGCCATGAAATGCCCAGATAGCACAAACCCCCCCAAATGACCCCATTTTGGAAAGTAGACACCCAAAGTTATCCGCTGAGAGGTATGTTGAGTATTTTGCAGACCTCACTTTTTGTCACAAAGTTTTGAAAATTGAAAAAAGAAAAAAAACATTTTTCTTTTCTTTCTTCATTTTGAAAAATAAATGAGATCTGCAAAATACTTACCGTGCTTCTTAGCAAATACCTTGGGGTGTCTACTTTCCAAAATGGGGTCATTTGGGGGGGGGGGGGGGGTGCTATCTGGACATTTCAGGGCCTCCGTAACTGTGATAGGTAGTGAGAAGTAAAATCACAATTTTATGCCTTTAGAAATCCTGAAGGCGGTGATTGGTTTTTGGGGTCCAGACGCGGCTAGGCTCCCAAAAGGTCCCACACATGTGGTATCCCCGTACACAGGAGAAGCAGCAGAATGTATTTTGGGGTGTGATTCCACATATAACCATGCCATGTTTGAACAATATATCATTTAGTGACATCTTTGTACAAAAAAAAAAAGTGTAATTTTCCCGAAACTTGTGACAAAATATAAAATATTCCCAAAACTTGTGACAAAATATAAAATATTCCATGGACTCAACATGCCTATCACCAAATAGCTTGGGGTGTCTACTTTCCAAAAAGGGGTCATTTGGGGGGGGGGGGGTTGAACTGCCCTGGCATTTTATGCACAACATTTAGAAGCTTATGTCACACATGACCCACTCTTCTAACCACTTGAAGACAAAGCCCTTTCTGGCACTTTTTGTTTACATGAAAATTTTTTTTTTTGCAGGAAAATGACTCCAAACATTATTTTTTTTAAAGCAAAGGCCCTACAGATTAAAATGGTTGGTGTTGCAATTTTTTTTCACACAGTATTTGCGCAGTGATTTTTCAAACGCATTTTTTTGGGAAAAAACACACTTTTTTAAATTTTAATGCACTAAAACACACTATATTGCACAAATGTTTGATGAAATAAAAAAAGATGATCTTATGCCGAGTACATGGATACCAAACACAACATGCTTTAAAATTGCGCACAAACGTGCAGCGGCAACAAACTACATACATTTTTAAAAGCCTTTAAAAGCCTTTACAGGTTACCACTTTAGATACAGAGGAGGTCTACTGCTAAAATTACTGCCCCCGATCTGACCTTCGTGGTGATACTTCACATGCATGGTGCAATTGCTGTTTACATATGACACTACACCGACGCTTGCGTTCGCCTTTGCGTGTGAGCACGGGGGGACAGGGGTGCTTTTTTTTTTTAAATTATTTATTTTGATTTTTTATTATATTTTTAAACTGTTCCTTTCATTTTTTTTATCATTTTTTATTGTTATCTCAGGAAATGTAAATATCCCCTATGATAGCAATAGGTAGTGACAGGTACTCTTTTTTGAACAAAATTGGGGTCTATTAGACCCTAGATCTCTCCTCTGCCCTCAAAGCATCTGACCATACCAAGATCGGTGTGATAAAATGCTTTGCCAATTTCCCAATGGCGCTGTTTATATCCGGCGAAACTTGAATCATGAAATACTCATAGCTCCCAGTTTCTTAGGCCATAGAGATAATTGGAGCTGTTCTGGTCTCTGATCAGCTCTATGGTCAGCTGGCGGAACCACCAGCTGCATTCTCGTGTTCCCTGTTGGGACAGGAGAGCCGGAGAAAACCATGGAAGACGGTGGGGGTGGGGGGGGTTCCCTCCCACTGCTTATAAAAGCAATATAAAGGCTAATTAGCCGCTAGGATTGCTTTTACATGAAAGCGGACCGCTGGCTGAAAAGAATGATACCAAGATGATACCTAAACCTGCAGGCATCATTCTGGTATAACCACTCAAAGTCCAGCAACATACCAGTACGTTGCTGGTCCTTGTGGGGCATACATTGTAATTTTCTTTTTTTCATGCAGCCTGTGGGTTGAACGAAAAAAAGATTGATCGGTAGGTATGCCTGATGGGCATACATGCACCATTTTTTTTTTTAACTGTGGTGGTGAAATCACCTCCAACAGCACTGGAGTCACGGCTTTACGTATCGTGGGAGCAAACGCTGTTGCTGTCAAGATAAATAAACCCATGCTGCAGCTGAATGGCGTACCTGCTAAGCAAATGATGGTTAACAATAAAACAAAGTAACATTACAGTATAACAGTAAGACTTACCATACCTACAAAGCAAATACAATAAAACATACTAAAAATAAAACATTGCAATCTGTGCCTAAAAAAATATATGCCGAAGCATGGGGGTAATCCGCTCCTAATGTTAGGAGCAAATCGCTGCTCCACCCCTGCCCCCATACTTCGGTATATATGCTTTTTTTTTTAATTGTGGTGGTGAAATCACCTCTGACAGCGCTGGAGTCACAGCTTTATGTATCGTGGGAGCAAACACTGTTGCTGTCAAGATAAATAAACCCGTGCTGCAGCTGAATGGCATACCTGCTAAGCAAATGATGGTTAACAATAAAACAAACATTACAGTATAACATACCATACCTGCAAAGCAAATACAATAATAGTAAAAATAAAACAGAGAGAGAACGATATAGAACAATAGTGAGTGAACAGTAGAGTGGACAGCAGAGAGCGAACATAAGAGAGAACAATAGAGAGAGAGAAAAAATACAACCACAACTATTTTTGCCTTTTTTTTGTGGTTTTTTTTTCACTTTTATAAAAACTGTAAAAAAACTATAAACTGAACATTGCAGATTAGGGTCTCTCAAAATGTGATGGCCATCACATCTTTCGAGACCCCGAGACCCTGTGTACTTGTGCCTATGACTGTGTGGTGCTGTACCCTACGCTAATACTCAATTAGTGTGCGATAGCATTCGAAACAGTCACCAATGCAAAGACCAGTTGGTCAGGACAGGAGGGACAATAAAAGCGGGTGTCATGCCTAAATCCGCGCTTTCTACAGACACAACATCTTCTTTGGGGGTTTCTTTGGGTAGGGGTAACAGAGAGGACATGCGGAAAATGCCTCTCATGCAGCCGGCTTACTGCATTTGGATTGGGAAGTTGGGCTAAAGCTCCATCTGGAAACAGAAGGGCTCAGATGATCTCTTCCTGGAATTTAAGGAAGTTCGTCCTGAAGCTTTGTATAGCACAAAAGCATTCAGCAAAGCCAATTGAAATAAACAGACACTTTTTTGTACCAGCGACTGGCCTTACGGGCAATTAGGTACGGCGCCAACAACTGGTCGTGCAGGTCCACCCCTCCCACCATATTAAGGTTATATTCATGGACACAGAGGGGTTTCTCCACGACACCAGTCGCCGTAGGAATTTGGACCGTTGTGTCTGCGTGAAGGGAGGAAAGAACGAAAACATTCTTATTATACCTCTACTTCACAGCGAGCAAATTATTACATCTCAAGCAGGCTCTCTTCCCCAGCCTAGGATGGGAATCTACTAGTCGCTGGGGTAAGCCCCGGCGATTAGATCGCACGGTGCCACATGCGCCAATTTGATGATCAAACAAGTGAGTAAAAAGTGGCACGCTTGTGCAATAATTGTCCACATACAAATGGTACCCCTTTCCGAATAAGGGTAACACCAAGTCAAACACAATCTTACCAGTGCTCCCTATGTAGTCAGGGCAGTTTTCCGACTCTATGCAACTATCTCTTCCCTCGTAAACCATAAAACTATATGTATAGCCCGTGGCCCTGTCACAGAGCTTATACAACTTGACCCCGTATCTGGCATGCTTGCTGGGAAGATACTGTTTGAATGATAAGCGGCCAGAAAACGTAATCAGGGACTCATGAACGCAGACAACTTGATGGAGAGTAAACAAGTCTGCAAAACGTTGGTTGAAGTGGTTTACGAGGGGCCGAATTTTGTAGAGCCGATTAAATTCAGGGTCACTGCGAGGACGACAGAGTTCATTGTCGTTGAAATGCATGAACCGCAAGATCTGCTCGTATTGTGTCCTGGTCATGGAGGCAGAGAGCACAGGCGTATGGTGAATTGGGTCAGTGGACCAATATGACCGCAACTCACTCTTTTTAGTTACGTCCATGAGGAGGGATAGGCCCAGGAACGTCTTAAATTCCAAGACCGTAATAGGTCTCCAATCTCTGGCAAGGGTCAGCTGGGGATTAGTGTCGATGAATTGACCAGCATATAAATTGCTTTGGTCCACAATAGATCTATAGAGATCTTCGGTGAAAAACAGCGAATAAAAATCAAGAGACGTAAAATCAACTGTTTCCACCTGAATTCCAGGTTGGATTGTGTGCCTACGTGACCTGGTGTAAGTGTAGTGTTGTGCAACTCACTCTGAGATGCCTTCTCTCCTCGGTCTGGAACGGAAAAGACTGACACGAGGAGAGATGACATCAATTCCCCTGTCAGTGTTTACACTTACATGACGGGGAACGATCTCATTCGTCAGGACCGATCACCAGGTCCAGGCCAGATATCATTGGCCTGGGCCTGGGGATTGATCGGTTCCTAATCGAATCCAGCCGGTCTCGCGCCTGATGTAACATGAGGGTGATTGGCCTGCCTGTGCTATTCTGCCGCAGTACAACTGCGGCGGATGGTTGGCAAGCGGTTAATATTGATTGGGCCCTGGGCAAACATTTTCTTGGGCCCCCCAAACCCTCTTAGACATATAACAAATAGCAGTAAGACTCAAAATCAGTTTATTGCAGCAGATCAGGCAGCAATTGCAATTGGTTGCCAGAGGATACAGCATATTATTACCATCATTGACTGGTTGTTAGAAGTTACAACACATAATTTCTGCTTCCTCATTCATTGCTACTGCACATCATCAGACGTACTACAGGAGATAACCAGAGACTGCAAATCTAATACAGGAGATAACCAAAGACTGCGAATCAAGTGCAGGAGATAACCAGAGACTGGGTATCTAGTACATGAGATAACCAGAGACTGCAAATCTAATACAGGAGATGACCAGAGACTGCGGATCTAGTGTAGCAGATAACCAGGGACTGCGGATCTAGTGCAGCAGATAACCAGAGACTGCGGATCTAGTGCAGCAGATAACCAGAGACTGCGGATCTAGTGCAGCAGATAAACAGAGACTGCGGATCTAGTGCAGGAGATAACCAGAGACTGCGGATCTAGTGCAGGATAACCAGAGACTGTGGATCTAGTGCAGGAGATAACCAGAGACTGCGGATCTAGTGCAGGAGATAACCAGAGGCTGCGGATCTAGTGCAGAAGATAACCAGAGACTGTGGATCTAGTGCAGGAGATAACCAGAGACTGCGGATCTAGTGCAGGAGATAACCAGAGACTGCGGATCTAGTGCAGGAGATAACCAGAGACTGCAGATCTAGTGCATACTTCCCCACTTTTTGAAATGGGAATGAGCGACACCTAGCAGCAAAAGTATGCAGGCATAGGACACACCCCTTGCCACGCTCCCTTAAAGGAGAATTGTACAAAATAAAACAAGATTGGTTAAACCCACAAGTGCTTTTTTTTACCACTTCTATTCCTTTATCTTGGCTTCTGGACTTTACAAATGCAGCAATTTGAAAATCAGATGAAAGGTTTAGCGCTGGAAAACACTTTTTGATAGATAAAAAGTGCATTTTATATACATCTATATAGATCAGACCAAAATGAGGGACAAATGAGGAGGAATGAGGGACAAAGGGACATTGCTCTAAATCAGGGACAGTCCCTCGAAATCAGGGACAGTTGGGAGCTATGCTAGTGCAGGAGATAACTAGAGACTGCGGATCTAGTGCAGGAGATAACCAGAGACCGCGGATCTAGTGCAGGAGATAACCAGAGACTGACGATCTAGTGCAGCAGATAACCAGAGACTGCGGACCTAGTGCAGGAGATAACCAGAGACTGAGGACCTAGTGCAGGAGATAACCAGAGACTGTGGACCTAGTGCAGGAGATAACCAGAGACTGCAGATCTAGTGCAGGAGATAACCAGAGACTGCAGATCTAGTGCAGGAGATAACCAGAGACTGCGGACCTAGTGCAGGAGATAACCAGAGACTGCAGATCTAGTGCAGGAGATAACCAGAGACTGGGGACCTAGTGCAGCAGATAACCAGAGACTGCAGATCTAGTGCTGGATATAACCAGAGACTGCAGATCTAGTGCAGGAGATAACCAGAGAATGCGGATCTAGTGCAGGAGATAACCAGAGACTGCGGATCTAGTGCAGGAGATAATCAGAGACTGCGGATCTAGTGCAGGAGATAACCAGAGACTGCAGATCTAGTGCAGGAGATAACTAGAGAATGTAGATCTAATACAGGAGATGGCTAGAGAATGCGGATCTAATACAGGAGATAACCAGAGACTGCGGATCTAATACAGGAGATAACCAGAGACTGCGGATCTAATACAGGAGATAACCAAATACTGCAAATCTAATACAGGAGATAACCAGAGACTGCAAATCTAGTGCAGGAGATAACCACAGACTGTGGATCTAATACAGGAGATCACCAGAGACTGCGGATCTAATACAGGAGATAACCAGAGACGGCGGATCTAATACAGGAGATAACCAGAGACTGCAGATCTAATACAGAAGATAACCAGAGACTGTGGATCTAGTGCAGGAGATAACTAGAGAATGCAGATCTAATACAGGAGATGACTAGAGAATGCGGATCTAATACAGGAGATAACCAGAGACTGCGGATCTAGTGCAGGAGATAACCAGAGACTGCGGATCTAGTGCAGGAGATAACCAGACACTGTGGCTCTAGTGCATACCTCCCAACTTTTTGAGATGGGAATGAGGGACACCTAGCAGCAAAAGTATGCAGGCATAGGACACACCCCTTGCCACGCCCCCTCAAAGGAGAATTGTACAAAAAAACAAGATTGGTTAAACCCACAAGTGCTTTTTTTAGCACTTCTATTCCTTTATATTGGCTTCTGGAATTTACAAATGCAGCAATTTGAAAATCAGATGAAAGGTTTAGCGCTGGAAAACACTTTTTGATATATAAAAAGTGCATTTTATATACATCTATATATATCTGACCAAAATGAGGGACAAATGAGGAGGAATGAGGGACAGAGGGACATTGCTCCAAATCAGGGACAGTCCCTCGAAATCAGGGACCGTTGGGAGCTATGCTAGTGCAGGAGATAACCAGAGACTGTGGATCTAGTGCAGGAGATAACCAGAGACTGTGGATCTAGTGCAGGAGATAACCAGAGACTGCGGATCTAGTGCAGGAGATACCAAAGAGACTGTGGATCTAGTGCAGGAGATCACCAGAGACTGTGGATCTAATACAGGAAGTAACCAGAGACTGCGGATCTAGTGCAGGAGATAACCAGAGACTGCAAATCTAATGCCGCGTAAACACGGGCGGACTTTTCGACCGAACCAATCCGTCGGACAATCCGACCGTGTGTGGGCTTCATCGGACCTTCAGTGGACTTTTTCTGTCGTAAATCAGACAGACTTTAGATTTGGAACATGTTTCAAATCTTACCGACGGACTTAAGTCCGGTTGAAAAATCCGTTCGTCTGTATGCTAGTGCGATGGACAAAAAAGGACGCAAGGGCAGTTATTGGCTACTGGCTATGAATTTCCTTATTCTAGTCCCTTCGTACCTCATCACATTCAACCCAGCGGACTTTCGAACGGACTTCAGGACTTTCGAACGGACTTTAGTCCGTTCATGTGTGGGCAAGCCCGGTCGTTCGTAAGTCCATCGTAACTCCGTCGAAAGTCCGTCGGAAAGACCGTTGGCTGTTTGATGCTGAAAAGTCCGCCCATGTGTACACGGCATAATACAGGAGATAACCAAAGACTGCGAATCTAGTGTAGGAGATAACCAGAGACTGCAAATCTAGTGCAGGAGATAACAGGAGCCTGCAAATCTAGTGCAGGAGATTTTCCTAGAAAAATGGTGACGTGTTCAGTACTTATTTTACCAGCTGTATGTGAACCTAGCCATTGTTAAACGAAAAACAAAACGTTTAAGTCCTTTCCAACGATGTTTGTCAAGTCTCTGTCAGCATTCTTGAACATACTGACAAGATTTTTAGTTTTTTCAAACACCTGCCAGTGCATAGTCAGCTTTGGAAATTTAAAAAGGATATATAAATAAATATATAAGTGATCCTGCGCAAAACCTAATAATAAAATGAAGCTTATATAATTGCCAGTAATAAAAATAATAAACAGTGGTAGAACATCACATAATAGTGAAAGTGATAAAAATCCCAATAGTGATTGTATCAATGAAAAAAGTCCAACAATTTATTAAAAATAAAAAAAGAAGAAAAGAAAAGTGTTGATTGTTGATCCCGTGCCTTTTGATATACACACCACCGCTATGTGCTCTCAGAACTCTCACCTTAAGGGCAAATAAAATATCAGCTTTTTCCATTTCCTGTCTGCATGATATAAATAGACTGACATTCTAGCCAATCCAGTTCCCTGAGGAAGTCATGTAATATGCGTAGGACGTAACCGGAGGTATCTATCGCGGACCAGAAGTGACGTATGAGGTGGCGTGGAACGCCATTTTTTGTTCATGTTTGGCGCGCTTGCTGCTGCTATAGTGTAAGCAGATATTTTATTCAATAAACCCAGTTATCTCTGATATTACACTATTGGAGGCTCACTTATTTTACATATGGATCTTATCAACGTTCTGGAGGGGATGTAATTCTTAGTAGAGAGCAGACACCGCCACTGGATTTCGGATTGAGGCTGTTCTCCAGTGGATTCATTAAGGCATATTATCTATGGATTCATTAAGGCATATTATCTATCTATCCTTAAGGTGAGGGTTCTGAGAGCACATAGCGGTGGTGTGTATATCAAAAAGCACAGGATAAACAATCAACACTTTTCTTTTCTTCTTTTTAATTAATTGTTGGACTTTTTTTCATTGATACAATCACTATTGGGATTTTTATCACTTTCACTATTATGTGATGTTCTACCACTGTTTATTATTTTTATTACTGGCAATAATATAATAATATAATATTATTATTAGGTTTTGCGCAGGATCACTTATATATTTATTTATATATCCTTTTTATTTGCTTGCAGTGAGTGGTGTTCACTTTTCGATTTTGCAGCAATTCCATTTCACATTTAATATTTAGGTGTTATACATAGTAGCGCAGAAGTCCCCACACGGATCACAGCTTTGGAAATTTCTTTTGCGAAAAAAATTCCATCCCACTCCTTAGAATTTTCTTGAAAACAATTGTCAGCCACACTAAACATTATGAAATTGAATGAATGTTCAGAAAATGAAACTCCTGGAAGGAACTTCTACTGGTTTATGGCCATTTTTAGTGCACCATGCCCCATGAGCAATGCCAATGACTAACATGTTTAGCCACTTTCCGCCAAATCACGTCCGCTGGCTAGTCAGAGACTTATGCAAAGCAGGGATCGGCTTTGATCGGATCTCCACTATGATAACCCAGAAGTGATGACATCACTTCCGGTTTACCTGGATGTCAACAGTGCCATTTTTTTTTAAATTGAAAGTTCCAAAAACATTGATCAAAAAAAATAAAGTAACAGTGTAAAAAAAAAAAATAATGAAAAAAGAAAAAAAAAATGAAAGTGCTCCCTTTTTCCTGTGCTAGCACGCAAAGGTTAATGCGTTTATTGGTCCTGCATGCATGCAAACAGCAATCGTCCCACACATGTGAGGTATTGCCACGAACGTCAGATCATGGGCAGTAATTCCAGTACTAGACCTCCTCTGTAAATCTAAAGTGGTAACCTGTAACGGCTTTTAAAGCGTCGCTTACGGATAGCAAAATTTACGCCATTTGTCACCGTTGCGCAGGCACACACAATTTTAAAGTGTGATATGTTTGGTATCTATTTACTCAGCGTGACATCATCTTTTATATCTTACAAAATTTGTCTATATATTGTGTTTTTTTTGCATTAAAATTTAAAACAGTGTATTTTTTCCTAACAATTGCGTTTTAGAAACTGCTATGCAAATACCACGTAACATTAAAAATTGCAAAACCCACCAATTTATTCTCTAAGGCCTCTGCTTTAAAAAAAATTATATAATGTTTGGAGGTTCTAAGTAATGTTCTATTCACATGTAAACAAAAAGTGCCAAAAAATGCCTGGCCTTCAAGTGGTTAATGTGTACAGTGTGAGAGCGCCACCCAGCGGTCACAATTCTCATACACTACACTAGTGATTGGTCTCACGGAGGGCAGCAGGTATACGTACGAAGTGTAGGATAAGTGAAAACCAATAGAAGGGATCACATGGACACACAGCTACATTTTGTAGGTGGCAGACACAAAGAAACTCTCTATGCCGAACCAGCTTTGAGTGTACGAGGTACGGGTAGCCCTGAGCTCTACTGCGCATGCTCCGAGGCCAGGAACGGATTCCGTGACCGTAAAGTCAGAGATGTCCCCATATGATCCGCCAACACAACCCTGACACTCCGGCTATGAGCAGGGAGGGGCGTGCCGTTCACAGAGCGCTCTGGAAGGCTGACACTAAGCACGCACATGACGGTAAGCAAGTAGCACGGCTACAGGAAGTGAGCCCGGCTGTGTGCGCGGTGCATTGTGGGATAGGTGTTTGGTTCTGGTGTAATGGCACACAGAGCATGACTTTCTATCTGCCCCATTCAGTGCTCACAAAATAGTCCTATGCAGTTTGCTGGTATATATTCCTATACTTTGCTCTACTACCTTCTTCTTCAGAGAAGGAGGCCTCATATCCACGGATGTTCCCATGCTCCTGAGTCCTGGTGCTTTCCTGCGCCTGGGGAGCCGCATCAGTGCCATGTATAGCAGACAATACAAGTGAATGGTGGTATGTGGTTGGCTGATAAACGCCAAAGGCTTCTGCTTCAGTGTTTGCCGGCATATGCCACGGAAGTGATACAACAAGGAATATACATCGCACGCACATGGTGTGGGCAAATGCTGATGTGCAAAGTGTTTCAAAGCGTCTGGCTGTGTACATCTATTTGTATGGTCAGCTGAGTGGGGCTCTCTGGATGCCAGAAGGTGCAAGATGGTTTACCATTCAAGACTCAAATAGTGTGGAAACATCCATGTGCATGAGGCGAACATGTACATAATTGCATACGCTCCTGATCCACATAGAAATGTGATGCTCTTTAGCAGATATGCCCGGGTGCCACTAATTCTTAAAGTGGTTCTAAAGACAAAGTTTTTTTTCCCTGTACAGGGATGTATGTGTTTCTTTTTTGTAGTACTTGCCTAGGTGGCTGCAGCATCGGTCCCCCGGCGCTTCTAACACAGTGACTTGAGCGCTCAAACATCGCCGATCGCTCGGTTCTCACAGCTCCGTAAGCACTGTCAGTCAGCGGCTCTCTACTCTGCCCCCCCCATGCATTCACTGGAGCGCTGGACTGTGGAGGGAGTGGCCAACTCGGGCTCTCAGAGATGGGTGCTGGTCCAGGGATCTGGGTGGATCCCGACCCTATGGTTGTGATGACGCTCGAGCTTGGACTGACTCTGTGACTTCAGTGGAGAGCGCATTTCAGACGGCTCTCTGCTGAAAATGGGTCACAGGAGTGCAAAACGAACTGCATTTCTGTGATCCACAGGAGAAGTACAGCCAAATGTGCTTTGGCTGTACTTCTCCTTTAATGTATTTTCTGCAATAAAGCATCAGTTCACCTTTAAAAAAAAATAAATGCACATTTTTCGCAGGCAAAAAAATGTACATTTATTATTTTTATTGTCTAAGAAGCCTGCAGCGCATTGCATCCACGATCCGCTTCAATCTCAGGCTCTTGCAGACTCTCAGCATAGCTGTCTGTTCATACCTTGTACGGACAGGCACTTATCTGAGAGCAGGAAAACCAGTGGACTACAAGAACCCTCACCAGCACCTTCGTAGTTCATTGAGAACTATAAGCTGTCAGCCGCAATGGCTGACGGTACTTGTAGGCATTAATTCCCAGGAAACTGTAGAATGATACGTCTGTGTGGGCGGAGCTCTGCACAGCCACACTGGTTTCAAATTGTGACAGTGGGTGCGGTGCGAGGATCCTCCGCTCGCTGTGACGGGGGGGCTGCAGATGCTGGTACTTGTAACATGTTCCAAGTATCCCGCCCGCCATATAACAGAATGATGGCCGGAAAGTATATATGACATGCAACATGATAAGCCACAATCACGCGCAGATCATTGGTGTGGTGTGTCAGTCTGACACACTGCATCACCGATCTCGGTAAAGAACCTCGGACGTAGGCTTTTTAGCATGTGATCAACTGTGTCCAATCACAGTGTAAACAGGAAGAACTGTTTATCGACACTTCCTCCACTCGCACTGACAGACGCGAGTAGAGGAGAACCGATCGGCTGCTCTCCTGATGGGGGGGGGGGTCTGCACTGATTGATTATCAGTGCAGACCCACCAGGGGTGTCACTCAGTGCCCATTGTAGATGCCCATCAGCAATGTCTGCCAGTGCCTCCTCATCAGTGCTGCCTATGAGAGCCATCTATCAGTGCTGCATATTAGTGCCGCCTCATCAGTGAAGGAGAAAACTCACTTATTTACAAAATTTTATAACAGAAACAAAGCAATTTTTTTTTTCAAAATTTCCAGTCTTTTTTTTTAAATTGTTTAGCAAAAAAAAAAACCCCAGAGGTGATAAAATACCACAAAAAGAAAGCTCTACTTGTGGGAACAAAATAATAAAAATGTTGTTTGGGTACAGTGTAGCATGACCACACAATTGTCATTTAAATTGTGACAGCGCTGAAAGCTGAAAATTGGCCTGGGCAGGAAGGGGAGAAAGAGGGGTTTACAATCGCTTCAATGGCACCCCCACACATCAACACCTGCGTGAGTTAAAATGGTGCTGCAGCACTATGCAGTTCAGTGTGGTGTGTTTTTAGAAAGGGCTTGAGGACTTCTCTCCTTGCGTTTTTCTTGAAGGTACAGCATCCCATTCAGATTAATAGGATGCTGTGCATGCGATGCAAACATGCACATACAGTATGTGAACCTAGCCTTATATTTTTTGATGGGATTTCCATAAAAAACATGCACGCTCACCAAGCGAATCCAACATTAATATGTTATGATCTGCTGCACACCCCAACCCGTGTCACCATCTTCATTGTAGTCATAATCAGGGGGACAGCTGCACGAACCTGGGAGAGACTGCCGAATCCTAATGATGAAAGCAGTAAAGACGGTGGAGCAGTACCCCATGTGCAGTGGCAGATTATAACAGATCAACGCTGGACTGGCTGAGCATTAGGGTGGATTTGATTTAAATCAAGTCGATTTGACTCACGATTTAAATCATGATAAATACCTGGCAGAGGCTGTAACAAAACTCATTTCAAAACCCGAAAGAATGAATTTGGGCTTTGTACCTTCACTAACTAACAAATGTTGTATGTTATGCTTTTTATCTTTATACTTGCTTATTTCAAATGTCTTTTTTTCTGGTCATGTGATGCATTTGGTCCTCTTCAGTATTCCCAAGGTGGGGATGGTTCTGTTTGATTCATAGAGCGGTGCTAATGTGGAGACATTAGTGCCACTTTCTGCACCAATACAGAGTCCAGGGTGCCATGGTGACACTTCCTTAAGGGGTCAGCCGCTTCAGAAATGCCAGATTCAGAAATCTTTATATACTTTCAGGCCTCTTACTAAAGCAAAGTATAGTAACCACAACTGCCAATCCAAATATTTTTTTTTATTTTGACATTTGATTGCATTTTATAGGTTGCTATTTTTGTACATCATTTTTTAGCACTGTTTTATTGAGTTCTAAAGTCTGTGGTTTGTTAATATTTATGTGATTGTTGAATTCACACCAACCAAGACATATTCTTTTTTTTCCGTTAGTTATGCAGGAGGAAAGCATGATGGTATCATACTGTATTTTTGTATGTCTCCTGACTTTCTTAAAGGTTCAGATTACACTTAGCCATTATTTTTTTCACTGTTCCCCCAGATGACTATACATTGCAGTCCAGAAATATGGATGTGTCTCCACCTAACCTGGTCGGCTTATGTCTCGATATGTGTTCCGAACGAGAGCGGCGAGAACGAGAGCAGCATGGACTACTTCATCCATTAGAAATGCAGAATAGACCTTTGCAGAAAAGAGGTTTCAGACATGGGGGCCATCCTATTGCTGACCCTGGTAGGACTGTTAAAGAGTACAGCCGCCCTGCTGCCGGGAAAGAACTGTCTTCACCAAGAAATCTACGACCTCCTGCAACTCTTCTCAAAACGGTTCAATATCTGATAATGGAGATTTGGGAGGAAGTTAATGAGCAAGATTCTACATCTTTAGCATTGGCTTACCCTTTTGTGTTTGACCGGCTACGAGCAGTAAGGCAAGACTTGACAGTGCAGAGGATAAGTGGTACTGAAGGAGCTCCTGTCCTTGAAGGAAGCCTTGGCTTCTTGCTTTGTGCCCCTTACCTGGTGAGGGATCTCCCACTGGAAGATTATAGTGAAACCCTCCATTCAACACAGGTGCGGGAAAGCTTTGCCGAGCTAATGCAATGTTACAGCAGAGGTGGAAAATTTCTTAGACAAGCTGAATTTCGGGCACTTCTTCTTCTGTATGATTTGGGTAAGGATTTCAGATTACCAAAAAGCAATCTGGCTTCACTGAATTATCAATGAATTGTTGGCATGCGTGCTATCTGGTAATTATCTGTGGAAATCAAAGGCAGATGCTTTCAAGTTTTTTTCAAGTGTGCCCCGATGGCCCCAAAACTGAGAGCACACTAATGTGCTATGTAAATACCTACTTCAGTTAGGAAGCTGGCACTATGCCCTTTACCTCCTGAGTTGAGAGTGAGACTACTCATCACAATAAAGGAGAAGTGTGGGATAGTACAAATTTATAGTATTTACTACCCTCACCATAGCAAAGTCTTTTCTTCCTTTAAGCTGCTGCTCTGTTTTTGCTGTGCCTGCATTCCAAGTCCTGAATAGGGCCAAGTAATGGTCCACACCTGGTTTGAGTGTTTAAATGGGGCAGTTACATCTGGAGCAATTTGGCTCTCAGCTGTGGCCACGGTTTCCTTAAAAAGGCGCAGGACTGAGCCACAATCAGGAACATGCATGCTTGTCATGTGCCTACGTTTTCATGGCAATGTGATATGCTGTCAACAAGAAACCGAGGCACATGACAGTATGGTAAGCTGTGGTAGTTGCAACGTAAAGAAACATTACTGTACAAGTACACAATCAGTAAATATTCTTCAGCTGCTTCCTTGCTCCATTCTTTAGAGGGAAAGCACTCATGAGAAAGGTTGGCGTGGCTGAAGTGTTGCCGCTTGTCCATGTCACTGCTTAATCTCTCACAGCCTGAAGGGGAGGCAGAAGAGAACAAATGAAGCACTCCTGAACTCTCGGGTGCATGCTGACTGTCTGGAGCTGATATCAGTCACACACAGGAGAAGTCAGGGGGAGGATCCCAACAATACTGTCATGATAGAACTTGATGACAGACCTCAGCCCCTTCTGCAGTTATTTTGCTTATTTTCACAAGAAGAGGTGTGCAGTTCTGTGGGCAGGAAATTGTTTTTGATAGGAGCAGCCCACTAAGATTCAGGTTAAAAAAAAAAAACATGCTTCTCTTTTAATTGACCAGTAGTGAGTGGTAAAGGTGCCAAGGTCAATCTCTAACTTCCCTGATCTTGGTATGCCTATAACAGCATGCCCCTGGTTTCCAGGCTCTTGGGATACTCTTTCATAGTGACACTTCATTCATGTCACTGCAAACAGCTTGGTGCGCTCTGTTGCCGTGTGGTGACATCCAGTGCACAGTAGAGAAATGCAAACATGCTACATTTCTTCTCACTGCACCACAGCACGCATTACATCACTTTTGTGGTGGTGTGAACAGGGAACATAGAAAACAATTGTTTTCCGATGTGAAAAAACGCAGGTCCCCACAGATAGTGTGAATGAGCCCTTTTGCAAGTGTCTCAGGGACAGTTATTTAAACGTTTCTTAAAGATTAACTATTTTTTTTAGCCCAGGAAATGGTTTTGAAGTTACCAGTAGTCCTTAGGGGGTTTAAAGGGAGAGTCAGATTGTTTTCCATTTCATTAAATTCCAGGTATGGAATTTAATCTTGGCTGGCTTCAATATGTCAGTCAGTATCTCTGAGTCATTGTCAAAAAAACAAGGAGAGGGGTGCCTCTGAATATATAATATAAAGTAACAATTTATTTATAAAAACAATATCCACTCACATGGAAGAACATAAAGTTGAATTCAGGCACATCTTTGGGCTGTTGAGGTAGAACTACAAGTAGCAGTCAGTCCGTTTCAGGCTTGGAGCATGCAGCAAATCAAACATCAGTTCAGATGGTGTGGAACTGCATATCATCCGAACTGATGTTTGATGTGCTGCATCCTCCAAGCCTGAAGCGGATTGACTGCTACTTGTAGTTCTACCTCATCAGCCCAGAGATGTGCCTGAATTCAACTTTATGTTCTTCCATGTGAGTGGATATTGTTTTAATAAATAAATTGTTACTTGATATATATTCAGAGGCACCCCTCTCCTTGTTTTTTTCCTAGCTTCGCTGGAACTTGCTTCTGGTCCCTATGGTGGCAGCCCTGACAGACTCACCTATTTTTTCCCCATCTTTGCCATCGGACTATTATGGACTACATATTGTAATTTTGAGATATCTGAGCATTGCGCCTTTTTATTTGTCAAATATTCTGAGTCATTGTCCACTAACCTCATGCCAGTTACAGCTCTTTTTCATTTTTAAACTAAAGCTTTTGGACATAAAAAAAAAAACACACAAGTGCAAATGTCCTTTTTATTTCATTAGACCTGCAGATGGGGCTTCCTCTTTAGCAGTAATTAAAGGTATACCTCAGTCAAAGGTCAATTGGTGATCTGGGAACCCTTCTTGTTTACCTTTTTGTAACATAGAAGAGGAATTGCCAAACGCACCAACTGTAGGCGCCTTGCTTTGCTGGACATGTTCTTAACAAGAAGATTCTTTGCTGGGTAGCATTAGCAACCCACTGATTGCTGTTGCCTAAATTGCTCTATCTGTACACCTGCTTGCAACTGGTAATTTAAAATTTGGTTGTAATATATTATATCTTGTTTGTATACTACAGGAAATCTGGATGCCATGCACAGGGCTTTGCAACTTCCCCACAGTATTCGAAATTCTCCCGAAATTCGCTTGGCCCTTGATATAAATAGGTCCTACCTAGAAAAGAACTGGGTAAGGCTCTTTCGTCTGGTCCGCCAACTTGACTGTCTAAAAGCCTGTGCTTTCTACCGCCATCTGCCCGATTGCCGCAGCCAAGCAATACGTATTTACATGAATGCGTACAGCAGCCGAAATTGCCGCTTCCCGCTTGATCATCTTACCTACCTTCTAGCAGTTGATAGCCCCTTCAAGGCTAGCGATATGTGCAAGAGGCGAGGACTGGTGGTTACCTCCGGAGAATATGAATTTGTCTTATTCCACAAAGCTTCATTTAAGGATGTGGACCTGGAGTGCCCAGGAAGAGAGATTCAACTGGTGGAAGCAAAGAAAGAGAACATGTCTTGGGCTGAAGTGATGATGGGGCAGGAGATATGCACTGTATGAGATTGTGCTATCATGGACGATGTTTTTTATGTAATACATTGATGATGGGTAAACCTATACTGTAGTTGTGTGGCCTTTCGTTTGGAAAAGAAGGTTTTTGCCATATTTAAGTTTATTTTGTTCTTTATCTGTCTCATTCAAAGAGTGAACCATTTAAAACAGGCTCGCAGCTGTGTTAACAGCTGTAAGCCTGTTTTATTTAACAACAGGCTCTGGGCTTTTGGGTAAAAGTGATCTTGGGTGGCTCTAGAGCAGCTTGATCACTTGTACATGGCCTGCAAGTGCCTTATCCCCTCCTACCCCCCCCTCCTGTGGTTCCTGAGCTCTCCCGCTCCTCCCATTAGCCCAGGACCACAACAGTTAACGTCAGGATGGCGAGCGGGGGGAGATCTGGGAACATCAGCTGGGCATACAGCTGATTAAGCATAATTCTGTGCTCAGTCGGCTGGAGCAGAGGAGACATTAGGGGTCTCCATAAGGAGTACCTATCACCTGCACAAAGCGATCACATAGGGGCTTATAAGCCCTATTGTGATTAGCAATAAAGTTAAAAAATAACAAGTTAACAAAGAAAATTATAATAAAAATATTTTAAAAACTAGGGATGCACCGAATGGGTTTTTTGGGGCCGAAACCGATACCGAAAATAAATCTTCCTTGATCCCGAAAACCGATACAGCACCGAAACCAAAAGTGACTGTTTTTCAAAAAAATTTTTATACAGGAGATGGTCAGAGACTGGGGACATGGTACAGGAGCTTGTCAGAGACTGGGGACATGGTACAGGAGCTTGTCAGAGACTGAGGACATGGTACAGGAGATGGTCAGTGACTGGGGACATGGTACAGGAGATGGTCAGAGACTGGGGACATGCTACAAAAGATGGTCAGAGACTGGGGACATGCTACAAAAGATGGTCAGAGACTGGGGACATGGTACAGGAGATGGTCAGAGACCGGGGACATGCTACAAAAGATGGTCAGAGACTGGGGACATGCTACAAAAGATGGTCAGAGACTGGGGACATGGTACAGGAGATGGTCAGAGACTGAGGACATGGTACAGGAGCTTGTCAGAGACTGGGGACATGGTACAGAAGATGGTCAGAGACTGGGGACATGGTGCAGGAGATGGTCAGAGACTGGGGACACATTACAGGAGATGATCATAGACTGGGGCCAGATGGACAGAGACTGGGGACACGGTACAGGAGATGGACAGAGACTGCAGACATGCTACAAAAGATGGTTAGAGACTGGGGACACATTACAGGAGATTGTCAGAGACTACAGACACATTACAGGAGATGGTCAGAGACTGGGGACATGGTACAGGAGATGGTCAGAGACTGCAGACATGCTACAAAAGATGGTCAGAGACTGGGGACATGATACAGGAGATGGCCAGAGACTGAGGACATGGTACAGGAGATGGTCAGAGACTGCAGACACATTACAGGAGATGGTCAGACACTGGGGACATGGTACAGGAGATGCTCAGAGACTGCAGACGTGGTACAGGAGTCTCACCAGTCTCACCAGTGTCTCACCAGTGTCCATCAAATGCAGCTTCACAAGTGCCTGTCAGATGCAGCCTACCAGTCAGTTGTAGCAGCCTGTCTGTGCCCGTCATGCAGCCTCACCAGTGCCTGTGTCCATATGTAGCAGCCCGCCAGTACCCATGCCATGCAGCCTCACCAATGCTCGTGCCCATCAAATGCAGCAACCTGCCAGTGCCCATCATGTACAGCCTGCCAGTGCACATGTTATGCAGCCTGCCAGTGCCCATCACGTGCAGCCTGCCAGTGCCCATCACGTGCAGCCTGCCAGTGCCCATCACGTGCAGCCTGCCAGTGCCCATCACGTACAGCCTACCAGTGCCCATGTTCTGCAGCCTGCCAGTGCCCATCATGTATAGCCTGCCAGTGCCCATCATGTACAGCCTCCCCAGTGCCCACGTTCTGCAGCCTGCCAGTGCCCATCATGTACAGCCTCCCCAGGGCCTGGTAATGCTATGTCACCCTGTGTGTCAGATCTAAATCGCTCTGCAGCCAGTTTCATCCTGGTACGCCCCTCAGAGTCTCCCCTCCCTCCTCCTCCTCCTCCTCCTCCTCCTCCTCTCACTTTTGTCCTACACAGCCTCCACAGTGCCTGGTAATGAAAGTCACACTCACACGCTGTGTGTCAGAGCTGGATCTGAATCGCCGTGCAGCCGATGTCCCGTCTCCTATGACACACGGCACAATGATTCCTAGCATTGGATCAGAGTGCCGTCTATCACAAGAGGCGGTCTAGGAGGCGGGACATCGGCTGCACGGCGATTCATATCTCTGACACACAGCGTGTGAGCATGACATTCATTACCAGGCACTGGGGAGGCTGTTTAGGACAGGAGTGAGAGGAGGAGGAGGGAGGGGAGACTCTGAGGGGTGCGTGGGATGAAACATGTGCGGCACCCGGCGGGATGGCCCCGTCCCTTTTTTAGGCGCTAGTATCAGCAAAAATTCTCTTTTGGCTTTTTGCCGAAAGGGCCATTTTCGGCCGATATGTTTTGGTGGCCGAAATTTCGGTGCATCCCTATTAAAAACAAAAAATATGACAAGCAGCTCCATCAACTGTGCACAACCGCAAATGTGTCCACAAGGTGCGCACGTGCATTTAAATCGTTATTGTACCTAATATTAATTATCTCTGTGAACGTCAGTGTGAGAACAATAATTCCAGGGCCATCATTTACGTTAAACTGATGAGCAGCAAAGGCATTTAAGGCTTTGCCTATTCATGATTTTGGGTACCTCATCTTTTATTTTGTACAAAATACATTGGGGATCAAATTCTGTTTATGTCCACAAAAAATTGTTTTGTTTTTTCCTGAAAACATAGACGTGATGAATAGTTGTGCAAATAGTGTTTGACATAAAAAATTGCAAATACCATTTTTTTTTTTCTACAAGGTCTCCGCTTTCAGAGAAAATATAATGTTCTTGGGGTTTTAAGTAATTTTATGGCCAAAAATGTAGATTTTTAATATGCGCAAAAAATTAAAAAAAATGTTTTAGAGAGGAAGTGGCTAAAAGTGTTGTTTAAGGAATTTGAATGTAGTGGTGGTGATACTGTTAGACTGCTTTCACACGGGCGATTCAGTAAGATCGACCAGTCAGTTCTTCCGGAGGACCTGATCGGACCCTCCATGCATCCCTGTGGACCAGCGGGTGTCCATTTAGACCTGCCTACCTCCGATCCGATCCACAAAAAAAATGGAGGGGGATCCATCTGCCTCTGTCTAGGCAGATTTGATCGGAGGCCAGTCAGGTGTAAACGAACAGCTGGTCTGTTTGCTCCCGGCCACGCATATAGCAGAGCGGGCTGTGTCCGTGTCTGCTCTGCATAAACTGAGCGGACACTGACCTGTTATCCCCCCGCTCTGATCAGCAGGGGATCAGTGTACAGATACCCTATGGAGCAAATCTGATTCCACCCCATGTGAAAGTGGCCTTTTAAAGAAAAAGTTTTACTAGTGACAGGTTGAACTTCAGCCTTACCTTTTTTTCTTGCAAGGACCAACACTGCCTGTGACTTTTTGCTCCTTTTTTAGGAGTTGCGTCCTTGGCCTGCCCCCTAAGGTCTCGTTTAGACGGAGTGTACCTAACCATACACCGGTTGAGAGCCACATTTACCCACATGGGAATGCATAGGTGTTCCCATGCATCCTCCTGCAGCAGTCCCATTGCTGTCAACTGGAAAGCATCGATTGCACAGACACAGCCGCTGCTCTCAATGTGACATTTGTGTGGGTGCATCCTGGATCAGGGCAGCCAAGGCTATTTATGTTGCCCAAAAATTGTCTCCATAAAGAAGGGTTCCCATATGGAAATAAAATCTCACCTCTCCTAGCAGTGTTATTATCATGTAAGGTAACTGTGTATTGTCCCTGCTAGGAGAGGGAATGGGGGGCTGTTCTTGGACTGTTTTCACATGCTGTCTGTATGTCCACAGCCCCGCCCATCACTGTGCCCAAAATTCAAATTACCCCACCCACTGTTTGGGAGGTGTAGAGTAAGACAAAGGTAGTAGATGAGGTGACTCTGACTTTTCCACCAGAACAGGCACTGGAAGCATTATAAAGACTGGCAAAATGAGTGCAGCTATGATGCCACTGAAATTTTTAAAAAGGTATATTTTCTAAACCATACATATTTATATAGAAATGTATACATACTGTAGGCATGCATCAGCAGATGGGGAGGGAGATAAGGCAAGGCTTTTAAGCTTTATAATAAAATTCAACTTTGAAGTGTCATTAAAGTGGAGTTCCGCCTAAAAAAAAAAAAATTAAAAGTCAGCAGCTACAAATACTGCAGCTGCTGACTTTTAATAATCAGACACTTACCTGTTCCAGGGTCCAGCGATGCTGGGGATCGAAGCCCCGCTCGCCCCCCCCTCTGCTCTGCGGCCCTGGCATTGTAACTGTGGGCGCCCAGCTGTGGCTTCACAGCCGGGCACCCACTGCGCATGCGCGAGCCGCACCGCGCGCAGTTATTGGCCGCGCAATCATCTGGGACCTGTGACGTGTCCCAGATGATTGCCAAGAGGGAGGGGGGAGAAGTGATCTTCCTTCTGGAGCCGAGGGTGTGCCAAAAGGAAATGGGAGCTGGGACCCTCTGAAAAGAGGGTATCCGCTCCCTCCCCCCCCCCCAAAAAAAAATGATATGCCAAATGTGGCATTTCAGGGGGTCACCTTCTCTTAAAGCAGACAATCCATTTTTGGATGTAACTCCGCTTTAAACCCACACCATAAAGAAAACTATCAATAAATGCTGCATTGCATGCTGTTCATACTCACTCAGTCACTATGGGATTCGTTTTCTGTATTCTCCAAAAAATCCGCTGCTCTCTATTTCCACCTTCTGTCCATGTCTCTAATTCAGCTAGGGATTTTGCTGCTGTGGTGGCAACTCTGCACATGCTCAGTTTTCAGTGTGTTTCTTTGCTGAGCAAGTCCCCCCTATCCCTATCACATCTGAGCAGCCCATGTGACTATAGAGTTGCACATGTGGGCGTATACACAGTGGTAAATGACAGCCCACTCCCTCCTCCTCCATGCCCACCAATCAGCTAAACACAATGGGGGCTGAATATTACATGTAGATTAATAGAGGCTTCACCTCTCTCTTATTCTAGGACTTATTCTGGAGGGGCATGACTGGCAGAAATCCACCACACTGTTATTTCCACAAAATAATAAAGATTTAATTTGCAACCGTCTGCACTGCCTGAGCTGGTAGTGTTAGAGTGTTAACCGGATGTTGTCATCATTTCCGGCTTCCGGGCGTCGGTACATGGACCTCCCCTTTTACGTCTGCGGGGCGTCATCATGGAGTGACGTCACACGCCGTATTTTGGCGCCACGGGGAGGGCTATTTAAATCCCATATGGTGCAGATGTGTTTGAACAACCCTGGGAGCTCATGAGTCACACGGTGGTTTCAGGTATTTATCTGATTTGAAGTAAGACTAGCCGTATCTCTGCCTGGGATTCTGATGGACTTTGAATGATGCCCTTTATATATACTTTGTTTTGTTGCACAGATCGATCCCAGCCATCTTTCCCCTTTTGGGAGAATTTGGCTCTTCGGCTCTCTGCTGTGCTATTACTCCTATGCACTATCTTAGCCTTGACGTTTAGGCTAGACTGGAGCAGTCCTCTATATCAGAGTAAGACATACTGAGATAAGAAGATTATTTTGAAACTATGAGGATACATTGGAGATTCTTTTTTATTGTAGAGTATTTGACAAGTGCTTATATGTTTCTCTAGATCCCTTAGATGGGTGTCCGCTTTATGCATAGAGGACATGCCAATGTTTTTCTTGGTCTTCCCGTCTGCATGAGCTCCCAGTATAAATATTACCACACCAATAAAACAATAGGATTGTGGTGCGTACAGTTCATTCATGAGTTTTCTTTATGGACTTGTGCTCTCTCTATCCTTAAAATGATGTAATGTTACTCTGATATACAATATATATTGCAGGTATTGCTGCACTCTCATCTGATAGTTTAAAGTAACAATAAAAATACCATCCCTCCCTACAGGAGATCTGACAATTTTTGGACTGGTCTTTGGATGCAGGTTACTGGGGCCTCTTGAGACTCCCCCATTTGTGCTCACTCCAAGACTCATCATTGAGGTATGGAGTTTGGGCTTTTTTGGGGGTGTCTATGTGTGTTTGGGGGGTGGGGTCCTGTGGGTTGTTTTTTTTTTGTCATGGGTGGAGGTGCTTCAGTTGCTTTGTGGACGATGTGGGGTCATGCAATGTTATATCATGTTAATTTTTTGTAAGCGAACTGTATTCATTTTTGTGTTTTTTTTTTTTTTTCTTTTTATACATCCAAGGTTGTGCATATTTTGCTGTTTTATACTCTCTAATTGAATACCCTTGTTCTTTTCCTGATGAAGCCCCTCATGGCGAAACATGTTGAAATTTTTGGACGTGGGAATATTCTGTATGTGATTTCAGTTCTCTCATTGGTCAGGGTTAGGAGATGTATGTATACCCAGGACTATGATTGTAACTGCAGTCCCTACTTTTATCTTTTCTTTTCTAAATAAATGATTTATATATTTTTATATTACAATTTTATGTCGTTTTGTATATGATGTACCTTTAAAGTCCCATTCCCTCAATTTCCTTGCTTTACCATATACAGGGATGTTGGTACTTCTGTATGCCGTACTTTTTCTTTGGTGCTGACCTCTCCCCTAATTTTGAACCATTTAATTTGCAATATATATTTGTATGACAATTTAAAACCGTTATGTTTCCATGCAGACAGGCTGGGAAAGAGCTGGGTCATGTGACAGCTGTATATTAATTAGGAAAAAGGTACTTAGATGTTTTTTTTTTTATTAAAATAATTAGTGCCATCATCCACATACAGAAATAAAAGGGACAGTGTAAATTAAAAAGTGTGTATTTAGTATCACTTTAAGGGTTTACATTTGTATAATTAGTATAATAGTGTAGTATAGAATAGTGTTCATTTTAAAAACATTTTTTAGGCCTGCTGATTTTTTATTGTTTAACCACTTGCTGTATGTGCCAATTTTGCCATTTTTCACATGCATGTTAAAATCATCATTTTTTTTACTGCAAAATTGCTTTGAAAACCCCCAAAGTTTTTTCGAGGGGAATAAAAAAAAATACTCCTAAATACATTTTAGTGCGCACAAACACAGTATAATAACCAATTTTTTAAAGTAAAATATAAAAGATGCTTCTGTGCCGAGTAAATAGATACCAAACGTGTCAAGATTAAAAATTGCACAAAAGTATGGTACTTAAAATTATCCATAGGTGATGCTTTAAAATCCTTCACAGGCTACCAGTTTAGCGTTAAATGTGAGCTCTGGCACTAGAATGTTTGCTCTCGCTCTAATGTTTGCGATGATAATACCTCATGTGTGGTGCAATCACTTTTTTGGGGGGGGGGGCTGGGGTGCTTTTTTTTAACCTTTTTTTACATATTTTATTGTTTCATTCAACTTTATTGCAATCACAAGGGATGAACAACATCCATATGTGATAGCTTGGACACAATTTATGGAGAGATTTGAGGTCTTGTAGACCCTTGATCTCTCCTCTGCCCTCCAAGGCAGCTGATCAAACTGAGAAATCCAGCTTCTCTCTGGGCAGCCGGCCCAACTATTTGCAGTGGTCCTGGGCTCCCCTATGGAGTGGGAGAGCCCAGGAGGTGGGAGGCTCCCTTCCGACCCTTGTAAAAGTGATCAGACAGCTGTAGAGCCGCTTGATCACTTTTACATGAAGATGGTCGCTGGCTGTAAAAAAAAAAAAAAAAAAAAAAACATAAACCGGAAGAGGTCGAGGAGTGTTCCTGTATTCAAAGGGTTTTCTTATTTTATATATTAATATTTTGTATGTATTTCTGTTTTCTAGACTTTACAATGCCTCACTTTTTCCACGTTTTGTTATAGCCTTATTTCAAAATGGATTAAATTCATTTTTTTCCTCAAAATTCCACAAACAATACCCTATAATGACAACATGACAGAAATTGTTTGAAATCTTTGCAAATGTATTAAAAAACAAAAAAAATCACATGTACATAAGTATTCACAGCCTTTGGCACCAATTACAGCCTCAAGTCTTTTTGAGTATGATGCTACAAGCTTGGTGCACCTATTTTTGGGCAATTTCTTCCTTTCTTCTTTGCAAGACCTCTCAAGCTCCATCCATCAGGTTGGATGGGGAGCGTCGGTGCACAGCCATTTTCAAATGTCTCCAGAGATGTTCAATCAGGCTCAAGTCTGGGCTCTGGCTGGGCCACTCGGGGACATTCACAGAGTTCTCCCATAGCCACATCTTCGTTATCTTGGCTGTGTGCTTAGGATCATTGTCCTGTTGGAAGATGAACCTTCTCCCCAGTGTGAGTTCCAGAGCACTCTGGAGCAGGTTTTCATCAAGGATGTCTCTGTACATTGCTGCATTCATCTTTCCCTCAATCCTAACTAGTCTTCCAGCTCCTGCCGCTGAAGAAACATCCTCACAGCATGATGCTGCCACCACCATGCTTCACTGTAGGGATGGTATTGGCCAGGTGGTGAGCGGTGCTTGGTTTCCTCCAGACATGAGGCTTGCCATTCAGGCCAAAGAGTTCAGTCTTTGTTTCATCATACCAGAGAATTTTGTTTCTCATGGTCTGAGAGTACTTCAGGTGCCTTTTGGCAAACTCCAGATGGGCTGTCATGTGCCTTTTACTGAGGAGTGGCTTCTGTCTGGCCACTCTACCATACAGGCCTGATTGGTTGACTGCTGCAGAGATGGTTGTTCTTCTGGAAGGTTCTCCTTTCTCCACAGTGAAACGCTGGAGCTCTGTCAGAGTGATCATCGGGTTATTGGTCACCTCCCTGACTAAGGCCCTTGTCCCCCGATCACTGTTTGGCCAGGCGGCCACTCTGGGAAGAGTCCTAGTGGTTCCAAAGTTCCATTTACAGATGATACAGGCCACTGTGCTCATTGGGACTTTCAATGCTGCAGAAATTTTTCCTTACCCTTCTCGGGGTCTGTGCCCCGATATAATCCTGTCTTGGAGGTCTACAGACAATTCCTTTGACTTCATGGCTTGGTTTGTGCTCTGACATGCACTGTTAACTGTGAGACCTTATATAGACCGATGTGTGCCTTTCCACATTGTAACGACACCCCGTGTATGAAAGGGGCTAACGTCGTTTAGGACATTCCATACCCGAACACAAAGGCAGCTACCGAACACTTCAATCAGCAGAACCAGGAACCCATACAAATAATTCTCCCCCAAATACGAGACAAGATGCTCTGTTTTGAGGGTCAAGCAGGAATCAACTCATTTTTTTTCACACACAACAGACACAACAGATAAAATAACTCCGAGACTCTTTCTCCCCACCCTTGGAAAACCGGACGGGCCAAACTGTCCAATGGACACACAGGTCAGGTGTGTCCAACGTCTCATCAGCAAACAGTCTTATCAGCAAGGAGAGCTGCTGGAGGAATACCCCCTCTCTCCATAGAAATACACATCCTGTGATCCAAGGCAGACAAACACAATAGAACATTAGAATACAGCCCCACCCCAAACTAGCACAGCAAACAGTACACAACAGCATGAGACAACATACAATATATATACATATATACAGCATTGAGTCTGACTAGCACAGATCATAGTGGGGTTCTCATTTACCTTGTGCTCCTATTAGTGACTCCCATCACAATGGCATATCCAGGGTCCACAGAGTCTGTGTGTCTTAGGGGACATGGACCTGAATCTAAAGTAATGCCACCTCAAGGGTCCCCAGGCATACAGCTCACAAAGAGCACCGTTCCCCCAAATGCCAGGGCCCATAATCGGTTGGCAAGAGGCTGGCATTCAGTCCCGGCTAGGTCTGTCACATTTCTCCCTTTTCGGCAGGAGACTAACAAAGGAGGAGACCCCAGACGGGTTGACTCCGAAGTTAGTCAGTGGTTCCAGTCCTCTAATGCTGGTATCCACACAGTACCCCAAACAAGTTGTTCCAGAGTATTACTCACCCAGCCAACCTCTGCCTCTCTCAGAGAACATGTCCGCCGCTGGGGAGAGGCCTGGACTGGCCCTTTTCCCTGGAGTCCTTTCAGCCGCTGGAGAGAAGACAGGGTGACTGGGCTCACTCCATCATGCTCTTGGGGATCTGGGCTGACTGCCCAGCATCCCTGGGGTATACAGGTGGGGACTGAAGTCCCATCCACTTTAACAGGAAATTCATCCTCTGTTAGTTGAGAGTAGAGGCCAGCAGCACTCTGCCCTGTTGCCAGCCCTTCTGCTAGAAACCCCACACCATCTGCGGCTAACTGTTGGGGAGGGAGGCCGTCTGCCCCGGCTCCCTGGAACTCTGTAGTTGTTGCCGGTGCTGGGCAGAGGTTGGTAGCACTCTGCCCGGTTGCCAGCACTTCAGCTGGGTTGGTGTCATCATTGTGGGGCGCCATCTGCTGTTGGAACTCCCTTTCACTGGTATTGTCTCCCAGGTGCACGAACCCTTTTTTGGGAGGGAAAATGGCTCCTTCTCCTGCCTGCATCTCTGAAATCCACTGGGAAGTGATTGCCACCTTCTCACCATAAGCCTCCGGAACTGCCACAGGTGTGGGGCAGAGGTCTTGGACCCTCTGTCCAGTGACCAGCGCTTCAGCTGGGGAAGTTCCTTGCAACTCCACAGATACTTCTGTTGGTGCTGGGCAGAGCACACTGAAGTTTGGCCCTGATAGTAGCTCTTCTGCTGGAGGCTCATCAGGTTGTTCTTCCTCAGGAGCCTGTCAAATCCCCTGCCTCTGCAACTGGTGTCTGGGGATAAAAGTTCACAATCTCATGTCCATGGAACCCAGAAGATGCTATCAGTGCTGGGCAGAGGTTAGCAGAACTCTGCCCTGTTGTCAACACTTCAACTTTGGTGAAGGCAATCTCCAGATTTTCCACTGCCGATTCTTCAGCCAGGATTTCGGAGTTGTCAACTGGTATTTCCTGATAGTCCCAGGCAAAGGGAGCCCCACCCTGCTGTTGAGCAGAGTCTAGCAGCTGTCTGTAGGCGATCTCCAGCTCCCATTCCTGAATGGCCAGAAACTCCAAATCTTCCTGTGCCCAGTGCCCTTCCGAGACATTCAGTCTTCACTCTCTGTGCTCCATTGTTTCCTCCAAACGCCACTCCCGATCACTCCCAAAGTCAGGGTCCCTGGACAGCCTCCAATACAACAATCCCAGGCCATCATAGTCAAAGCCTTCCGTGGGGCTGTAATCCGCTGACCACGGGCACTATTGGGCTACATACCACCGGAGGGCTCTGTAGCTCTCGTCCAACCGCATCTCTGCCCGGATCAGCCTGCTTAACTCAGCTGTCCACTCCTGCTTCGGTTGTTCCCCCAATAACAACATTCGTACGTCATACTGCGACCAGTACCTTACATGGATGGAGGGGAGAACTTTTCCCTGGTGTCGCTGCTCACGGGCTAGCGCTTCCTTTCAGAGTTCGCATCAGATAGAATCAGACCATCCCAGCAGGACCTGCTCTGATACTGGTCCTCTATGCTGTAACTGCATCTCTCGCAACCTCCTTCTGAATTCCTCTTCCATGGTGGCTGGTATCTGTACCTCTCCTCTCCTTTCAGTTGGTGCTGCTGTGACTTCTGCTGCTGTAGCACCTCTTTGCTGTAGCTAATCTGCATCCACAGCCGCTATAACTAGGTCTATGATCTCCGCTGTAGGGTTAGGACCATAATGTGCCAGTCTTATTTAAACAGCCCGATCAAACCATGCCTCTTCGGGTGTCCTGTCTGTTATGCTGGGCCTTTTGGTTATGTTGGGTCTTTCGGCTCTATCCATTTTGACTTGTTCTGCAATAATGTCCCTCTTCTTACGGTTGTTGGCCGGTCGGCCCTGGTTCTCCAGTAAGTCCATGAGGGAAGAGAGCTTTAGCTGTTCATACTGTGCTTCCATTGTCCTGTGTCCTCTTGTAGGTGTCCTTCTGGGCTGTGGGAATGATCCCGCTGCTTGCCACCAGTTGTAGCGACACCCCGTGTATGAAAGGGGTTAACTTCGTTTAGGACATTCCATACCTGAACACAAAGGCAGCTACCGAACACTTCAATCAGCAGAACCAGGAACCCATACAAATAATTCTCCCCTAAATACGAGACAAGATCCTCTGTTTTGAGGGTCAAGCAGGAATCAACTCATTTATTTTCACACACAACAGACACAACAGATAAAATAACTCCGAGACTCTTTCTCCCCACCCTTGGAAAACCAGGCGGGCCAAACTGTCCAATGACAATGGACACACAGGTCAGGTGTGTCCAACGTCTCATAAGCAAACAGTCTTATCAGCAAGGAGAGCTGCTGGAGGAATCCCCCCTCCCTCCATAAAAATACACATCCTGTGATCCTAGGCAGACAAACACAATAGAACATTAGAATACAGCCCCACCCCAAACTAGCACAGCAAACAGTACACAACAGCATGAGACAACACACAATATATATACAGCATTGAGTCTGACTAGAACAGATCATAGTGGGGTTCTCATTCACCTTGTGCCCCTATTAGTGACTCCCATCACAATGGCATATCCAGGGTCTCCAGAGTCTGTGTGTCTTGGGGGACATGGACCTGAATCTAAAGTAATGCCATCTCAAGGGTCCCCAGGCATACAGCTCACAAAGAGCACCGTTCCCCCAAATGCCAAGGCCCATAATCGGTTGGCAAGAGGCTGGAATTCAGTCCCCTCCAAAAGCCTCTGTCCCGGCTAGGCCTGTCACACACATCATATTCTAATCAACTGAATTTACCACAGGTGGACTCCAATCAAGTTGTAAAAACATCTCAAGGATTATCAGTGGAAACAGGATGCACTTGAACATAATTTTGAGTGTCATTGCAAAGACTGTGAATACGTATGTGCATGTGATTTTATTTTTTTTTTTTAGTTTTTTTTTTTAATAGATTTGCAAAGATTTCAAACAAACTTCTATTTTGTTTGTAGAATTTTGAAGAAAATAATGAATTTAAAAATTTTGGAATAAGGCTGTAACATAAATGCTTAGCAGAAACACAAGATTTCCATTTTCCCCTCAGAACGGCGGCCTGCCTTGTTCACAACGATCGCCGGGTCCCGGCAGACATCTGCTGGACCCGCTGATTGGCTTTCGCTGTGTCCAATTACAGCGGGAGTAGGTCTCCGGTGGCGCGCGTGCACACCCCAGACCCCGTGCGCGAAATGACGTACAGGTACGTGATTTCATGTAGGACAGTCGCCCTGCCGCAGTATATCTGCATGGGGCGGTCCAGAAGTGGTTAAAAGTCATAGGAAGCTGCTGGCTTTCGTAGCTAATCATGATCACTCGCATGTAAGATTTCATGCTGCGTTTACATGTGAGTGAATGGCCTTGGATGTGGACTGGCTTGCTTTCAATGAGGCTGCCTACTTGCAACTAATCACAGAAACCCACGCTGGAGTTCTTGCATGTAATCCCCAGCAGGGTGCATTTACAAGTGTGACTGCTCCCTATGGCAGGCCATTCACGGTTCAAATCTCAGCCGGTTCAGCAGGAATGTATGGTCAACCTGAATGTACCAAGTTGATCAAGTGATCAAGTTGAATACAGCGAGCCTGCTGAGTTTTACCTGCGATTATCGCTAGAGGCTGCTATAGCCACTAACAATAATCATTGCCTTCTCAATGCGGGGACAGCTTCCCCATCCCCCGCCCCCCGCTGGTAGAAAACAATGGCTTGGCAGGAGGGATACCCGCATCAACACTGTCTGTGTTTATGGGGGAATTGAGGGAAATTCGTTCCGTGTATGGTCGGCCTTAGAGTACGCGAAGTGAATTTGGTGATAGCACGTGAGATATTATATGGATTACAAACTCCTACCTATATAAGACTTAAAAGGTCACTTAACCTTTTTCTAAACCTTTGCTGCCTATGTAAGAGTTCTTCATGAGTCTTCTTTCAACTTTGTGTCCGTTTTTATGCAATAGGAAAAAACAGCGTACATGTACTCGGTGACCAGTTTTATTTCTTGCTTTGTTTTCCCAGATAATTAAAACTGAATTGGAAACCGGTTTGGTTGTATCCAGTGTTGGTTACAGGAAGTGGTAAGACATATTAGACGGTCCTAAGATACATTCTAGTGTTCCGTCTGAGTAACTTCAGTCAACTTTGGATATCCAGAAGGTTACTGCACACTATCTGACTCGGAAACATGAAATCTCTGCAATCCTCTACAGGAAAATGGCACTTGGCATGCAACCTGATCAGCTTGACCCCATAGGGCACCCCAACCTTTCCTCTCACTACCCCTATCTCTTTCCATAATCTCATCTACTTCTCACTGTCTCTTCTCTTGTCTTCTATAATCTTGCACTTCTCACCCATAATCGTAGTTGTTCAAAACTCCTTGGGGTTTATTTACTAAAGGAAACTAGGCTGTTCATGTTGCAAAGGAATTTTTACCTAGCTTAGTGAATGAGGTGAAACTCTGCTGACTTCCTTTATCCAGTCATGTGATTGCACGTGATTGGGTATTCTTTACAAAGTGAATTTTCACCACATTTAAGCTAAGGGAAACGTCCCTTGCAAAGTAAACAGCCTATTTGTCTTTCAACCACTTTATCCCAAGTATCAACTTGTGGACTCTAATGCCCTGTACACACCATAGGATTTTCCGACAATAAAACAGTGGATTTTTTTCCGAAGGATGTTGGCTGAAACTTGTCTTGCATACACAGGGTCACACAAATGTTGTCGGAAATTCCAAACGTCAAGAACGCAGTGACGTACAACATGTACGACGAGCCGAGAAAAGTGAAGTTCAATAGCCAGTGCAGCTCTTCTGCTTGATTCTGAGCATGCGTGGAATTTTGTGCGTCGGACTTATGTACACACAATCGGAATTTTGTTGTCGGAAAATTTGAGAACCTGCTCTCAAACATTTGTTGGCGGAAATTCCGACAACAAATGTTCTATGGAGCATACACATGGTCGGACTTTCTGACAACAAGCTCACAACCAACATTTGTTGTCTGAAAATCCTATCGTGTGTACAGGGCATTAGGCTTCATGTGCACGGGACGTTTTTACAACCTCTCCAAAACTATTTAACTTGACAGATAGTAACCCACTTTAAAACGTCTGTTTTGCCGCATTTGCATTTAGAAGCATTCTTTTTAAAATAACCAAAAACTAAACACGGCTAAAAGCGAGTTACCGCGTTTAGCCATGTTTAGAAGCGTTTGGCGCTTGAAATGCCTCTAAACTCAGCTTCTGAGACCATTTTTGCGTTAAAAAAAAGCTTCTAAACTCAACTGCCTAGAAACGACTATAAATGACCCTGTGTACATGTACTGATAAGATAACATAGAGGAGAGTTCAGGAGCAGTTGAAAAAAATGCCCAACTGCTCCTAAACGTCCGTTTAGCAGCAACAGTGTACGTGAGGCCTAAAACTGATAACCATGGGATCTCCTTTTACTGTACAAATAAATCTAGATGGTTCATTTAACAGTTTCAAGAAATAAAGTAAAACTTTAGTCAGTACTTTTAACCAGGTATGAATCCAAACAGGGACACAGATTGCAATAGAAAAAATCTGATAAAGGCTTTTCATGCTAAGATTTCTTACCTTTGTACTTTTTACCAAGAAGTAAATAACCTTTTTAAAACCTGTTTGATTGGTATGAGCGTAGTGTGGGGTGCAGTAGTAGTGACACGCTCTCATGGGGCAAGCACATGACACCCTACACTCACATTATGTCCTCAGTCTTCTGGGTTGAATCACACTAAGGCTCGGTTCACACAGGGGCAACACGATTTCAGCGCGACTTTGTATGGCGACTTCAACGCGGCTTCAACACGACTTCAGCGCGACTTCAGCGCGACTTTAGCAAATTACAACGCGACTTCAAGTCGCCTCCAGGCCAGGCAACTTTGGCTGTGGCCAATCACAGGATAATCAGTTCTCTGGGAGGGAGGGGTTTGCCTGGGCAAACTAAATTTTTTCACTGCAAAGTAGCTTGACTGTAGAGAGAGATCCGACTTGGAGGCGACTTCCATTGATTTCTATGGTACAGGTCGCCTACCAAGTCGGATCCAAGTAGTACAGGGAGTACGCACTGAAGTCGGAGCGACTTCAGTAGTGTCTATTAATACGCTCCCATTCACTGTAATGTGAATCTCTTTCTGGGGCGACTTGGGGCGACTTGAGGGCTTACAAGTCGGATCCCAAGTCGTCCTAGTGTGAACCGAGCCTTAGTGGTGGAATGAGTTTACTGTGGGGGACAGCACCACAGAGGAGGTGTGTATTGCAGCCAGAACTACTTTTAATTTTATAGGGAACTATTTTAAAAAAATGTCCAAAGTTGTGCTTTAAAATTTCTGTAAGTTAATGTAATGAGAGCATTGATAATTTCCTACTGTAAGACAGCAAGAGCTTTTAATTTTAATGATGTACAAATTACATTAGCTAGCAGCTAACAATATTAAAGGAGTTATTATTTTAGAGATACTTAAAGGATACCTGTCATAAAAGAAACGCTTATCTCTATATTAGTTCTGGATCAGTGACATTAAAACCAAATCTTTGCTACAACATCTATGCAACTAGCATTTTCAAAAGAAGAGGTAAGCAAGTACAGATTGTATATTTCGCTCATGATAGATTTCCTTTAATTTAGCTGTTAAATAATCCTATATTATACAGAAGAACGTTTTATTATTCATGCAATACCCTAATGCAAACACAGATAACACAGCATATCATATAATAGTAATACTAGCAAACAACAAGTCAACACAATTTGCATCAGTATGTGCTTATTATAATGGTTAAGACAGACATTCCAACGACTGTACACTGACTAATAGTGTTCCTGTTTCCCATCACATGCCAAACTGCTGTGTACGGAAGGAAGGAATGGGTTATGTGATCTCATATGTTGCCATTATCAACTGCCATTCTATATTAGAACGATAATATTCAGTAATCAATACCACTGCCCAGATGTGTGAGATTAATAATCAGAGCAGGAAGCACACAATAGATTTTCTCCCAGGTACAATGTTCCCAACACACATGCAAAGTATATTTTAATTTAAACAAGAAAAATGAATTTAGTTTGTTCTACTTCCAGTTTTAGATGTCCATAGAGGTCCGGTGCCTATGCATTGTGAACTGCATTAATCCTTCCAAATATTTGTTGTATATAGAAGCAAAATATATTTCATTTGTTGACCCTTGTTCATGTAGCTACACCTGACTGAATATAATGGCAGCAGCAAACTTAGAGATGTTTGACCTACCAAAATTAAACTATATATTGAGGAACATTTAAATAATATCAACACATAAAGTTAATGTATAACTGAAGGTAAACCTTTTTTTTAGTTTTGGATAGAGTGCAGAGCTATTAGAATGCTTGCCAGTTTTTATTGCTGTCTGTTAGGGCTGGGAAAAAAATCGATTTAAATTTGAATCGAGTTGAGAGGTCAAATCGATTCAAAATTTAAGCAAATCGATTTTTTTAGATTTTTTTTTTTTCACCGCGCCGGCCCCGAGGCGCTGCGGGCATGAGATTTTAGGCAAGGCCGCGGCTTCGGCCTAGTCCGCGTCTACGGCCGGACGCCGCGAACTAGGCCGAAGTCTCGGCCTCGCCTAAAAACTCATGCCCGCAGCGCCTCCGGACCGGCGCGGACACCGCGCCGGGCCTGAAGAGCTGCGGGCAAGGAGTTTTTAGGTGAGGCTGCGGCTTCGGCCTAGTCCGCGAGGCCGGACGCCGTGGACCTCGCCTAAAAGCTCATGCCCACAGCGCCTCGGGACCGGCGCGGTTTCCAAAAAAAAACTCGATTCGAATCGTGAATCGAGTTTTTTTTAAGAGAATCGAAGATTTTTTTTTTTTAAGAAAATCTCCTAGCCCTACTGTCTGTGCTCCCATGGAGATTCACCCTCTCTATTTGTCCTGTTTACCAGTATCATTGAAAGTGAATATAAAAGAAAATACTACATTTTGGGTTGTCTCCAGAAAAGTAATTGAGGGGAAATCTTCCAATAGGGACGCTAGTTCTGGTGACCTGGGGGTCCCCAATTATTACCTTTTAGTTTGCAGAGATTTCCTCTAACTTCCTGTTTGGCTAAGGCACAGGAAGTGAAGGGAAATCTCTACAATGGAACAACAATGTTGAAAAATAACCACCTCGCTCTATCCAAAATTAAAAAAAAAAAAAAAAAGTTTTGCCTATAGTTCTATTTTAAAGCATTCATTATTTCTTGTTTCTATCACCAACTTTATGATCAAAACAAACTTGCGAATATCCATTTATTGTTCTGGTCGAACTCTTCAAAGTAGGGTCGAGTCCATTGATGTACTGTCTTCTTGCCCTTGATCTGCAATCTTGCTGGACATGAACTTTGATCTCACTGTCACTAGACTTTGCTTTGACTGACCATCGTTGTTAATTGTGCTGAAAGTCACCGTTCTCTCTTTTCTAGGCTTCCTTTCCCTCTGCCCTTCCTGCTGATGTCTCTGGCTAGTTTCCCAGTTCCCCATAGCCAACTCAGTTCCTGATGGGCTCCTAAGCATAAATGAATCAGGATGTTGAATGAGAGGATCTGTAGATTGCATGGATGAGGACAAATAGCATGTTGGTATAAGAAAGTCTGATTTATGATGGATCAAACCCTCATTTTTTCCTACTGGACGAAAACCAACTTCTCCTACAGGGCTCAGGGCTGGACAAGTATTGCCAAAACTTTCTGGAACTAAAGTTCTTTTGGCTGGTAGTGGGGGCAATTTGCTGTCTCCACTAACAGGACTGGGCAAAGGACTGTGGGTGTTGCAAAGTATGCTATCATTTTGAGAACATTTACCAGAAATGTTTAGACAATCTTTGTTTACTCCTGAATAAGACATATGTTTTGTGTCAATTCTTGGAGCAACACTTTTTGGATTCTCTAAGTACTTATTTTCACTTCTAATAAGACGCCCATCAATCTTCGAAGCGTCAACAGAGGAAAAGCCACCAGCAATTTCAGGTTTAACAATATTTGTGTCAGAATTTTTCAACCCCAAAAGGGTATCTAAAATGTTTTGGGCAGAGTTGTAATCCAGTGGTGGTTCATATGAAGGTGCATCTGTCCAGCTCATGATGGGATCTTCTCCAGAGCTTTCAGTACTGCTGGTCCTGGAGTGATGGTTACGTTGAGGGGTTCGATGTGCAGGCAGGAGACTAGGTATGGGTAATGGAGACTTTGAAGCTCCTGTATGTTTTTGTTCTGTTCTGGAATCACAGCCCTGTTGGGATACATTGTTGAGATTTGGTAAAGAAAAGAAACCTGTATTTTATATATATTTTAGAAAACATTAAAGCACCATCCATTCCAAGGTCCATAATATGACTTTTATTTTCTACTTTAGCAAAATATTGCAATATTCATCACAACTATTACAGGTGTTATTTAAGTTTCACTTTATCATGATGCTGTACTAGAAATCAAGTATTTTTGAATGGTCTAGTCATCAATTACTGTCCTGCCAATAACACGTGCGAAAAAAAAACAGGAGGCACTGTAGAAATTTAAAGGGCATCTGGTTACTCTTCCTAGGGCTTTACTCTTCCTAGTTTGTACTGTAGAAATGCATATTACAAAGGGGAACATTTGTCAACTAAGTTAAACACAGAACGAGGCATATACTGTACTTTGTGCAAATCAGGCAGCCTCTCATTTAGTAAAGGATTTACCACAGCTTTTTTTTATTATTATTATTTACAGCCCCTGCAATACTGAACTAACAACTATAATACTTTTGTGCAGATCTACAACAGATTTATCCTTCTAAATTTAGATTTTACCTACAGGTAAATTTATAATAAAACTTACCTGTAGTTAAAATGAATATCTCCTAAACATGCACCGTTTAGAAGATATTCTACAGAGCAGCAGCAGGTGACGTCACCATGCATGCGCTGTAAAGAAGGGGCATACCTGTGCAGTTCCATCAGAGCTGTGTGCCTTGGTCGTGACTCCCGCATGCATGCACGAGAGTGACATCATCGTGGCTCGGCCAGTCAAGCACCTGCAGCCCGTGTTCCAAAGAAGGAAGACCGGGTGAAGATGGAAGCCTGTGCAGTGATGACAGCGTGCCGCTGGAGGGCTTAATTTCAAGGTAAGTCTTTCATAATGTGCTAGTATGCAATGCATACTAGCACATTATTCCTTCACCCTGCAGGGAGAATTTTTTTTTCGTTTTGTAGTTCCTGAATTTACTACGGCTTTAAAACAAAGGAACACCTGACAAGGTGCCAGGGGCCTAATTTATATTAGCACAATGATACCTTTCGAGCAGCACAGGGAAGAGATATTGCATTAATTCACGATCCTGTACAAAATCTGTCTTTCTGCTCCTGTCTTGTGCTTTCCCAGGGTGCAGCAAAAACCTCTCGGAATTTTTAATCTGAGATCACTTGTCTCGCATTCTCACATGATATGTTAGTCATATGCATTATATGGCAAAAAGTTTGCAAAGGCTTGACTTTCATATCTACAAGTATATGAGCTTTTTGAATATGTAATTTCAAAAGGAATGGCATTAAAGTAAAGTTGCCCACCCCGCCCTGTCTATAACAGCCTTCAATCCACTGGAGGGGCTTTGTACAAGTTTTTGGAGTGTCTCTGTTGGAATGTGTGTTCATTTATGAGGTCAGGTACTGATGTTGGACGAAAAGACTTGGCTTGCAATTGGCATATCAATTAATCCTACAGGTGTTCAGTAGTGTTGAGGTCTGGGCTCTCTGCAGGCTACTAAGTGTAAGTAAACCCCCCTATTGTTTTCAGCCAAGGAAGCTGCTATCTTTGCCTCTATTTAATCTACAACTGCCATGCCTGCACATGTGATCAGTTATGACACCAGCCATTGGATGGTTTGACAGTTTGGTTGAGAGCACAACCAATGGGAGTGTTACGTTTCCGGCACGTGCCGGAAATGAAACTCTTTTATGGATGGGTTTACTTCCGCTTTAATTTCCTCAACACCAAAACTAAAGAATTTAAAGGGGGGCTACATTCTTTTTGCCATATAGGTAGGTGTGATGGTCAGGACAAAGTTGCAATATACTGCATGTGTTAGCAGAGTTGTACAGGCCTGACCTACAATATAAAAAAGCTGTGTCTTCTTTTAAATATATTTTGCCTGTACAACCCATTAAATAAATTGATATTCTTACATCAGTCGATTGATCATCTTTCCGGTCGTCAGAAAAGCTCTCCCCAAGGTTAGGGAAGCGAGGAGATAGGAGTTTGCAGGTAGGTGGGGTATCCTCCAAGCTGCACTCACTCTCAGTGGAGGTGTACAGTGTGTGAAGCGCAGAAATTGATTTTTGCCTTCTAGGACTCCAAGGGCTAAAAGCAGTCACTCTCGGTGCAGATTGAGACTCCGCTGTATTCTCTTCCCCAGTATTTTTCAGGTTGCCACTACTGATAGCTAAATTACTCATCTGTGAAGTGATGGCATGTGATGATGATGGGCATTTAATGCCTTCTGTTTGTAGGCTGCTATCAGGACCTTGGTGGGGAACCTTCACTGAATCCAACACATCAGCAGGTAAATATCGAAGAAGGGAGGCTACCTGTTAGTATGATGGAATATGATGGGAAAATAGAAAGAAAAAGCACTGATGAGGTTGATATATAAGACTGGAGAAAGGTAAAGTTGGACATGTGGCCCATAGTAACTAAACAGATACTATTTATTTACTAACCTGAGGAACTATAATGTGAAATATACCTGGGCACAACAACCACTTCACCTCCCATCCAGTTTTATAGACCAGCCCCATTATAATCAACATGCATGTTTTAGGCCTAATGCACACTGGATGTTTTTGCAGCTGCCCCTAGGGGCGTTAGGGTTTTTTTACTTTCCTGCCTTTAAACTCCCCTGCATGTTATCCTATGTGTCCATGCACACAAAGACTTTTAGCAACATTTAGTGGCAGGGGCTTTTAGAGCCAGGAAAAAAAGCACTGCCAGTGTTCCCAGGACACACACAGCATGACTCTGCCCCGCTCTCTGACAATGGTTTTTACCTCTGCCTCTCTATCCTGTGAGAGAAGAGGGAGCCATTGTAGATGGGCACAGGGCTAGATCGAGTGAGTATTTAGGGGGTGAGTATTTAAGTATTTATTAGGTATTATTAGGTAGTATTAGGGGGTAAGTATTTAGGGGTGAGGGGCCAATACAAACGCTGGAACATTTTTTATCTTAATGCAGGGAATGTATTACGGTAAAAATGTTTTCCCTTTAGTACCAATTTAAGGGTTGGTAAGATCAATATATTACATTTTTTGTTTTTGGGTTTAATACTACTTTAAGTATTATTGTTAGATTTGGTGTTTATTAAGAGATTAAGCCTAATGCTGCTGGTTTTTTTTTTCCATTTTTACATAAATCACAAATGCATACTAGGCTACTTTCGCACTGAGGCGCTTTACAGGCGCAATAGCGCCTGTAAAGCGCCTCTCCTCTCACGCTAGTGTGAAAGCCCGAGTGCTTTCACACTGTAGCGGTGCGCTGGCAGGACACTCAAAAAAGTTCTGCAAGCAGCATATTTGAGGAGCGCCCCTGCCCATTGAAAATGGGTAGAGGCGCTGCAGCAGTGCTTTGCCAGCACTTGTAATCCTTTTTCGTCCCTTAGCGGGCGTTAAAAGCGCCCCGCTATCAGGTGAAAAGCGCTGCAAAAACGACGGTAAAGAGCCGCCGACACCCACCCGCCCCAGTGTGAAAGTGCCCTTACAGACTTAAAACTCAAAGAATCCCTCCAAACCATACATTTTTGTGTTCATCCTCAATTGGTTAGTCAAGTCCATCTAAATCTGAGTGCATATAACACTTCCCAGATTGACATTGCTGCTGTCCAAAAGTGCCTCTGTTGCCCCTCCATCCTGAGTGGAGACCCCCTAAGAAAGCGTATTACTGGCTGGATCACCAGATAAAAAAAAAGCCCAAAAAAGCAATGCAGTCACCACATTTAAAAGGGTTGTTACCAGTGTTAATTTAGTCAACTAAAATGACTAAAACATTTTAGTCGACTAAATGAATATTATTTTAGTCGACTAAAACTAAAACAACTGAAATGACTAAAATACGACTAAAACTAAAATGGCATTTTAGTCAAAAGACTAAAATGGGACTAAAACTAAAATGCCATTTTAGTCAAAGGACTAAGACTAAAACTAAATTGAAATTTGACTTAAAAATTATCACTGGTCTGTAGTGCATGTTCATACCTCAATGTAATAATAAATAACATGTTAGATTTTTCACTCCAGCAGTATATAATGAGTTTGCAAATTGTAGAGAATAGTTAACGAATGCATTACAATTGAATTACACCCATTAGATTTTAGACGACTAAAATTAGTTTTAGTCGACTAAAATATACTGGAGATTTTAATTGACTAAAACGTAGGACATTTTAGTCGCCTAAAATGTACTGGAGAATATGACTAAAACTAAAACAATTGTAGAAGACTAAAATGGGACTAAAACTAAAATGTCATTTTAGTCCTAAGGCTAAAACTAAATCGAAATTTGCTGCCAAATTTACACTGGTTGTAAACCTTTGTTTCTTAAATTATATCAGTAAACAGGTTTATACAGGTTTACACTTACCTGCTCTGTGCAATGGTATTCGCTTCCTATGGTGGCACACGTGCAGGCGCGCTCTTGAACCCTGCTGTGTGTGTCCATAAATGTGGCCCCCCCCCTCTATGTTTACAGGATCTGATTGACAGCAGCAGGAGCCAATGGCTCCCGCTATTGTCTTTCTGCCCTGGAGAGACGAGGAAACCATTGCAGACAGGCACAGCGCTAGATCGAGTGGGGACTCGGGTAAGTATTATGCAATTCAGGTGTGACCCGACCCTTAATGAAATATATGGTGCATTTTTATACATTTTATTTTGGTTTGTGTGTGCATTTTTCAGTTAATATTTTCGCAACGGATTCTATAAAAAGGCACAGTTTACAGGCTTTGGGTAGTATTAGGAAGTAAAAGTTTAAAAGTGTAATTTGGTATTTTAATGACTTTCTCAAAATGTGGGTCATGTGATGCAGTGCAGGAACTCCAAACACTGTCCTGGCTACTAAAAGGTTCACTTTAGTAGAAGAAACCCAAAAGGTTCATGTTTTCTTATTCTGGGTGGAATCCCAAGTAAGAATGAGATGGGCTATAGTAATTGCTCAATATTTTCCAAAAAAGAGCACAGGTTAGGACATTCCCCTAAGCCATAATAAAATCCACAGTCACATTTTGGGCTGGAGGGACAGGTTGAGATGTGTTTTAACCACTGTTCAGGACCAAACTGTACTGTTGCTGCAGTAGAGGTCAATGATCTGGATGTAAATCTGGAAGGGGTGCCTGACCACAAAACTGACTGCTCAGAATAAACGTTCTTTAACAGACAAAATAATTAACCATGAATCAAACGTGAACCTAACCCCCAACAGTTCCTGTATACAAGATGAGAAATATAAACTTGCATAAGGCAGATAAAGACCTCTTGCAAATGCTCCAATTTTAGTGAAATAGAAATGGCAAACCCTTTAATAATTTTCAACTAGCTAGAGGTTGCAGAGAAGATATCAAGTACTACAAGAGGACATCACCAAATACCTCAATTATCAGTCTTCTTAGTAAGGGACTTAGTAAAACCTTTGTTCAATTTCATTTTTTTTATTAGGTTTTAATGAAAAGTTAAATAACAAAAAAATAGACAATGTGTAATTTGTATTCCTCATGCATGAGGATTGAAGGCATACATAGTATTCAAGCTTGCAACAGCATGCATTGGTAATCCAAAAACCTGATGAGACCTGACAGCCAGGGGTTGTCTAGTGGGGGGATCCATTGTATTTTCAAGACTTGTGTGGATGGGGTAAGTGAATCTTTGGGAATGAGGCAGTGCATCAATTAGGTGAAGTATGGATTTCAAATTTATGGACTTTGCAACTTATTGTTGGAATTGTAATGTCTCATGTTTCTGCCATAAGGAGAGGAAAGGTAGGTTTGTTATAATATGTCAAACACATTGCTTGTTAGCTGAGAAGTGAAAAAATAGGGAAAAAAGACAAGGATGGAGAGAGAGAGAAGAAAAAGAGAAAAAAAGAAGGAAATGGGGAAAAAGGGGATGAGGGTAATGGGGGTATCCCCCTTCTTAAATTCTTCAGGAGCAGGCCACAGACTACAAGGTATAGGTTAGTAAAAATGCTCATCTAATAAAACCTTTATAGACAGATTTGAAATGTATGCAATTGAAAAATCAGCATTTAACAGATCCTATTTGCTAGATTGCTGGATTGATTGCTGGACAATTGTGTTTTATGCAAGACAAGCCATTATGCTTTTATTTTATTTTTGTCAAAATGCTGTACTATTAGTTTCATCATAGAAACTATTGTCCAGCAGTACTGACAATAAAAAGGTGGAAAGTGTTGGGAAGATAAGATGACCCTATAATAAAAAATTATGTTGTCGGATGAAGACAAAAAAGAATAATAGAGCTAAAATACTCAATCCTTTCATGCCTAAGCCTATTTCTGACATTTGTTGTTTACAAGTTGCTTCGAACCCCCAAACATTATATATATATACCGTATTTATCAGCGTATAACACGCACAGGCGTATAACACGCACATTCATTTTAAGAGGGAAGTTTCAGGAAAAAAACAAAAATTTTAAATAAGGAACTTTGGAGAAAAATAAGGGTCGGTGCCCATCTGCAGCCTCATCAATCCACATCAATGCAGCCTCACGATTGCCTTCAATGCAGCAGCCTCACCATTGCCATCAGTGCAGCCTGATTGACGTCCACCTGCAGCCCAGAGGGGACAGGGAGGGGGCGGGACGAGCGCCGACAGATTACATACAAAGAGAATCTCCTATGATAGACAGAACAGTGGTCCAATGGCGGCCCAGGAGACAGGACTTCCTATTACAGAGGCTGCCAAGTAAACAGGAGATTCTCGCTGTATGTAATCTGACAGCGCTCGTCCGGCCCCCTCCTTGTCCCCTCCGAGGCAGCTCAAATTGAAGTATTGGTGTATAACACGCACACGCTATTTGCACCCGATTTTCGTGGTAAAAAAGTGAGTGTTATACGCCAATAAATACAGTATATATATAATATATATTTAGCAGAGAATATAGAGAATAAAATGGCGATTGTTGCAATATTTTATGTCACACTGTTTTTGCACAGTGGTCTTTCAAACGCTTTTTTTGTGAAAAAAGACACTGGAGGAGGTCTAGTGCTAGAATTATTGCTCTCGCTCTGGCGATCGCGGGGATACCTCACATGTGTGATTTAAACACTGTTTACATATGTGGGCGCAACTTACATGTGTGTTTTCTTTGCTGCACGAGCTCGCGGGGATGAGGGCGCTTTAAAAAAAAAATTCTTATTTATTTTATTTCTTTTTTACCATGTCTCTTTAAAGAAAATTTTTTTTGATCACTTTTATTGCTGTCACAAGGGATGTTTACATCCCTTGTGATAGTAATAGGTGGTGACAGGTACTCTTTATGGAAAGATCGTGGGTATAAAAGACCCAAAATTCCTCCTTTGCACTTCAAAATATTCAGATCACCCAAAATGGTGATTCTGAATACTGTCATTTTTTTTAATTTGCCGCCATTAGCAGCCAAGTAAACCGGAAGTGACGTTGTGACTCTAGCCGGCGGAAGTGCTGGAACGCAGATTGGGTCTCCCAGTGGGACAGGAGGCCCAGTAAGAGCGGTGGAAGGCGGCGGGAGGGGGGGACGTCCCCTCTTGCTCCTTCGGGATAACAGCCGGGTGCCCGCTCTAAAAAACAGTATAACCCCTTAAAGCCGAGGCCGCATATGTGCGTACGGTCAGCGGGGAGGGTTTAAAGTGGTCATAAACCTTTACATATATTGTACCCAGTGAAGTGACTGGCCTCAGGTGATACACAGAGATTAAATCCTCCTACATAAGGTGTACCTGTTTATCTACAGTCATCTTTCCCCTACATCCATTCAAAGCACAGAATTTACACAGGATCTCTCAGCTTTGAAAAGCAGGGGGCGGAGAGCTGAAGTTACACTCAGTGAGGAGAGCTCTGAGATCTGATTGGAGGAAGGGACACCCCCCCCCCCCTTCACACAGCTCACAGGAACAGAGCTGAGGCTGTAAATCACAGACTGTGCCCTCCCCGTCACCATTTTTCTCTTGGTGGCAAGAAAACTTGTCAGAAGCGACTCATGCTTATATCAGAGGAATGAAGCAGCAGACAGAAATTTCATCTAGTACTCAGGATTGAGTGTTTGTGTGTGTGTTGTGTGTGTGTGTGTGTGTATATATATATATATATATATATATATATATATATACACACACACACACTATGTTACCAAAAGTAATTTGGACCAGTGCACAAAGCAAAGTCTATAAAGACATGGATGAGCGAGTTTGGGGTGGAGGAACTTGACTGACCTGCACAGAGTCCAGACCTCAACCGGATAGAACATCTTTGGGATAAATTAGAGCAGAGACTATGAGCCAGGTCTTCTTGTCCAACATCAGTGCCTGACCTCACAAATGCGCTTCTGGAAAAATGGACAAACATTCCCAAAGACACACTCCTAAACCTTGTGCACAGCCTTCCCAGAAGAGTTGAAGCTGTTATAGCTGCAAAGGGTGAGTCAACTCAATATTGAACCCTACAGAGTAAGACTGGGATGCTATTAAAGTTCATGTGCGTGCAAAAGCAGGTGTCCCAATACTTTTGGTAATATAGTGTGTATGTATATATAATTATTTTTTTTTGTTTTAGATAAATTTGGTAAGGGTTATATCCCCTATGTAGGTTTTATTGCTGTCTTTGTCCATTTAGGGGAGATTCATCCATTTGTACTTGTACATTGTACTTATGGGAAATCCAAAGTTTTCCACAGAACAAGAGGTTACAGTAAATCTTTCATTGGGGACATGTTTTTTGGGATAACTGTCTAAGAGGGGTGTTTTTCCTCACTTTGGGAGATTTCCTCTTACTTCCTGTTGAGTCTCGGGGACAGGAAATGAAGAGAAAGCTCCCCAATGGTACACATTACCAAGGTGACATCATCACACATTACCTGGAAGTATTCGCACACAGTGGAATAGTGGTGCAGCTCCCAGTACATGCACCTAATATAATTTATCATTATAATTCTATCATTTTCAATAAATGTTGGTGATTTTATGGAAAGCACTATGAGTATATTGTAGGTTTTACTCTGAGCTATAATAAACCTGGAGAGGGGAGGAAACATAGAGGAAGAGAGGTGTAAAGGTGTTATTGCAACCTGTGAAGGGGAAAGGCTTATACTGATCACTATAATATACAGGTCATATACCAAAGGTGAAAGCTGAGCCTGGGTGAAGAGTGTCCACTATTTAAAGAGGAGTTCCAGTCAAAAAAAAAAAAAAATTAAAAGTCAGCAGCTACAAATACTGCAGCTGCTGACTTTTAATTGGACACTTACCCGTCCCAGGGTCCATCGATGTGGGGGATCGAAGCCCCGCTCGTCTCCCCCTCCGTTCAGCGGTGCCAGCATTGCAACTGTGTGCGCCGGGCTGTGGCTTCACAGCCTGGCACCCACTGCGCATGCGCGAGCGGCGCCGTGCGCCGTGATTGGCCGCTTAGTCACCTGGGACCTGTAATGGGTCCCAGATGATTGACAGGAGGGAGGGAGCAGAGCTGAGCCCTTCCTGTGCCGAGGGGGAAGTGATGTCACCAGCCCAGGCACTGGAAGAGGCAGACTACGAGGGACCCCCTAGCAACAGGCATTTAGAGGTAAGTAAAAAAAATATATATATCCAAATGTTTTTTTGTATTTTCTTTTAGGATTTTTCATGTAGTTTTTTTTTTTGGGTGGAACCCCACTTTAAGTCTGGTTCACACCTATGCATTTTTTAGTGCGTTTTCAGTTTTGCAGAAACAAACTACAGTCCATGTAACATGGTTTCCTATGGATGTAGTTCACATCTGTGCTTTTTATGGAAAGGGTCAGGGACTTTTTTCTGGTTTTTGCTTCCATGGATCTCAATGGATCAAAAGCGTGTATTGAAAAACACAAAATGCACCTGCAACATGCAAACTGCAACCTGCATAGGTGTGAATCAGGCCTTAAGGAAGGGGTGTAATTTTGAGGAAAATCACAGTGACCTTTGGATACATAATTATAACTTGGATTGGACTTTACAAGATTATACTTTAAATATAATAAGAAGGAAGAGTGGCTGGGTTATTTTCAACTTTGGAACGAACGGTGGAGCTGATTTTTCCATTATTATGTTTATACACGTGGTAATAATTAAGTAGGGGAATAAGTAACACTCCACTGATTTAAAGTGTTTGTAGTGACTTTACATGTATTTAATGCAGATATGCAGCCAGTAACATAACTGTATGTGTTTGTTAGGCTAAATACTGCTTCTGACACCGCAGCTGTGTGGTCACATGATTCCCCTGTGCTGGCCGGTGTTCTGCCGAGAAAGTTCCCCTCGGTGGATAAGGACCCCCCTCTACTGCGCAGGCGCTGCACAGTAGGAGCCGGCGGAAATAGCCGAAGCCGAATAGTTGGAAATCAGCTGTACACGGCGCCTGTAAGAGGGCCCCTCGCAGGCTCGCTTCGCTCGCCACGCTTTGGGCACAGCCTCGTTTCGCTCGGCACTTTTATATTCTCCCTCTAGGTCCACTTGGATGGTGGGGCTTGAACCTGGACCTAGGGCGCAGGCGCCATGTACAGCTGATTGAAGATTTTCAGCTTCGGCTATCTTCGGCGGCTCCTAGTAGTTCGTACTGCGCAAGCGCTGCGCCTGCGCAGTACGGGGGGGGGTCCTTATCCCCTGGGGGAACTTTCTCGGCAAGACACCGGCCTCGATCTACGGAGAGAAGCAGGAGGGGCTGAGGTTCCCCTGTGACGTCAGCCGGCCTGCAGAGGGGAATCTCTGCCCCTCCCGCTTCTCTCCGTAGATCAAGGCTGGCCAGCACAGAGCGATCACGTGACCGCACAGCTGCAGTGTCAGAAACGGTATTTCACCTTTTCATTTCTAACAAACACATACAGTTATGCTATTGGCTTTATATCTGCATTAGATACATTTAAATGTGCTGCATTATGCAGTGGATTATAGGGTGGAGGAACGGGGAGGAAACACTCTCATTCTGACAGGGAGGGAGGGGAGAGAGACTGTCCGAGGAGGACAGGACAGCTGCGGATGACGAGGCATGTAAACTGATCACGGTAATCGGGGCTCAGCAGCCATGATCATGGTCAGCAGAGGCAGGGGGACTCAGGAACTAGCAGGATCAACCAGGTTTTTTAGGAAGAGAAGAATTGCACAGCACAAGCACTGTGCTGTTATTCGTGCCTTAACCTCCCTGGTCGTAATCCCGAGAGTGGCTCGGGGTTACATTACAGTACCATTAGTGGTAATCCCGAGCCATCGCAGGATCCTGCGATGTCCCCCCGCTGTGTCCGCGGGCTCTGTCCTCCGCCTGATGCCTCTGTGTGCCAGGCTCCGTTCCTTGCGAGCGTTGCGACGCAGGGGGGCGGAGCCCGACGTCAAATTCAAAAAGTACAAAAAACATAACACATACAGTACACTGTAATCTGTAAGATTACATTACTGTATCAAATCATTTCACCTCCCTTTTGTCCCCAGTGCTTTGTCCAGTGCCCTGCATGCAGTTTTATATTATATATACTGTTCTTTCTGCCTGGAAACTTGAGATTGTCCATAGCAACCAAAAAGTGTCCCTTTTACATCAAAAGTGGTTTTAGACCAGCTAGAAAACAGCGATAGTAAATTAGAACACTTCCAGAATTGAGTGATAGTGAATGGTGGGGAAATTTGTTTTATTATTGTTATATTATTATTTTTTATAAATATTTATAGTTATTAATTATATTATAATTTATGATTTTGTGATTCAAACTTTATCATACCCGGGATGTCTACTAGACTCTTGTTTGGACAGATTTAGGTGTGTTATTACTAAGAATTACAGGCTTACAATATAAAACCCTAAATTTCTATGCAAAACAATTGTACCGCTTTGAGACGCAAAATCTGACATAATCATACCGCCAGGGTGGCTACAGGAACAGGATCCAAGTGTTTTTTGTTTTTTTTTGTTTTTTTGTTTTTTAGGGTTACAAACACTTTAAGGATTATTTTGGTAATAATTGTGGGAAGCACATAATAGTGTAGATGGGCTGCTGAAATAGAACAGAAAGGGAATTTTTCAGTAGAGGAGATTTATATATTTTACAGGAGCAGGCATTCTGAACTCTGATCATGCCCTTCGGTAGAAATCACATGACTATGTGCCTTGGCTTTTTTATGTGACCTAGACTGGAGAGAGTCTTGAGCAGGATTTCTCCAAAAAAAGGTAAGTGTTTGAGCCTTCGTATTCCTCTATTTATTCACCAGTAAAAGAGACATTTTGTGGGATGTTTGAATGGTGCAATATATATTAAAAAAAATTTCATTTCACACATTACTTACTTCACCAGAATGGATCTTTGCACCAAATGAAAAGAGTACTGTACCTCCGTATTTTAATACAGGTAATTGTAAAAAAGAAAATCTAGGTACAATTTATATACTTTTTCTAACCTGTGAAATTATTTACAGTTATATGAGCTAAAGAAAAGGTCTTACATTGAGTTTCTCCAGGGCACAGATGGTACTTTGTGCCCGTACAAGATGGTCAAGGAGCTCAGTGATCTTCTGGTTCAAGAAGTCTTTATCTTGCTCCAAATTCTCACTCACAGTCTACACAAAGGGCAGTGAAATAAGCGTTTTAGAAAAGACTTAATAAAACAAGTAAGACATAGTTTATGGGAGTCATGAAAAAAAATTGAAACTTAAACAGTGAACTATGTATTGGTATCCGACCACATGTTCAATCCCTATTAAATTTTTTGTCACCCACTATACTAAAAAGTTACATCATTAAGATATATATTATATTGTACTGATTTCAGCCATTCTATAAGATCTCACAAAAATAGGAGACATATATAGAAAATTAGATAGTTTAGAGATAGACTTTATTTATTCATACATATACAGACACATACAGTGCCTTGCAAAAGTATTCACCCCCCTTGGCATTTTTTTCGTGTTTTGTTGCCTCACAAACTGAAATTAACATGGATTGTTTGAGGATTTGCATCATTTAATTTACAGAACATGCCCACAACTTTGAAGATGTTTTCTTTTTTATTATTGTGAAGCAAACAACAAATAGGACAAAATATCAGAAAAGTCAATGTGCATAACTATTTACACCCCTAAAGTCAATACTTTGTAGAGCCACCTTTTGCGGCTATCACAGCTCCAAGTCGCTTTGGATAAGTCTCTATGAGCTTGCCACATCTTACCACTGGGATTTTTGCCCATTCCTCCTTGCAAAACTTCTCCAGCTCCATCAAGATGGATGGTTTGCACTTTTGAACAACAATCATTAAGTCTGGCCACAGATTTTCTATTGGATTGAGATCTGGGCTTTGACTAGGCCATTCCAACACATTTATATGTTTCCCCTTAAACCACTCACGTTTTGCTTTAGCAGTGTGTTTGGGTTCTTTGTCCTGCTGGAAGGTGAACCTCCGTCCTAGCCTCAAATCACACACAGAGTGGTACAGGTTTTGCTCAAGAATATCCCTGTATTTAGCACCATCCATCTTTCCCTCAACCCTGACCAGTTTCCCAGTCCCGACTGCTGAAAAACATCCCCACAGCATGATGCTGCCACAACCATGTTTCACTGTGGGGATGGTGTTCTTTGGGTGATGTGATGTGTTGGGTTTGCGCCAGATATAGCGTTTTCTTTGATGGCCAAAAAGTTCAATTTTAGTCTCATCAGACCAGAGCACCTTCCTCCATACATTTTGGGGGTCTCCCACATGCCTTTTCGCAAACTCAAAACGTGCCATTTTGTTTTTTGCTGAAAGTAATGGCTTTCTTCTGGCCACTCTGCCATAAAGCCCAACTCTATGGAGCGTATGGCTTATTGTCGTCCAATGTACAGATACTCCAGTCTCTGCTGTGGAACTCTGCAGTTCCTCCAGGGTTACCTTAGGTCTTTGTGCTGCCTCTCTGATTAATGCCCCCCTTACCCGGTCCATGAGTTTTGGTGTGCGGCCGTCTCTTGGCAGGTTTGCTGTTGTGCCATGTTCTTTCCATTTAGTTCTAATAGATTTGTTGGTGCTACTAGGGATCATCAAAGATTTGGATATTTTTTTATAACCTAACCCTGACTTGTACTTCTCAACAACATTGTCCCTTACTTGTTTGGAGAGTTCCTTGGTCTTCATGGCAGTGTTTGGTTAGTGGTGCTTGCTTAGGTGTTGCAGCCTCCGGGGCCTTTCAAAAAGTTGTGTATATGTAATGACAGATCATGTGACACTTAGTTTGCACACAGGTGGACATCATTTCACTAATTATGTGACTTCTGAAGGTAATTGGTTGCACCAGAGCTTTTTATGGGTTTCATAACAAAGGGGATGAACACATACGCACATGCCAATTATCAGTTTTCTTATTTCTGAAAAATAGTTTTATGTATATATTTTTCTAATTTTACTTTACCAACTTAGACTATTGTTTTCTGATCCATCACATATAATTCAGATTAAAAAAAACATTGATCCAAAGGCTGTAATGTAACAAAATAGGTAAAAAGCCAAGGGGGTGAATACTTTTGCAAGGCACTGTATATGAGACACAGTGCCCAGATCATTTTATATTTTATTCTAGTATTGAAAAACGTAGAAAAAGTAGTTGGTCACTGGTAGCCTAGTGTTTTTGGAACATGTAATCCTAAATCTTTCATTCTGCAACTCCTTTAACCACTTCAATACCAGGCCTATTCTGGCACTTCTCTCCTACATGTAAAAATCATAATTTTTTTGCTAAAAAATTACTCAGAACCCCCAAACATTATATATGTTTCATGAATTAAAAAATAACAAAACAGTAAAGTTAGCCCAATTTTTTTGTATAATGTGAAAGATGATGTTAGGGCGAGTAAATAATACCTAACATGTCACGCTTTAAAATTGCGCACATGGAATGGCGCCAAACTTTGGTACTTAAAAATCTCCATAGGCGACGCTTTGAAATTTTTTACAGGTTACCAGTTTAGAGTTACAGAGGAACTGCACGCGGCGATACCTCACATGTGTGGTTTGATTAGCGTTTATATATGTGGGTGGGACTTACATGTACGTTCGCTTCTGAACGCGAGCTACCGAGGACAGGGGGCGTTTTAATAAATTTTTTTTTATTTTACTTAATTTTTTTATTTTTACACTTTTTTTTAAATTTTTTTTTTTTATCACTTTTATTCCTATTACAAGGAATGTAAACATCCCTTGTAATAGGAATCTATTGTGACAGGTCCGCTTTATGGAGAGATGCAGGGTCAATAAGATCCCACATCTCTCCTCCAGACTGGAAAGCATGAGATCGAGAAAAAAAATTCACCGATCTCATGCTGACAGCCACGATCGCAGCTTTGTCTACTTCCGGGAACCCGGGCATGACGTCATAACGTCGCGCCCGGGCCTCCGATGGTCATAGAGATGACTGGTGACCATCTGGTCACCGGAAATCTCTATCGTCATCATCCGGCGTTGGCTCTTTCTTTTTCCGGCCCCCGATGGCACGGGAGAGCCCGGAGAAGCACCGGATGGTGGCGGGAGGGGGGACATCCCCTCGCGTCGCCTAAAAGGACGATCAAGCGGCGGAACTGCCACTATGATCATTCTTATTGTGCACAGAATCGCCGGCTAGAAAGAATAGTATCTGAATGATGCCTGTAGCTGCAGGCATCATTTAGATATCCCCTCACAAAGTCAAGGACGTCATATGACGCCCTAAGGTATTGAATTGGTTAATTAAAATGGATGCAGTGCCAAACAAAGACATGATGACAGGCCTGATTGATCTGGCTGAAAGAAAGGGAATAAGAAACGTGTATGAAACTCACAGAGCTAAGCTAAACTGAGAACATATTCTGACTTAAAGTGTATCTAGAGCTGAAACTTTTATTATTTTTGGATAGAGTGGGGAAGGGTTAAAACCCCTGAGGCCTTATTGTTCAAGCACAAGTAAAATTGAGGCGCTGAATACAGATTATCACTGGGCACACACTAACTCTGCTTCGGCAACACTCTACAAAAAAGAGACACCTCCTAGAAATGGAGAGAAAACCCAGAGCTGAGAATAACATATATACAGTCCAATAAGAGCGCCAAACAAATGACCAATGTTATCATTAAACCATTTGTTTTGGTATTCTCATTGGACTGTATATAGGTTTTATTGCTATCTATGTCCCCACTGGGAAGATTAACTTTCTCTATTTGTTCTGGAGAACATTGTCTCTAACACAAGCAGTGAATTCAACTCCAAAATTTTGATAGAGAGGAAGTCTTTCAATGGGGAAACTTGTTACAGTGACAAAAAAGGGTGGATTTCTTTCACTTGTAAAGATTTCTTCTTACTGTCTATTGTGTCCACAGAACAGGAAATCAAGGGAAATCTCAATAGGATACAGATAGCAGAAAAAAACACTTCATGCTCTATCCAAAATGATTTAAAAATAAACTCAGTTGCTTGTCTAAAACCTATAACACATGGGCCGATTGTGGGGCGACATCAGCTGGTTCAATAGAAACCCACCAACATTTGGCCCGTTTGTATCGTAGCCGGTCCGACAGAAGCCGGCCATGCATGATCGAAAAATGGTCTGCCGACCAGCTCCCGATCGGCGCTGGGAGCGCTGACCGGAGTGCTCTGGAAGGGTGGCCGTCCCCCTGTCAGAACACAATAGGGAAGATCCGACCTGAGCTGTGAGTTTTGTTTTGTTCAACTCGCTGGGTTAAATGAAAAAAAAAACTAGTAGTGTGTACGAGGCTTTAATAGTTCATTGAGAATTTCTTCTGGCCATGGCCCAGTGTTTGATAATCTATAATCTTCCCAGACAGTACTGGATGGTAGACATTTAGATTCTGCAGATAACTTTGTCAATGTGGATACCTTTGAACACTCACAATTGAACATTTTAGTGGAATGATTCTTGGAAATAATTGTACAAAGTAATATTAGTAATGAATAATCTTCCACTGCAAACACTGATTAGAAATGGTAGAATGTCCATAAAGCACAGTAAAAGTCATATAAAGTAACAGATTAAATAAAATAATAAAAGTAATGCCATTTAGTAAAGTTCAGTGCATGCTGACTTACAGAGGAGTTGAGATTAGCTTCTTGGCTCTGATTGGATGGCTGAGTGCCAGGAAACTTATCTTTGTTCCTGCAGAAAAAAAACAAACATTTGGGATACTGTTAAAGGGACAGTAAACCTACAATATGTTTCACTTTACTATATACATCTTGTATTAATAATAAAAATCTTTAAAGAATAACTGAAATTTCATTCGTATAAGGTACGGTTATCCTAACCTATAATCCACCCTCTCCTGCTTTGGATGTATACTTTCCTGAACCTTCACATACTATAGCCAAATATACTCAATGCTGGCCTTGCCTGCGCAAATAATTTCCAAAGACTCTAGTATGGCTGTTATCCAAGTGTCTCCTACCTCAGGTTATGGCCCCATAAAAGTCTGAAGAGCGTGGCCAGGAGCAAGAAGATTTTGTCTGTGGGTTATGAAGACTGCAAGTGCGGGATGCATGCATCTGGGGTGAACAGTATTTGATCAGGGGCCTAGGCAGTTATGATAACCGCTCTTTTTGAACCCCCTACAAAATCTTACACTCTAAAGCAAGCAACTACAATTCAAAGCAACAAGTAAATAAAAAGATAAAGGCAATTGAGGTTCTATACAAAACTCAAACTTTCTAGTAAGATGTGCTTGGCCCTACTTCTTTTCATCTCCAAAGTCTGCCTATTGCCTAATTAAGCTGCCTATGACATTAAAATATACATCAAAGACTAATAGGCGGGTGGGATGGAGCAGGGGTATATTCGATTTGACCTGAAGAAGTATAACCTCAGCTATCTGTATCTCTAGATCTACAGATCATTTTGATATGTTGGTTTTCAACGGAGGAAACTGCTGGTTATAAATTTTTCATCATGTGCTCATTTTGGATTGTCCAACTTTATGGCAGGTTTACTTTAAAGCGTAAGTGCACTTTACTTTATGAAATAGCCTTACACTTTAATGTAAAATGTGTTTTACCTAAATTTTGAAATGAGAATATAATTGGTTATGCCTCATTTTAGCATAGAGTACAGTGTTTGTGAATGGAGACAATATGGTAGCTCCCTCACCTTCTTGATTGGTCTGCATGGTTCTCTGTGGTTTTGTCTGAGTGCTGAGATGCTGCTGGGCTCCCAGAATCTCCCCACCAGGCTGGTGGGGGTATGATGGCCGCTTTTGTAGTAGGTTCCAAGGTAAGATTGCTGACAGCAGAAAGGAAGGGAGTTAGATATAAGACATAAATATACAGTACAGTAAAAAATGTTGTAAATTAAGAAAGCTTTCAGAAATAGAAGTGTTAAAAGTTTATTTTTATCAATTAACAAACTGAGTGAAATCCAAATCAATATTTGGTGTGACCACCCTTTGCCGTCAAAACAGCATCAATTCTTCTAGGTAGACTTTGCACACAGTTTTTGAAGGAACTCAGCAGGTAGGTTGTTACAAACGTCTTGGAGAACTAGCTACAAATCTTTGGTGGATGTAGGCTGCTTCAAATCATTCTGTCTCTTTATGTAATCCCAGACAGACTCGATGTTGAGATCAGTGCTCTTTGTGGGCCAAAACCAATCACTTCCAGGACTCCTTGTTCCTCTTTACACTGAAGGCAGTCCTTAATGATGTTGGCTGTATGTCTGGGGTCCTTGTTCTGTTACAGAATAAATTTGAGGCCAATTAAACACCTCCCTGAGGGGGCTTTGGGAGAATTGAAATCTGGGGGGGGGGGGGGGGGGGGCACAGTCCTCCCCAGCACCCCCCTAGATCCAGCAATGCATCATTTACTTACCTGGCGCCCCTGCATTCATTGTGAAAGTTCTATTGCAAACATGACATTGCCTGGCTTGTCAATGTAGGCTGCTGCTCCCTAGTCCGGGGCTATATGCTAAACTCTCCAGGGGCCGCATGCATCCCTCGGCCTGCGGATTGGGCACCCCTGCTTTACAGAATTTTTTTCACCTGCCTAAAACATGGAGGAGGGGTGGGGGACAGGGAGTGTGAGCCCTGAACTGGAATCTGGGGGGAGCTTTGTATTTAGGGGGTGGAGAACTTGGATGTACACAGCCTTCAACTCTGCATTGCTTATGTAGTGCACCCGCAACCCTGCATTCCTTATGTAGCGCACCCCTCAAACCTGCTTTCCATACGTAGCGCACCCCTCAACCCTGCATTCCTTTTGTAGCGCACCCCTCAACCCTGTATTCCTTACATAGCGCATCTCTCAACCCTGCATTCCTTATGTAGCGCACCCCTCAACCCTGCATTCCATATGTAGTGCACCCTCAACCCTGCATTCTTTGAGTAGCGCACCCCTCAACCCTGCATTCAATGTGTAGCGCACCCCTCAACCCTGCATTCCATATGTAGCGCACCCCTCAACCCTGCATTCCTTACATAACGCACCCCTCAACCCTGCATTCCTTATGTAGCATACCCCTTAATCCTGCATTCCTTACGTAGCACACCCCTCAACCCCGCATTCCTTATGTAGCGCACCCCTCAACCCTGCATTCCTTATGTAGCACACCCCTTAACCCTGCATTCCTTACGTAGCATAACCCTCCTGCATTTCTTACATAGCGCACCCGTCAACCCTGCATTCCATACGTAGTGCACCCTTCAACCCTGTATTCCTTACATAGCGCACCCCTCAACCATACATTCTATATGTAGCGCACCCCTAAACCCTGCATTCCTTACATAACGCACCCCTCAACCCTGCATTCCATAATTAGGGCACCCCTCAACCCTGCATTCCTTACATAATGCACCCCTTAACCCTGTACTTTTCACATTGCACACCCTTCCACCCTGCATTGCTTACATAGTGCACCCCTCAACCCTACATTCTGCAGGTAGTGCACCCCTCAACCCTACACTTTGTAAATAAGGCACCCCTCAATCCTACACTCTGTAAATAGCGCACCCCTCAACCCTGCACTCTGCACGTAGCTCACTCCTCAACCCAGCACTCTGTACGTAGCTCACTCCTCAACCCTGCACATAGCTCACCCCTCAACCCAGCACTCTGTACGTAGCTCACCCCTCAACCATGCACTCTGTATGTAGCGTACCCCTCAACCTGGCACTCTGTACATAGCTCACCCCTCCACCATGCACTCTGTATGTAGCTCACCCCGCAACCATGCACTTTGTACGTAGCTCAACCCAGCAGTGTGTGCGTAGCTTACTCTTCAACCATGCACTCTGTACATAGTGCACTCTTCAACCCTGTACTCTATGTAGTGCACTCCAGAACCCTGCAGTCTGTATATAGTGCACTCCTGAAATCCTGATTTATAACAATGCCTCACTGTTAGTGCAGTTTAGCCACACTCACAATTTGATTCAGAGGCAGTGATGTGCAGTAACCTCTAGTAACCAATCAGTGAACAGTATTGATCTGCTATAATCTCTAGCAACCAATCAGTGTGCAATAATTATGTGCAGTAACCTCTAGCAACCAATCGATTAGCAGTAATGATGTGCAGTAACCTCATGCAGCCAATCAGTGAGTGATAATGATGTGCAGTAACCTCTAGCAACCAGTGTGCAGTAAGGATGTGCAGTAACCTCTAGCAACCAATCAGCAAGCAGAAATAATGTGCTTTAGCTTCTAGCAACCAGTCAGTGAGTGGCAATGATATGCTGCAACCTCTGGCAACCAATCGCAATCGCTGCCTGATCTGCTGCAGTAAACTGATTTTGAGTCTAGCTGCTATTTAATGTATGTCGCAGATTTGGGGGGGAGGGGGGGCCCAAGAAAATGTTTGCCTAGGGTCCAATTAACATTAAAGTCAGCCCTGATTCTGTTCATACTGTGCTGTTTTCCTTAATTTTCTAGATTCCTCAGTTTTTGCCTTTTAAACTTGATCAGATCTGTTTTATCAGTTGTGGCAGTAATAAATAGCGTCCAATAGAGACAAAACTGAGACCAGTTGTGCTTTCCTGTCAGTTCTGTGGTTTGCTAGTCCGGGATAAATGATGAATGCAAAGTCAATGGTGTAAAAAGTTATCTAACCTTTCAGTTCAAATATAGCTGTAATGACTGTAGCCTAATAGTTCTCATAGCTGTGGACCAGCTATACAGTAACATCCTACCCTTTAAAAGCTTTTTAGTCATATTTAGCCAAAGGAAGTGCTCGTGAGGCAATCTACATATAAAATGACCTGAAAACATGTTTGTTAATAATATTTTTGGGAATCATGTGGAGTAAAATTATGAGTTGTTTCTGACTTGTCATAATCCAGAGCTGCCATCATTCTTGAACAAGTTATATATAAAATGTACACAAAGTGTGCTAATCACTTGAAAACATAAAACATAAATAAATACAGCACTTGCAACCGTGCAAAGCATGCAAATGGTAAAATCAAATGTAAAGTCCAAAAAACATCCAATACAACTATCCTGCAAATAACGTCCCAATATCATAAAGTGCTCTTGTGCGCCAACCTTATTCTTAAAAAGTGCTGATGTGCTCCAAATAAATTCACTCTGTGATGTGACACACCCCTCCTGTATCCCTACTCATCAATAATAATTGACCTTAATAAGCTCAATAATTGATTGAGCTTTTCAGTCTGGGGGTCAGATAAGCTTAGATCTGGTAGGGAATGGTGAGTCACAAGGGTCCGGTATGGATCTCCCCAACGTGGTTCTCAGAAATTCGAGATGTTCACCAAACCCAGAATGAAAGAGGAAACCAATAGCGAAGCACTGTAAGGCTGATGTTTATTGCGCATAAGTGGAAATGTACTTACAGGACAAAGGTAAAATAGGGGCATGTGAAATGCAAGGATTATTTCCGGGAATGCCGCAACCAGCGTGCGTTCCACAGCAACCTGAAGTGACATCGTTGGGACTCGGAAACAGAAATTGCATCAACACGTTTTGCCCTCCAACAGGGCATCATCAAGGACCTCATTTCCAATTGACGAAGACCAAAATGTATACCCAAGGGGAGCGGCCTCCCTCACGGTTGCCAATGAGATTTTAGTGGCGGCCATTTTAGGTAACATACCATAGATTCCCATTCATCTGAAAAAGTGACATCCATCCCAGTGGCGTCAATTCCACCAACCTAGCGTGGGAGGAAACCGGGTATTCCGGTTTCCTCCCACACTCTAAAAGACATGCTGGTAGGTTAATCGGATCCTGCCTAAATTGGCCCTAGCATATGTATGAATGTGTAGTAGAGACTAGAGGTCGACCGATATGGGTTTTTCTCTGGCCGATGCCAAAGCCGATATTTAGAAATCGCAGTGGCCGATGGCCGATATATGATGCCGATTTTTTTGGGCCGATATATTAGGCAGATTTCTTTTTTCCCTTCATCGCATAAAATCTAACAGTTAGACCCCTTTCACACTGGGGCGTTTTTCAGGCGCTTTTGGGCTAAAAATAGCGCCTGTAAAACGGCTCCCCTGCAGTCTATGTGAAAGCTCGAGTGCTTTCACACTGAGGCGATGCGCTGGCAGGATGTTAAAAAAAAAGTCCTGCAAGCGTCATCTTTGGAGCGGTGTATACCGCTCCTCCACCACTCCTGCCCATTGAAATGAATGCGCACCGCTGCCGAAGCGCCTGCAAAGCGTTTCGGCAGCAGCGCTTCAGGGGCGCATTTAACCCCTTCTTTGGCTGCTAGCTGGGTTATAAGCACCCCGCTAGCAGCCGAATAGCGCCGCTAAAATGACGGTAAAGCGCCGCTAAAACTAACAGCGTTTTACCGTCAACGCATGCCCGCTCCAGTGTGAAAGCAGCCTTAAGTAATAAGTGATACAGAAAATTTTTTATATTTAAACATTTATTAAACAAAACAAACCTTCAATCAGTTCACTTGTATGTATAATTTAGATTAAAAAAAAAAATAACTATCTTAAATATTAAATACACAAAAACAGGTAATCAAAACTTTTGGACGAAAAAAAATGGGCTAACTTTACTGCTTTTTTTTTTTTTTTTTTATTTCATTAGTGTATTTTTTTTTTAAAAATTGCGTTTGAAAGACCGCTGCGCAAATACCGTGTGACATAAAATATTGCAACAACCGCTATTTTATTCCCTAGGGTCTCTGCTAGAAAAAATATATATAATGTTTGGGGGTTCTAAGTGATTTTCTAGCAGAAAATACAGGATTTTTACTTGTAAGCAATAAGTGTCAGAAAAAATTTAGTCTTTAAATGGTTAAACTGAGAACTTCTCCACAGAGTTCAGTCTATTGATAAAAGAACCTGAAAGAGATACAATGTATCTTCTTATCAGACTTGGCAGGCTGCCCAGAGGAGGAGAGAAGATAACTTCAGAAAACTTGCATTGACTTCTATTACAGAAGTCATTTGCAAGTCCCGCTGAAGGTATAATCGGCTTTTTTTATCAGCACAATCGGCCGATGCCGATTAAGTAAAAAAAGCCAAATATCGGCCGATATATCGGCCGGCCGATATATCGGTCGACCTCTAGTAGAGACCTTCGGTTGTAAGCTCCTTGAGGGTAGGGACTGATGTGAATGTACAATGTATATGTAAAGTGCTGCGTAAATTGTATAAAAGTACCTGAAATAAAATGATAAAATTCTATTACTATAAAATGATTATACTCTCCAAAGTACCACGATGGCTACTGACACACTATTTCAGAAAATTACACATAAAAATGAATATAAAAAATAAATATAAAAATACAAAATAAATAAAATATAAAAATGAACTGGAAATAAAAAAATGAATATAAGAAATAATGAAAATAAAAATAAATATAAATTGTAAAGAAAAATAAGTAAAAGGAAAAATACAAAAATGAAATAGTTAACTGATATGAAAGAAAACAATTTAAGTCCAACTCAATATTCAATTCCAAAGGACTCATAGCTCCCAAACGATGGATCTCCTGTGTTTCATTCTGGGAAATGGGACTTTTTAAATTGCCTCCTCTCCAGTGGGCCTCAACTCTGTCTATCCCGCAAAAAGGTCAAACCACTCAGATCTCTCCCGTGGTAGATCCTAATGTGATTGGATAGGTTGTGGTGTTTATACCCTTTTTAATATCATTCACATGTTCTCTAAGCCTGACCCCCAGCTTTCTCATGGTTCTACCCATATACTGGAGCCCACATGGGCAAGCTAAGAGGTAAGTAACATGCGTGGTCTCACATGTAATGAACTTTTTAATTTTAAAGGACTCTCCACGTGAGTGAGATCCAAAATGTATGGTTTTCCTCTAAGTTTAGAAGTTCTAGAAATCATACACTTTCAACAACTGAAAAATCCCACTTGATCTAAAAAGTACAGATTTTTTTTTTTTTTGGGGGGGGGGGGTCAACTACATCATGGGCTAATTTTAAACGTAAGGTAGGGGCCTTGGTATAAATGAACTGGGGTCTATCAGGCAGTATTTTCCGTAACTCAACATCTTTTAATAATCTAGGCCAATGCTCTCTGATAGTTTTCTCCATCTGTTTATACTGGCGGGTGAAGCCTGTCATGAAGGTGACTCCAAAGTCCTTTCTACTGGTTCCCTTATTTTTAAACCTTTTAAAGTCCTCTCTACTCATGTCTCCTACCATTTTTTTAGTTTTCTCTAAATCTTTGAAATTTTAACCTTTTTCACGAAACCTCTCTATTAGGATACCTTTTAGATCTCTATTAGAGAGGTTTAGTGAAAAAGGTACAAAATCTGTACGTTTTTAGATCAAGTAGGATTCTTTAGTTGTGGAAAGTGTATGATTTGTAGAACTTGATCTCACTCACGTGGAGAGCCCTTTAAAATTAAAAAGTTCATTACATGTGGGACCACGCATGTTACTTACCTCTTAGCTTGCCCATGTGGGCTTTAACATGTGGGTAGAACCACAAGAAAGCTGGGGGTCAGGATGAAAGAACATGTGGATAATAATAAAAAAGGGTATAAACACCACAACCTATCCAACCACATTAGGATATACCACGGGAGAGATCCGAGTGGTTTGACCTTTTTGCGGGATAGACAGAGTTGAGGCCCACTGGAGAGGATGCAATTTAAACTTAAAGAATGGTAGGAGACATGAATAGAGAGGACTTGTTTTAAAATAAGGGAACCAGTAGAAAGGACTTTGGAGTCGCCTTCATGACAGGCTTCACTCGCCAGTATAAACAGATGGAGAAAATTATCAGAGAGCATTGACTTAGACCAGGGATATGCAATTAGCGGACCTCCATCTGTTGCAGAACTACAAGTCCCATAAGGCATAGCAAGACTCTGACAGCCACAAGCATGACACCCAGAGGCAGAGCATGATGGGACTTGTAGTTTTGCAACAGCTGGAGGTCCGCTATATGCATATCCCTGGCCTAGACTATTAAAAGGTGCTGAGTTACGGAAAATACTGCCTGATAGACCCCAGTTCATTTATACCAAGCCACCTACCTTACGTCTAAAATTAGCCCATGATGTAGTTGACCCCCCCCCCCCCCCCAAAAAAAAAAAAAATTGTACGTTTTTAGATCAAGTGGGATTTTTTAAGTTGTTGAAAGTGTATGATTTCTAGAACTTCTAAACTTAGAGGAAAACCATACATTTTGGATCACGGGAGAGATCTGAGTGGTTTGACCTTTTGTGGGATAGATAGAGTTGAGGCCCACTGGAGAGGAGGCAATTTAAAAAGGGCAATTTCCCAGAACGAAACACAGTGGATCCATTGTTTGGGAACTATGAGTCCTTTGAGGCTGAATAATAAGTTGGACTTAAATTTTTTTATTTTTCCTTTTATTTTTCTTTATCATTTATATTTATTTTTATTTTCATTATTTCTTATATTCATTTTTTATTTTTATTTTATTTTTATTTTTTTAATTTATATTTTAATGTATTATTTTCTATTTTCATTCATTATTTTAATTTTTATATATATATTTTTTTGTATTTTTATATTTATTTTTATTTTTTATATTCATTTTTATGTGTAATTTTCTGAAATCATATGTCAGTAGCCATCGTGGTACTTAGTTTAACCATGTGACTGTAATTTCCAAATCTAATAGGACTCGGCTGAAAATAACTGAAGTGTACCCCTGAGGATGTGCGTGTGCATAAAACACGTTGGAAGGAGCCTATGTACTGACATCACCCCTCTGCTTCCGGTTTCTGGTTTGGCGGCCCTTAGAGTAAGTCCGGCCAAGATTGCTTGTTTCACTGGATTGTTTTATGTATGCTGCAGCATTTTATGTCATTTTTATTGAGTCGATAAATGACTACACTATATATGGATTCTTTTGGCTCCACTTGGTGAACTCATTCATTGCAGCACTGCAAATTGTATGGGAAGGCACCGACTGGATTGTTTGGAGACCTGGTGGATCCTGCAGTAATATGTGGATGGAATCATGTTTATTTACCATTTATTTCTGGTGAGTGTGTATATAGTGGTGGCAGTTTAGCACCAGCTGTATCTCACGTGGTGGATCTGGAAGATCTGTTTACAGAATTTTTGTACCTCACAATTGGATGAACTTTATTGGGTGGAGGATAAGAAGCACTTCTGCTTTTTTCACATACTGGACTTTTTTCTATTTTTTTTTTTTTTTTGCTTTTAAGACTGTATGACTGTATTTCACAATTTTTGTAGTCACCTGTTTTACGCTATTTTATTTATTATCACTGTGACTCATATGTTTTAATGTAGTGCTAAACTTTGTTTGAGTTTATGAAAATAACTGTAATTTTTCTGAAAATAAAACTCTCTATCCTGGTATGTAGACTTTGTGAATTGAGCCTATTGTTGGATTTTCGGATTTTCCGACGGGAAATGTTGGATGTGAGCTTGTTTTGTTAAATGTTGGCTAGCAGGTTCTTAAATTTTCTGCCAACGAATGTTTGTTGTCGGACTTTTGGATCGTGTGTACACAAGTCCATCGCACAAAAGTCCATGCATGCTCAGAATCAAGGAGGAGCCTGAAGCGCTCGGTCTTGGAAAACTAGCGTTCATAATGGAGATATCACATACATCTTGTACGTCACTACGTTCGTAATTGTTGGCCAACATTTGTGTAACCATGTGTATGCAAGACAGGTTGGAGCCATCACCCTTCGAACAAAAATCCACGGTTTTGTTGTCGGAAAGTCCGATCGTGTGTACGGAGCATTAGACTGACAGCACAATTGATTCACATTTTTGGACCCTCCTCTTCCACTCCACCAAAGAGGCTAACATGAAGGCAGATTTAAGGCTTATACTAGCTATATATTTTTTTTTCAAAGTTGTTTATTGTTAGAGTTTGCATAAAGTTGCTTATGAATAGCAAGGAACTGAAGTGAGATTGTAACGTTGAAACACAATATATGTTCAGGGCACAGAGTACCCAATACTAGCTATACGGTATTTAACAATAAATTATGACTATTATATTATAATGATTACATGTAATACTTATAATGATTACATGTAATACTTTCAGTCTATCTGGAGTTCAACTTTGGGGCCCATTTACATCTTTGCATTGCATTTAACGCACACGCATAAACAAATTTTGCATTAGGCAGAGAATTTATATGAGTAGGATGTCTAATGCAATCCAAAATCTGCATGCACTATTATTTTAACAGCGCAGTGCACTTCAATGTATAGTAGTGCGCTACTGTGGGTTCTGGCAAGCTACAATGCAGGTTTATTGAGAGAGGTGTGTTGGGTGCAATGCAGAATAAATTAATGTAATACAATGTGTTTCTAAGCATTATGGTGCATTGTGAAAAGCAGCCCATTAATTTAGAAGAAGTCTAATTTCTTTTTTTATACAGTGCTCTCTCAACCAAGAGACAGAGTACATGTAGTACTTTGCCTCATATTCCTACAGGCTGTAGAAGGATAGCTAGTTGTTTGGAAAGGACACCCCCCCCCCTCCTCTCCCCCATGACCTCTGACAACTTAGCTGGCAAGGAGACGGAGCTTATCTGTGGCTCCAAGCATTTTCGTGAGACAAGCACCACCAAGAGGAATACAGACAGAGGAGGTGTGTCAGGCTCCTGTCCCTTTTGCATACCTCTTGCTGGTGCTTGTCTCAGGAAAGTGCCTGGAACCAGAGATAAACTCCACCCCCTCACTAGCTGCATTGTCGCATGGCAAGCTTTCCACATGTAGGAATATGGGGCAAAATTCTACATGTACTTTTTCCCTTGGGAGAGGGATCGCTAATAAAAAAGCATTGAGACTTCTTTTTAAATGGACATAAAAACAAACGTGACCTTTTTCTAAAGCAGGTCATATGTGTTGTGGTGCACCAAATTGTGGATGCGTTGCCCACTATTGTGGGTGGCACAGTGGTGTAGTGGGTAGCACTTTCACCTAGCAGTAAGAAGGGTCGTTGGTTTGAATCCCAACCACGACACTACCTGCCTGGAGTTTGCATGTTCTCCCTGTGCCTGCGTGGATTTCCTCCGGGTACTCCGGTTTCCTCCCACACTCCAAAGACATGCTGGTAGGACATTGGCTTCTGTCTAAATTGTCCCTAGTTTAGGGACCTTAGATTGTAAGCTCCTTGAGGGTAGGGACTGATGTGAATGTACAATGGATATGTAAAGCGCTGCGTAAATTGACGGCGCTATATAAGTACCTGAAATAAATAAAATAAATAAATTGTAATAGTGCATTTGTGGTGCTATTCAAAATTAATGGCATGGCAATACACCATGGTTCATGCGCTAGCATGGGTTAAAACGTATGTTTTACCGTCTGTTACCATAATGCATAAGTGTGAATGGGTCCTAAATGTGGAAAGATTTTACTGAGCAATTGTTTTCCTGCAATGCTATAACATTGTGAATCAGGTTCATGCATAACTTTGATTAGTCTATTTTATAAATGTACTTTTTTCAGGTATTGATTCGCCTGAACATGTTAGAAACAAGTCTTGCTACATGACTCAGCAAAGCTTCGGGTCCCATCAATAAACTGAGGGTGTGACATTCCTTACATTTTTTAGACTGCAGAAAGAATGAATATTTCCTTGAATAGTAGCAGGCAGCCAGGCCTATGGCAGCAGAAATAACCCCAGACCACCCAGGTCATCCACCTGTATGGGATCTATGTGTCATCAAAAAGTAATCAGTCCACAGAACATCCCATCTCTTCCAGAGAGACATCTTGGTGCTATTTATTCAACTTTGGTATTGCTGAGAATGCTAATGTAACACTATGTTTAAAAAAATGCTAAGACGTGAAATTTGATAGTAAATAAAGAAACCAACAGGGATGAAGTGTTTTGCTTTATAGCTGCCAACTAGGGATGAGATCCGGCGTGTTCGCATGGCGCACGTGCCGAGCCCGCCAGGAAGTCGGCACGGCGCAGCGCTAATCACAAGCAGTGAGACATTTCCCGATGTGCGGCTGCAGAGATCGGGAAATGTCTCCCTGCCTGTGATTAGCGCTGCGCCGTGCCGACTTCCTGGCGGGCTCGGCACGTGCGCCATGCGAACACGCCGGAGCTCATCCCTACTGCCAACATCTGTGGTCTGGTACAACAGTGTGAATCTTCAATCAAGCTGTCATCTCCTCTCCGTCCCTCCCTTTGTCCCAGTGGTTGTGGGGATGAGGCCCTTCTCCCCATCAACATGGGGACAAGGTACTTTGGGGGCCATGATGAGGGCATGTGCCCTTGTATGGATCGGGGGGGGCGCTTGCTCATCCCCTCCCTTTCCTGACTTGCCAGGCTGCATACTCTAGTAAGGGTCTGGCACGGATTTTGGGGGTGACCCCACAACATTTTTTTAAACATTTTGGCGTGGGGGTTCTCCTCAAAATCCATACCAGACCCAAAGGGCCTGGAATGGATTAGGGGGGGAGCCTACGTCGTTTTGTTTCTTAATTTTTATTGCCGGAATTTATTTTTATTTTTTTTACATTCAGCGGGGAACCCCACTGACAGCTGATGGCTCATCCATTGTTAAGGACGCGGTGGCCGCCTGCTTCTTAACCATGACAGTTACTGGTTTTTAATTAAGGACCAGACTCGTTTTGGAATTTAGGTGTTTACATGTTTAAAACAGGTTTTTTTACTAGAAAATTACTTAGAACCCCCAAACATTATATATTGTTTTTTTTCTAACACCCTATAGAATAAAATGGCAGTCATTGCAATACTTTTTTTCACACCATATTTGCGCAGCGGTCTTACAAGCGCGCTTTTTTTGGAAAAAATTCACTTTTTTTGAATAAAAAAATAAGACAACAGTAAAGTTAGCCCAATTTTATTTTATATTGTGAAAGATAATGTTACGCCGAGTAAATTGATACCCAACATGTCACGCTTCAAAATTGCGCCTGCTCGTGGAATGGCGTCAAACTTTTACCCTCAAAAATCTCCATAGGCGACGTTTAAAAAATTCTACAGGTTGCATGTTTTGCGTTACAGAGGAGGTCTAGGGCTAGAATTATTGCTCTCAATCTAACGATTGCGGCGATACCTCACATGTGTGGTTTGACCACCATTTTCATATGCGGGCGCTACTCACGTATGCGTTCAATTCTGCACGCGAGCTCGTCAGGACAGGGCGGATAAATTTTTTTTTTTTTCTTATTTATTATACATGATTTTATTTATTTTTACACTTTAAAAAAAAAAAAAAGTGTCACTTCTATTCCTATTACAAGGAATGTAAACATCCCTTGTAATAGAAAAAAGCATGACAGGTCCTCTTAAATATGAGATCTGGGGTCAAAAAGACCTCAGATCTCATATTTACACTAAAACGTAATTAAAAAAAAAAAGTCATTTAAAAAAATGACATTGAAAAAAATGTGCCTTTAAGACGTATGGGCGAAAGTGACGTTTTGACGTCTCTTCCGCCCTGCAGTGTCATGGAGACGAGTGGGCACCATCTTCCCCTTACTCGTCTCCATGCACTAGGCAACAGACGCGATCGCCTCTGCCGCTGCCGACGGCTCCGGTAAGCGGCGGGGGGGGGGGGCCCTCTTGCGCCACCGATAAAAGTGATCTCGCGGTGAAGCAGCTAGCTGCTGCCATAACAACGATATCCGTCCCCAAAAAAGGGACGTACATCGGCATGCGGTGGTCGGCAAGTGGTTAAGGACACCAGTGGCTGCCCGCTCCTTAACAACCAGCTAGTGACAGCCTGTGGTAAGAATGCCGGCTACTGCTGGCAGTAAATTACTGCAGGCTTTCACTACTAAAATACGTCATGACTTTAGAAAATAACTCATGCGGTATTTTATTAGCATTTTTTTGTGAATGCTAAAAAACTTTTTGAAAAAATAAAAACGCTATGCGGTATCTTACTGCATACTCAGATTCGGTAAGATACTGCTTTGTGAATGGAGCCCTTAGTCACAATGAGATTTGTTTTCTATATTCTGCAAACAACCTGGTTGATCATGCTGCTTTCTGTCTCCACCTTCTGTTCATGTCCCCAATTCAGCTAGGGATTTTGCAGCTGTGGTGGCAGCTGTGCACGTGCTCAGTTTACAGTGAGTTTCTATGCTGAGCATTTCCTCCCTATCACATCTGAGCAGCCCATGTGACTATAGAGTCACACATGTGGGCGTATACACAGTGGTAAAAGACAGCCCACTCCCTCCCATGCCCACTAACCAGCTAAACTCAATGGGGGCAGGATATTACATAGTTACATAGTAGGTGAGGTCGAAAAAAGACACAAGTCCATCAAGTCCAACCTATGTGTGTGATTATATGTCAGTATTACCTTGTATATCCCTGTATGTTGTGGTCGTTCAGGTGCTTATCTAATAGTTTCTTGAAACTATCGATGCTCCCCGCTGATACCACCACTTGTGGTAGGGAATGTGGTAGGGAATTCCACATCCTTGCCGCTGTTACAGTAAATAACTCTCTACGTAGTTTCCCCAGCCCCTCCCAGTAATCTGTCCGTGATGTGCCTAACCCGAGCGCCCGGTAAACAACAAACAGTTCTGTGCTTCAGGTCTTGGTTACAGATTGCCCTCTGTCCTTCTAAGAATTGAGTCCCCTACCACCAGAATCTGTCTTTCCTTTCCCTTCACTCCCCCCCATACTCACTGGAGGAGTTCTTCCCCTGGCAGCTAGGAGAGTCCCTCAGCTCCAGCAGTGCTGGTCTCTGACTGGTTTCACCAATGTCACTCAATGAAGCGTAATTTTTGGGATGCTCCAGCCCTGGATCGGCCTCCCTGGCACTTCTCCCTCTACCCTTCCTGACTGTCACCCATTTACTCTTTCTTAGTGCCTGCACCTCTTTGTATCCACCCGCCTCTGTGCTGGCACCTGCCGTGTACGTTCCTGGCTCTTCTTTAGTATGGAGGGACTTCTCAGTGCTGACAGTTGCTTCCCCAGGTTCAGAACCTGGGATTCCAGGGAAACAATGTGCTTACATTTTGCACAGCAGTATTCACCATCGATCGGATGATCAAGGAACGCATACATGCTGCAAGATGTACAACGTGTCGCCTCTCCACACCCGCCTGGCATCATACCTATTAATTTAATGAGGATTCAGGATTATGCCCTGTCCAAATTACCCAACAACTAGCTTCCTGACACTAATACTCAACAAGACAATACACAGGTACTCAGCAAGACAATACACAGGCACTCAACAAGACAATACACAGGTACCCGCAGACCCACGTGCACCCGCAGACCCACGTGCACCCGCAGACCCACGTGCACCCGCAGACCTACGTGCACTCGCAGAACTACGTGCACCCGCAGACCTACGTGCACTCACAGACCTATTTGATTAACCTCCCTAACCTCCGCATGATTATGTCTCAATTTTGAATGTCAAAGGGGTACATTGTTTTGCATGGAAATTTGACGTTTTATATTGTAGGCCTGTAATTCTAAGGATGAACTCACTTAAATCTGCCCAAACAAGAGTAGACATCCCGGGTATGATAAAGTTTGAAACACGAAATTATAATATAACAAATAACTATAAGTAATTATAACAAATAATAATATAATAGTACATTTTAATAATGTATTTAAATCAAAAACACTCAAATGCTGCCACTGTGCCATCGAATGCGGCCACTGTGAGCCCCCCCCCGCCCTCTTGCCGTCTGTCCGCCACTTACCCTGTCTCAGGGCAGCGGGTGATGGCGGCAAGTGGTGTCTTCCATGCGTCCCCTCCAGTCCTCTCATAGTTACATAATTACATAGTAGGTGAGGTTGAAAAAAGAAACAACTCCTTTAACCACTTGAGCCCCGGACCATTATGCTGCCTAAGGACCAGAGGTCTTTTTCCAATTTGGCACTGCGTCGCTTTAACTGCTAATTGCGCGGTCATGCAATGCTGTACCCAAACGAAATTTGCGTCCTTTTCTTCCCACAAATAGAGCTTTCTTTTGATGGTATTTGATCACCTCTGCGGTTTTTATTTTTTGCGCTATAAACGGAAAAAGACCGAAAATTTTGAAAAAAAATGATATTTTCTACTTTTTGTTATAAAAAAAATCCAATAAACTAAATTTTAGTCATACATTTAGGCCAAAATGTATTCGGCCACATGTCTTTGGTAAAAAAAATGTCAATAAGCGTATATTTATTGGTTTACGCAAAAGTTATAGCGTCTACAAACTAGGGTACATTTTCTGTAATTTACACAGCTTTTAGTTTATGACTGCCTATGTCATTTCTTGAGGTGCTAAAATGGCAGGGCAGTACAAAACCCCCCCAAGTGACCCCATTTTGGAAAGTAGACACCCCAAGGAAATTGCTGAGAGGCATGTTGAAGCCATTGAATATTTATTTTTTTTGTCCCAAGTGATTGAATAATGACAAAAAAAAAAAAATATTTACAAAAAGTTGTCACTAAATGATATATTGCTCACACAGGCCATGGGCCTATGTGGAATTGCACCCCAAAATACATTCAGCTGCTTCTCCTGAGTATGGGGATACCACATGTGTGGGACTTTTTGGGAGCCTAGCCGCGTACGGGGCCCCCAAAACCAATCACCGCCTTCAGGATTTCTAAGGGTGTAAATTTTTGATTTTACTCCTCACTACCTATCACTGTTTCGGAGGCCATGGAATGCCCAGGTGGCACAAAACCCCCCAAAATGACCCCATTTTGGAAAGTAGACACCCCAAGCTATTTGCTGAGAGGCATATTGAGTCCATGGAATATTTTATATTTTGACACAAGTTGTGGGAAAGTGACACTTTTTTTTTTTTTTTTTTTTTTTTTTGCATAAAGTTGTCACTAAATGATATATTGCTCACACAGGCCATGGGCATATGTGGAATTGCACCCCAAAATACATTTAGCTGCTTCTCCTGAGTATGGGGATACCACATGTGTGGGACTTTTTGGGAGCCTAGCCGCGTACGGGGCCCCAAAATCCAATCACCGCCTTCAGGATTTCTAAGGGTGAAAATTTTTGATTTCACTCTTCACTGCCTATCACAGTTTCGGAGGCCATGGAATGCCCAGGTGGCACAAACCCCCCCCCCAAATGACCCCATTTTGGAAAGTAGACACCCCAAGCTATTTGCTGAGAGGCATGGTGAGTATTTTGCAGCTCTCATTTGTTTTTGAAAATGAAGAAAGACAAGAAAAAACATTTTTTTTTTTTCTTTTTTCAATTTTCAAAACTTTGTGACAAAAAGTGAGGTCTGCAAAATACTCACTATACCTCTCAGCAAATAGCTTGGGGTGTCTACTTTCCAAAATGGGGTCATTTGGGGGGGTTTTGTGCCACCTGGGCTTTCCATGGCCTCCGAAACTGTGATAGGCAGTGAAGAGTGAAATCAAAAATTCACGCCCTTAGAAAGCCTGAAGGCGGTGCTTGGTTTTCGGGGTCCCGTACGTGGCTAGGCTCCCAAAAAGTCTCACACATGTGGTATCCCCGTACTCAGGAGAAGCAGCAGAATGTATTTTGGGGTGTAATTTCACATATTTCCATGGCATGTTTGAGCAATATATCATTTAGTGACAACTTTGTGCAAAAAAAAAAAATGTGTCTCTTTCCCGCAACTTGTGTCGCAATATAAAATATTCCATGGACTCGACATGCCTCTCAGCAAATAGCTTGGGGTGTCTACTTTCCAAAATGGGGTCATTTGGGGGGGTTTTGAACTGTCCTGGCATTTTATGCACAACATTTAGAAGCTTATGTCACACATCACCCACTCTTCTAACCACTTGAAGACAAAGCCCTTTCTGACACTTATTGTTTACATGAAAAAGTTATTTTTTTTTTGCAAAAAAATTACTTTGAACCCCCAAACATTATATATTTTTTTAAAGCAAATGCCCTACAGATTAAAATGGTGGGTGTTTCATTTTTTTTTTTCACACAGTATTTGCGCAGCGATTTTTCAAACGCATTTTTTGGGGAAAAAACACACTTTTTTAAATTTTAATGCACTAAAACACACTATATTGCCCAAATGTTTGATGAAATAAAAAAGATGATCTTAGGCCGAGTACATGGATACCAAACATGACATGCTTTAAAATTGCGCACAAACGTGCAGTGGCAACAAAATAAATACATTTTTAAAAGCCTTTAAAAGCCTTTACAGGTTACCACTTTAGATCTACAGAGGAGGTCTACTGCAAAAATTACTGCCCTCGATCTGACCTTCGCGGTGATACCTCACATGCATGGTGCAATTGCTGTTTACGTTTGACGACAGACCGCCGATTGTGTTCGCCTTAGCGCGAGAGCAGGGGGCGACAGGGGTGCTTTTTTTTTTTTTTTTTTTCTTTATTATTTTTCTGCTTTTTTTATCTTATTTTTAAACTGTTCCTTTCATATTTTTTTTTTTAATCATTTTTATTGTTATCTCGGGGAATGTAAATATCCCCTATGATAGCAATAGGTAGTGACAGGTACTCTTTTTTGAAAAAATTGGGGTCTATTAGACCCTAGATCTCTCCTCTGCCCTCAAAGCATCTGACCACACCAAGATCGGTGTGATAAAATGCTTCCCCAATTTCCCAATGGCGCTATTTACATCCGGCGAAATCTAAGTCATAAAATGCTCGTAGCTTCCGGTTTCTTAGGCCATAGAGATGTTTGGAGCCACTCTGGTCTCTGATCAGCTCTATGGTCAGCTGGCTGAATCACCGGCTGCATTCTCAGGTTCCCTGTTGAGACAGGAGAGCCAGAGAAAAACACGGAAGACGGTGGTGGGGGGGGGCATTCCCTCCCACGGCTTGTAAAAGCAGTCTAGAGGCTAATTAGCCGCTAGGATTGCTTTTACATGAAAGCCGACCGCTGGCTGAAAAGAATGATACCAAGATGATACCTAAATCTGCAGGCATCATTCTGGTATAACCACTCAAAGTCGTGAATGGCGTACCTGAAGACAAAAAAATGGTTAACAATAAAGCACAGTAAACGGTAAAGTATAAAAAATTGCATACCTGAAAAGCAAACATGATAAAACATAATAACAATAAAACATTGCAGAATAGAATACAGTAAAAAAGAGCAGAACAATAGAGAGAGAATAGAGAGAGAGAGAACAATAAAACGACAACTATTTTTTTTTATTTTATATATATATTTTTTTTTTTGACACTTTTTTTGTAACTAACTTTTATAACGGTAACCGGTTCCAGGTTCGGGTCTCACAAAATGCGATGGCATCTTGGGAGACCCTGTGAAAGTGTGCCTAGTCTGTGCAATGCTGTACCCTACGCTAATACTCAACTAATGAATGGTAGCGTTCAAAACATTCACCAATGCAAAGACCAGGATTGTCAGGACAGGAGGGACAATAATAGCGGGTGTCACGCCTATATTCGCGCTTGCTGCAGACACAACATCTTTTTTGGGGGGGTTCGTTGGGTAGGGGTACTCGGGAGGACATAAAGAAAATGCCTCTCATGCAGCCGACTGCATTTGGTTGGGGATGTGAATGGGGGAAGTACGGGCGCTGCAGAAGCGGTGGGTTCCCAATTAGGATTGGCGAATGCAGCAGGAAGGGCATTATGGGCACGACGGGCCTGTGTTTGTCTTTTTGGTGGCAGCGGGACACTACTTGTGCTTGTCACCTCACCAGCTTGAACTGCACTTATGGGACTCGCCACGTCACCAAGTGTTACTGCAGCGCTGGTTTGACTACGACCGGGGTGTACTAGGCCGCTGGTGCTTGCCAGTTCACCAAAACGCTACCAAAAAAACTGTTAGCGATCGCAGGGATCAGGCCTGACTCTGCGAACGCTGCAGTTATGCGTTTAGTGTTTTGTAAGTGTCAGTGATCGATTGATACTGCACTTGGGTGGGCTGGGCTGGGCCGGGCGGAGGGGCAAAACGCAGGTGCTAGCAGGTATCTGGGCTGATCCCGCTAACACTGCGTTTTTGGGAACCCTAAACTGCTGGGGACGCTAGTATAGATCTGATCGGATCAGATATTGATCCGTTCAGATACTATACCACTAAGGGAGGTGTATGCTGCGTGCGTGGGTGTTAGCGGTACTGGCGCTAACCTGACGCTGCCTGGGGCTGGTGCTTGCCAGTTCACCAAAACGCTACCAAAAAAACTGTTAGCGATCGCAGGGATCAGGCCTGACTCTGCGAACGCTGCAGTTATGTGTTTAGTGTTTTGTAAGGGACAGTGATCGATCGATACTGCACTTGGGTGGGCCGGGCCGGGCGGAGGGGCAAAACGCAGGTGCTAGCAGGTATCTGGGCTGATCCCGCTAACACTGCGTTTTTGGGAACCCTAAACTGCTGGGGACGCTAGTATAGATCTGATCGGATCAGATATTGATCCGATCAGATACTATACCACTAAGGGAGGTGTACGGTGCGTGCGTGGGTGTTAGCGCTACTGGCGCTAACCTGACGCTGCCTGGTGCTTGCTTGCCAGTTCACCAAAATGCTACCAAAAAAACTGTTAGCGATCGCAGGGATCAGGCCTGACTCTGCGAACGCTGCAGTTATGCGTTTAGTATTTTGTAAGTGACAGTGATCGATCGATACTGCACTTGGGTGGGCCGGGCGGAGGGGCAAAACGCAGGTGCTAGCGGGTATCTGGGCTGATCCCGCTAACACTGCGTTTTTGGGAACCCTAAACTGCTGGGGACGCTAGTATAGATCTGATCGGATCAGATATTGATCCGATCAGATACTATACCACTAAGGGAGTCGTATGCTGCGTGCGTGGGTGTTAGCGGTACTGGCGCTAATCTGACGCTGCCTGGGGCGACGCATATCACCGCCGGGCGATCAGGGGGCTAAACCTTTATTCGGTAATAAACGGCGGGTGCCCTGACACTATAAAAAATAAACGAACTAACCAGCGTCACCCGTAACAGTTATACGGTGATCAGTGGTGAAAGGGTTAACTAGGGGGCAATCAAGGGGTTAAAACATTTATTCGGTAGTATATGGGGGTCCCTGACGCTATAAAACGCTGACGGCGAACCTAAATATTTACCTCACTAACTAGCGTCACCAGCGACACTAATACAGCGATCAGAAAAATGATCGCTTAGTGACACTGGTGACAGGGGGTGATCAAGGGGTTAAAACTTTATTAGGGGGGGTTAGGGGGGTATCCTAGACCTACAGGGGGGTAATACTAACTGTCCCAACACTGTAACTGTCACAAACTGACACCAATGCAGTAATCAGAAAAAAAAACAAAAAAACAAAAAAAAAACCTGCTGGTGTCAGTTTGTGACAGGGGGGGGGGTGATTGGGGGGGGATCGGGGGGCGATCGGGGGGGGGGATCGGGGTGTTTTGTGTGCCTGGCATGTTCTACTGTGTGTGTGTGTGTTGTGCACTTACATTGATGTCTTCTCCCCTCGGCGCTGGAATGGAAACTACCGAGCCGAGGGGAGATGACATCATTTCCTTTGCTGCTGTTTAGCATACAGCAGCAAAGGAATGTTCCCATTGGCCGGCGGCGATCGCGAGGGGGGGGCCACGAACGGATGGCCTCCCCCTCATCTCGGATCGCCGGGGAACAGAACGGGACCGCCTCGGGCACCGGGGGGGGGGGTCCGATTGGACCCCCCACCCGCGGAAGGCAAATCACGTACATGTGCCGACGTAAATCGGCGTTAGGCGGTCCTTAAGTGGTTAAGTCCAACCTCCTGATAGGCGTCCAATCGTAGCGCCTGTCGTTTCAGCCAATCAGGTGATGGGTAACAGACCCAAGCACCTGATTGGCGGAGAGGCGGTTCAGTGTTAGGAATGCGAATATTCATTCACTGTTCTAACACACCTGGGTGAACTGCGAGTGCCAAACATGACGCTCGCAGGTCACCTTTTTTGACACCTATTAGAGCCTATAGAGCCTATGATCTGATAACTCAATAGTCAAGGATGGCAAACTATGGTCTTTAATAGTGTTAATCAAACCCAAAATGCAGACTTAAAAATAGCACAGTCAAATAATTTTAATAGATCTAGAGTGGCCTATGCACTCAGGCATAAGGGGGAACTGATCTGACTTAACAAGTCAGTCTGTTTCCCTCAAATCCTGAAATCACAGACCCATGCAATTACATGTAAGGCAATAGGCCACAAATGCAATTTATCACTTTAACATTTAACGTAAGCTTTCCCCTTTAAAGGTAGTCACTGGAATCACTAAATTACTGATACTGATGGAGTAATAGAAAGGGTCCTCACAATGGAGATATCCAGAATCTTCAGCTAGCCTGGCGTTGGTGCACTTGGTGTCCTGTTGAGCAGGATAAACAGAGGGGTACTTAAAAGTATCCTGGCAAAGTGGAATGTAGTGACTGTTCAGCAGGGTGCAAGTGTTCCTAAAAATGTGGGCACTGGTGAGGCAATGTTGGCTGACTACCATGTCTTTAAAGATGGGTAAACGCCCGCTCACCCGTTCTGTGACCAAAGGATCAAGCGACAAGTTCCCCGAAAGGCCCGACTGGCCGCCTTGTAACCGGATCGGCCAACGTGCTCAGGAACGCCTGGAAATATAGCCAGGATCCCTCTCAGGTGGGATGTCCGTCACCGTCCGACTCCTGGAGCTGTGGCAGGATCAACACACCGACCTCTGGAACTGTGGCTGGATGGATCCCATCTGTGGGTAACAGCAGCCCCTCAGATCACGTCTGTATCTCTCCCTACCTCATGGAGAGCTCTGAATCTCCGAAGAACACAAAATGGAGTCCTCAGTTCCTTTTTGTGCAGAGCATCCAGGGCTTTGTAGTTTCTCCCTGTATACCAGTCTATGGGACCGTTTTGTGAGAGAACTGCATGTCCCAGAATCCATTGCAGCTCAGTACAGTCTCTCTGATTGGCTGCTGTAACTGTGCCTTTAATTGGCTTTCTTCTTCCTGCCAATAGGGGCACAAGAGAGGCTACTGAATGCACAGCTCGGTGTGTGTCAGCTCACATTACATTAAACTCAGTGAGTGAAACAGGAAGGAGGAGGGGTGAAAAATGCCACTGCATGGCGATGTTTCTTTCTGACAGGTTGTCATAGCAATGGCACCTAACTCCTCCCATTCGCGTCATTTCCGGACTGGAAATCATGCGTATTTCGGTATTAGGCAATTCCCATTGACTCCTGGGATAGATGACGCAGATACCCCAGGAGTCCATGGGAATTGCCTTGTGACATAATCACCTAGGCAGCCGGAGCCAGAAGTGCTGCGTGAAAACATAGAAAAAAGGTATTTAGAAAAAACAATTATTGCCATTTAGAATAGCAGTGAGAATGGCCATGGGAATGACTGCAAATTAAAAAAATGGGTGGAACTCCCCTTTAATGTTAAAGCTGTAAAGGGTGAATACTTTCTACTGCTCTGCATTGTACATGCAACATTTTGGTAGTTAAACAGACCGAAATATATATAGTATTTATTTAAAGATACGTACCTGTTTTGTGCTTTGTCATTGTATTGAGCCTGTAAAACAAAATTAAATAAATTCTGAGTTACTAAGGAAAATATTAAATAAAATGTACAACTGTGTGTTTTCCCTATATAGTGGAACGCCAGGCAAACAGCTAACCCCAAAATTAAAATACATAAACATTTACTGTTATCCTTGCTGAAGGACTTGTAATTATCTGCAGACAATCTTCTTATATCCACACATTATCCACTGCACAGACAAGGGACAGGTTACTGATAAGGGTAGAACTATGACCTCAAAAAAAAAAAATACACAGTTAGGATAAAAGAGGGGGAAAAAATGCACTGGACTGCACCAAAAACGCGCATGCAGAAAAGCATCCGTAAAGCATCCGGACTGTGTTTCTATGGTGTGAAGTGGCCCATATACATTCATATCAATTCCTGCTTGAGGTTTGGGAGCTCACAAAAGACTTTCCAAGGAGGCAGAAACCACAGTAAGAAACCATTTCATGACAGATTACAGGGCAGTAAGTAGTGCACATATATGGGTTATTTTTGGAAAATAAGTAAAATGTTTTGTGTCACTTTAGGCAGTTTGACTGCAGTTCACTTTAAAGTGATTCTAAATGTATTTTTTTTTCTTTAATAACAAACACGTCATACTTACCTGCAGCCTCGATCCTCCCCTTCTCAGGTCGTCGCAGGTGCTCCTGGCTCCTTCCCTCCACCGAGTGCCTCCATAGGAAGCCAGTTGTTATGGGAGCACTGGTGCAGGCTCGATCCTGAGCTTCGCTGTCTTCATCTATTGATGCAGACTGCAGAACTCAGCCCCGCCCCCTCAATCCCTCGTCACTGGCTGTGATTGACAGCAGCAGAAGCCAATGGCTCCTGCTGCTGCCTCTGGGCCAATGAGGAGGGAGATGGCAGACAGAGCCTCTGTTATTCGTGCACATCATTAGATTAAGGTCAGGCTCAGGTAAGTATCAGTGGGGGGGGGGGATGCTGGGGAGAGCTGCGTGCAGAAGGTTTTTTATCTTAATGCATAGAAACCTATTGCCTTTAGAAACATTCACAATGGTGTGCTGTGATAACATCAGCAAATATTTAGAACAGTGAAATCACTGATAAAAACAGAAACTATATGTTTTTTCTCTGTAAACACCATGCCGTAATAGATAAGGAAAAGAAAACAACTACAGAGTGGCTGAGGACTTTCAGTGTGCTTCCAGAAAAATATAGAGAGCTTCCCATAAATCACCAGATTGCTTAGATGAAAAAAAGGTTAGTTTTTATTATACACCTATATCATAAAAAATTGTTTCCTGACAGACTCCATGGCAACAACATGTGGATTAGCCCCGCCTCCATAACTACCCAATAGGACCCCTCTCCCATAAATCTTTGCTCTAGACTGCTATCCATGTTCCTTTTTTGTCCTCCTCTGTAGGACCATGTGTTGGTTCTTCTACCTGAAGATGACTTCCCTACGATCGAATCAGCAAAATTACGCAAAGTTACGTTCCTCCAATAGGCCCTGACAGTTAAGCAGGGTATGGAGTCTACAGCAGAGTAGCGCTGAAGGATTGGAACATGTTCATCTAAGTGGGCACGGCCTATCTGCCTATTGCTATTTAGGTGGCCATTATCTGCTATAAGTCCGGTGTGTGTGTCGGCCCCCTCGGCACAGGTGATCGTAGGTGGAGTGGTAAGTCCATATATACCTGCATGGCAGCAGTGTTTGTGTGTTGTTTGTACCTTCTTTTTCATTGTCTTTAGCGTCGCTGGTGTCCTATGCCTGGCGCTGATGCTTCCTGCGTTCCAGCAGCTGCTCTCTCTTACTTCCAGGTACCGGCGGGCGCACTGTGCACGCGCGGACCCGAATCGATGATGAGGCTTGGTTTGCACATGCGCGCAAGCGTCTCACATCAGACGTTGCCGATGACATCACGGGCACCACTTTTAAAAACTGTAGGAAGCCTACAGAGCCCCCGGAATGATCGTGGGCTCTACGGTGACTTCCCGGGGGTACTAACTTGGCGGTTCCAGGTAAAAACAAGCTCTAATGTTTGGGGGTTTGTTTCTTTGTCAGACAGCTGATGTGTATTCTATCCCTGCAGTTTCCTACTGTTTTGACACCATGGATTCCTCACTGCCCCTTAGTTGCCAACCCACTTGTAGGAGGTATGTCTGTAGTTTATGTTTTTCTGCCTATTCTAAGGGAAAGAGTAGAGCATAGGATACTAGCTGATTTCTATCTATCTCTTTCTGTTTCTTTCTCACAGCCCTTCTAGGTTTGATCAACAGCGTAGTTCCCATAGAGGAAGTGGATCCTCAAAATCACACCACCGGCAATCTTCCTCCAGGTCTAGCCATTGTAGGTCTCCTTCCAGATCTGAACAGCACAGTAAAGATCTTCCTCACCCCCCTTCATCTCACTCTAGTAAGAGACCAGAAAAATCATGCTAGGGGTGTAGGATGCCTGTTCCAGTAGACTCTCTCTGTGATCATTGCTTTTCTAAAGCCGCAGATGAGAGGGATGGTGCATACCAGCGCCTGGAATCTATGGTAAGGTGGGTTGTGAAAGAATCTCTACAGGAAAGAGAGGCTCAACAGCCCCGTGATTTCCCACCAGACCCATTATGCCCTCCAGTGGGAGAAGGTTTAGTACACGAGACATGGGAATCTTCCCAGCCAAGTCGCCACTCTGCTCCTATCTCAGACAATGAATCGGATCCAGAAGATCCAGGAATGGGGTTTGAATATGCTTTAGTTCTTTCCTTGGTGAAAGCAGTAACAGAGGCTCTGAAATGGGAAGACCCTGTTACTTCCCCCCCCAAAACAGAGAAAAATTTTCAAGCAGCTCAATAAGGAGCGACAATACTTTCCTTTTCTCTCTGAGCTGGGGACATCATATCTGATGAATGGAGCAAGATGGGCAAAAAGAGTTCCATGCAATCAAAAGTCTTGAAACTGTATCCTTTCAAGGAAGTAAAACACCTTGAGTCAGCTCCTTTGGTGGACGCAGCACTTATGAGATTAGTAAGATATGTAACTCTTCCCTTATGCAGCGTACACACAGTCGGACTTTTCGACCGGACTTGTCCGACGGACGCCGACGGACCAAATCCGGCGGACAATCGGATCATGTGTGGGCTTCACCGGACCTTCAGCTGACTTTTCAAGTTGCAAATCTGACGGACCTTAGATCTTGGTCTGACAATGTTGATGAGTTTCTTAGAGGTATCTCCAGTGAAACGGCTAAAGAGTTCCCTATCCAGGAGATCAGGCTTGCGTCCGCCTTTCTTGGGGAGGCTTCCATTGATGTCATCCGCCTGATGTTCCGGGTTACGTTGGTGGCTGTTTCAGCACGTCCATCTGGTCGTCCATGGTTGGCGCATCCAGCTTCCAAACAAGCTTGGTGCCGTATTCCTTTTGAGGGAACGTCCTTATTTGGCAACAAGCTTGATAGTGCCATAACCCGGGCCACAGATGGAAAGTCTGGTTTCCTCCCTCAAGATCGATGGCTACAGAATCAGAAATGCTCATTCCCAAGAAGTCAAAATTCTGATCGCGCTAGGGAAGCGCGCAGCTACAGACCTGGTTGGGAGTTTTCAAGGTCCTGGAAATCCAGGCAGTCTTCTTTCAAAAAACCCACAAAAGGTGGTTCCTCTGGCAACCAGGATTCCACTAAGGCCTTTTGAGATTGGGCCCGCTCAGGCATGCCAGGTGGGGGCTTGTCTTCTCCACCTCCGGCATGTCTGGGCGGCCTCAATCCGGGATTACTGGACCATCAAGTTGGTCTCCTTCGGTTACACGTGTGTCTTCAACAACACCCCAAGACTCAGATTCGTTCCTACAACTCTTCCAGGTTCAGAAGAGAAAAGGCAGGTCCTGTTGACTTACGTGAAATGTTTATTGGATCAAGGAGCAGCCATCCCTGTTCCAGAAGACGAACGAGGCAAAGGCATGTATTCTCCTCTGTTCATGATACAAAAGAAAAACGGCACATGGAGACCAGTCATAGACTTAACCCATCTCAATTTCTTTATCCGGAAGGAAAAATTCAAAATGGAATCCTTACTTACAATTCAACAGTCAGTACATCTGGGAGACTGGTTGATTTCAATCGATCTAAAAGATGCCTACTTCCACGTGCCAGTGGCAACGAACTTCCAAAAATTCCTCCGCTTTGCGGTAGGCGATCAGCATCTGCAATTCACGTGCCTCCCCTTCGGTCTAGCAACGTCACCTCGGGTCTTTTCCAAGGTCCTATTGTCTGTTGTGGCTCTTCTCCGTGTCAAAGGGGTTCGTCTCCACCACTATCTGGACAACCTACTTCTCCTAGCTCAGAACAAAGACCAACTTTTAGAGCACAGGAGCTTAGTCATTTCCACCCTGCAAGGTGGCTCCTGAATTTAGAGAAGAGCCATCTAGGGCCAACACAATCCCTTGTGTTTCTAGGAGCTCACTTCAATACGGTGGAAGGCACTATTTCCCTTCCAGAAGAGAAGACTGGAGTGATTTGAGACAGAATAAACGCAGCCCTCGCGTCATCTCACCTTTCCACTCTCCAATGCCTGAAACTAATTGGCACAATGATAGCCACCATTCCTATGGTGAAGTGGGCCCAATGGCATACACGGCCCTTCCAAAAAGGGTTCCTTCAACAATGGGATTCTTCCAGTCAAATGCAGCACATACACCTTACTCCAACCATGAGAGCGTCCCTCCTTTGGTGGCTTCAAGGGAAAAATCTGTGCAAATACCATTCAATCATTCCCATCTCATGGGTCACGATAACATCGGATGTCAGCAATTGGGGCTGGGGCGCTCACTGCCTTTCGGAAGTGGCTCAGGGCAGATGGAGTTCCCCTTCTCGGGGGATTGTTTTCAACATACTGGAGCTGAGGGCCGCCTTTCAGGCACTCCTCTCATTTCGCCATCTAATAATGAATTCGTCAGTAATGCTCAGGTTGGACAATACAACCGTGGTGGCTTACATAAGGAAGCAGGGTGGAACTCGCAGCTGGTCCCTGAAGTGGAGCCAATAATGAGCTGGGCTCAGAAGAACTTGTCCAACATCTCTGCGGTTTACATTCCAGGGATTCAGAATGTAAAGGCAGACTTCCTTTTTTGTGTTCAAATGAGTGGTCTCTCCACAGAGAGGTGTTCGAGTGGCTTCTGATCCTGGGAGTGTCTCCAGAGGTTGACCTGTTTGCTTCTCCATGCAATTACAAAATGCCCAAATACTATTCGAGAATCAGAGGCTCTCAGACGTATGGAACAGATGCTCTCACGGATCAGTGGAGGTTTCAGAAAGCCTATGCCTTCCCTCCGGTATCAGTGATTCTTCAATTTCTCCGGAGGCTCAGAGCAGAGAAGGTGGAAATCATAGCAGTGATTCCTTTCTTGCCCAACAGCCCTTGGTTCCCTCTGTTAACACTCCTCAGCTATCGAGACCCAGTTCCCCTACCTCTCAGGCCAGATCTACTATCTCAAGGCACAACTCTACACCCTTGTCAATCCTACCTACACCTTAGGTTTGGTTCTTGAGAGGGGAAGGCTCGAAGCTCTAGGTTGCTCTGTGGAAGCTATTCCGACCCTTCTCAGTGCCAGAAGGAAAAGTACTAATAGGGTATATGAATGTATATGGTCCAGATTCACTGATCACATGTCTTCCAGGCTGAATCCTTGTAACTCTCCAGCAGTCCAAGACATACTGAGTTTTCTTCAATCAAGACTTGACCTGTCTCTGGCAGTCAGCTCACTGAGAGTGCAAGTATCAGCCATCTCGGCCTTCACAGGAGTTTCATGGGCAAATCATTCTCTGGTCTGTCAGTTCTTTAAAGGAGCCATCAGGCTTAGGTCTCAAAAAAGACCTAGGTTCCCCAAATGTGACCTCCCTCTTGTTTTGGATTTTCTCTCTAATCTCGGATCAGATCCTGACAAACCTCTTTCCTCAAGAGACCTCACACTCAAGACTACTTTTCTGGTAGCTGTGACTTCGGCCAAAAGAGTGTCCGAAATTAGAAATTTAGGTTCAGAGGAGCCTTTTCTGACTTTTTTCCCAGACAGAGCAGTGCTGATTCCCATGTTAGGGTCAAACCCTAAAGTGACCTCAGTCTTCCATGAAAATCAAGAGATTGTGCTTCTCACATTTAAGTCAAAAGACAATCAGGATGTTCATCCTCTTGACGTAGGCCACACTCTGAAACAATACCTGGAGTTTACGGCTCCTTTCAGACAATCATAGTTTCTCTTCATCCTTCTCCATGGTAAAAACAAAGGAAGGCGGGCTTCAGTCAGATTTCTTTCTGGATTGTGCAGGCCATTCAGAGGGCATACAGGGCAAAGGGCTTGGCTCCTCCTGAGGCAGTGACGGCTCATTTGACCTGGAGTATCTTGACCTCTTGGGCAGCTTCTCAGCATGTCGCACCTGAAATCATTTGTAGAGCGGCCTCTTGGTTTTCTTTCAACACATTTGTTTCTCACTACTGTATTGAACCAAGCGCTCTGTCATCCATTAATTTTGGTTTACAAGTATTGTCGGTTGACAATGTTAAATAAATTTTGGTTTCTTTGCTCAGCATTTTGCCCATTTTGCCCACCTGGGTGTGTATGGCAAGTTATTTCCCACACGTTGCTGCCATGGAGTCTGTAAGGAAAACGGAAAATTTATATCAAATACTTACCATAATTTTCCTTTCCTGATAGATTCCATGGCAGCAGGAGTTCCCTCCCAAATGTCTGGAGTAGGCTAGTTACGGAACATGGATAGCAGTCTAAAGCAATGGGAGAGGAGTCCTATTGGGCAGTTATGGAGGCGGGGCTAACCCACACGTTGCTGTCATGGAGTCTATCAGGAAAGGAAAATGACGGTAAGTATTTGATATAAATTTTCCGTTGTGTCACACATAACACATCCATAAAATATGTGCACATACACTATATTACCAAAAGTATTGGGACACCTGCCTTTACATGCACATGAACTTTAATGTCATCCGAGTCTTATGCCGTGTACACACAATCACACATTCTGACAACAAAATCCATGTTTTTTTTTCCGACGGATGTTGGCTCAAACTTGTCTTGCATACACATGGTCACACAAATCTTGTCAGAAATTCCGAACGTCAAGAGCGCGGTGACGTACAACATGTACGATGAGCAGAGAAAAATGAAGTTCAATAGCCAGTGCGGCTCTTCTGCTTGATTCCGAGCATGCATGGAATTTTGTGCACACAATCGGAATTTCCGATCCAGATCTCAAATTTTGTTTGTTGGAAATTCCGACGGAAAATATCCGATGGAGCCTACACACGGTCAGAATTTCCAACAACAAGCACCCATCGAACATTTGTTGTCGGAAAATCCGATCGTGTGTATGTGGCATTAGTCTGTAGGGTTCAATATAGAGTTAGCCCTCCCTTTGCAGCTATAACAGCTTAAACTCTTCTGGGAAGGCTGTCAATCCACAAGGTTTGGGAGTGTGTCTATGGGAATGTTTGACCATTCTTCCAGAAGCTCATTTTGGAGGTCAGGCACTGGACGAAAACACAAAAGAAGAGAGCCCAAAGCCGCCCTAGTGTGACTCAGCTTTAATATGGTAAAGTTAAAAACATTGCAATGGTCAAACTCTCAATGTGTGATGATAGATACAGCATAAGGATTCCACTGTGGCCACACTCCTAAAACCACCTCAAGATCCCGAGAGGGGAGCTGTGGACGTTCAACCTAACTGCCCAGATCCTGGCAGCACATCCAAAGCTATCCACCACCACGCCCAAAGTGCAGATCCTAATACGCATGCGCCCGGTCCAGGCGGCGCTGCACTTCGAGAACACACAAACCCACACAAGCAGGATACAGGGGGGAAGAGAGTGTGGACATCCCACATCCTGCTCGTGTGGGTTTGTGTTTCCTCAGAGAGCAGCGCCAGCTGGACCAGGCGCATGTACATTAGGATCTGCACGTTGAGCGTGGATAGCTTTGGATGTGCTGCCAGGATCCGGGGCATCTAGGTTGAACAACCATGGCTCTCCTTTCCCCTGTCGGATCTTGAGGTGGTTTTAGATGTGCAGCCACAGTGGAATCCTTATGCTGTATCTATCTTCATACAATGTGAGTTTGACCATTGTAGTGTTTTTAACTTTACCATATTAAAGCCGAGTTACACTAGGACGGCTTTGTACTCTCTTCTTTTGTGTTTTCGTCCACATCAGTGCCTGACCTCACAAATGAGCTTCTGGAAGAATGGTCAAACATTCCCGTAAACACACTCCTAAACCTTGTGGACACCCTTCCCAGAGGAGTTGAAGCTGTTATAGCTGCAAAGGGTGGGCCAACTGAATATTGAACCCTACGGACTAATGCCCCGTACACACGGTCGGATTTTCCGATGGATAATGTCCGATCGGAGCGTGTTGTTGGAAATTCCGACCGTGTGTGGGCGCCATCGGACATTTTCCATCAGATTTTCCGACACACAAAGTTGGACAGCAGGAGATAAAATTTTCCGACAACAAAATCCGATCGCGTCAATTCCGACCGTGTGTGGCCTGTTCCGACGCACAAAGTGCCACGCATGCTCAGAAGAAATTCCAACACGGGACAGCTCGTTCTGGTAAACTTAGCGTTCGCAATGGATACAGCACTTTCGTCACGCTGCAATGTTAAAAATGGTTTAATACAGCGCACTCTCTTCTTCTTTATAATGTGACAAGAATTAAGTCGTTTTGCTGCTCGTATTCACACACACTTCTCACAAACTTTTATTTGTGTTGTTTTAGTGGGATTCCCTGAATATATTGTTATTAGTTGTCACATCTGACAGTTTTATATTTTTTAGTTTTTTTTTATTTTGGATTTTAAGCCTTTTTTTTTATTTAATGTTTGGATTTTTTCCAAGGCTGATCTTTGTTCAATGTTATTTTTATTTTTACTCCAGAATATTTTTGGGTGTGTTTTGTGTGTCAAGTTACCCCAACACCATTGATATCTTTTATTATTTAATCTCAAGGAGATTGTTTGGTGTTGGTGTCCCTTGTTCATTTCACATTGTATATTTGAAATGTACCTGAATCCTCACAAACAAACTGTCCTTTTTGAAGTAAAACACATAGGAGAGTATAATTCCAAACAAAAATCCTTTATTAAGGGATCAGAACCAAACAAAGAGGAAGGCAACACTGGATCAACAAGAGAAATTAGCGAAGCCTGGGACCCCCACGGCAGACATCAATTCTTCAACATCAAAATTGGTGGCCTGAGGAGTCCATATGTAAGGGAGGGCAGTCTGGTCCGGGATTCACAGAGACTTGGATAGCAGCAGATGACATCTGTGTCCGCAGGCTGTGGTACCACAAGAGGCTGCATTTTTTTGCCCAACAGACTGGATCCAGGGTCCTCACTGTCTGGTCTTCCTTCCATGCTTCATTCCCGGCTGTGGCTGTGCAGTTGGAGATGTGGCAGGAGGAGGAGTAGGACCTGGAGGAGGAGTAGGACCTGCAGGAGGAGGAGGAGGACCATCCCAAAGCTGTGTGTGAGGTGTAATTTGGCCCCTCATACCTTTCGCCAGAGCCTCCGATATGAGGGCCTCACACATGGCTTTTTGGCCCTCCTCCATCCTCTGCATTTTATAGGCTATGAATGCAGCAATGTTCTCCTGCCTGGTGTGTGGTGCTCCCAGGACCTCTGTAGCCCTCCAAAAGAATCTGATAGCCGCCTCCTCTAGGCCACTCGTCCTACTGCCACTTTCTGTTTTCAGGGGGGGTGGAGGGACCTTGATATCAGCCAGCCGGCTCGGCCCGGCCACCTCCTGGCTGAGACTTCCCTGTGTATGAAAAAGGGACATAGTTGTAATGTTTTGCATCATCAATCACAATCCTTAATTAGTACTCCCAACTAACATCTAGTTCACATCATTGATTGGACAAGCAGAAATATTTAGAGGAATGCTATACCTGGCTCAATCTGGGCTCCTCCACATGCGGCCTGGAAGGCCCAGGTTGGGCGTCAGAAGCCTCAGCCGGGGGGGGAAGGAAGCGTGGAAGGAAGACTGGAGAGGGATGGCCTGGGTTCAGTCTGGCCTGCCAGAAAGTGCAGCCTGTCGTAGTACAACATCCTGGGGACATAGATGTCACCTGCTGCTCCGGATCTCTGCGAATCCTGGACTTTATTGCGCTCCCTCAGATATGTGCTCCTCAGGCCACCAATGAAAATCATTAAATAAGTGATGTCTGCCGTGGGGATCACCTGCTTCACAATTTCACACAATTGCTCCAGTGCTGCCTTCCTCTTTGCTTGGTTCTTGTAATGGGGGTGGGTAATCTCCCACAGACAGGGCAGCTCCCTTAGCATATCTATGAAGACTGAAATGAAGTCCTTATCTTTCAGTACCATATCCATGTTCACTGCAAGACACAACACAAGACAAAGCCTAATGTCCCACAAAACTCTCCTAATCTTGTTACAATATAGGCCTCAATCTAGAAGCAGTATAGGCACAAGTTTGTCTCTTACCTTCGTTCTTACGATCGCCGCGTACAATGCTCCTTCCTCCGCTCACAGATCAAACGTAATACGCACGCGTGTTACGCTTTATATTCACTGCGCATGCGTGTAACTCCGCCCGCCCCTGACGTTCTTTCTAGTGTATTCCACACCCCTTTTCGTTCGGCGCAGTGGGGGAAGAGCATGATGGCGGACATACAGCAGGTGCGGGCTAATTGTAGCAACGAGGAGGAGGAAAGCCCGGATCCAGGCACGTCCCGATCCAGAAGGAGACGTTTTAAGGCCACAAATATGTCGTTTGGGGAGATGTTGGAGATGGTCGACATCATGAGGAAGTCCGACTATGACGGAAAATATGGGCCTTACCCCAACCCGAACATCCGAAAGGCCAAGATCATGGCGAAAGTGGTCAGGAGTCTAGAGCAGAATTTCGGGGTACGAAGGTCTAAAGATCAGCTCAGGAAGCGGTGGTCGGACCTCAAGTTGAGAGAGCCAGAGCAGTACCGAAAGATCCGGAGAGTGCTGCAAAAAAGTAAGTAGTTGTGCTGTGTTCCTATTCTTTCTGTCTTTATTACGTTCGTTCTGCTACATATGCTTTTATTAGTTGTAACGTTTCAAAAGGTCAACTTTAATGTTCATGGGCACATTATTCGTTCGTATCAAACATTTTTCTTTCGGCCTCTAGAACACCATTGTTTAGGCCATATGCATTTTCACACATTTTTGGGGGCCTACTTGGATGCCAAATATTTGTTTGTGTAGATGGGTTTGTTACTAGAATGAAATGCAAACTAGATTGTGTGTAAGGAGAGGACACTGAGCAGCTGTTTTCACATCTGGACACTGGAGCACTAGTGTGGGACACAAGAACACCATTTTTATTAGGGGGGGCCACACAGGTGCTCCAGTGTATACTATAGGGGGTCTCCATCTGTGAAGCTTGTACCAAACAGGTAAAGTATTGCAGCTTGACAAAGGGCAATAAAAAATATACATCTTGGAACTCTGCTAAAATAGACAATTGTACCCCACTTCCGAGCAATGTTTCCTATTTCTAGTTCTGCCATCAAATATCTGTGTGCTAAGTATACCATTTTTGTTTTACATAGGGGAGAAAAGACTCGGACACCCCTCATCCCAGGAGACCAGAGACCCCCCCCTCTGGAAGAAGGGGAAATACCAACCCAAGAAGCTGAGCAGGAGGAAGAAGAAGACATGGTGGAGATTGGCACCACAACAGGTGAGTGTCTGCGACCACAGGCTCAGGTAAAAGAGATGGATGGTGGCAGATTTTTGAGACCTTTTTTTTTGTTCTTTATCTCTTTTTAGGTGATCGTGATCCAGAACGCTTTACATCTGAAAGTGCCCAGATACTGATCGGGGAGATTATGGGGTGTAATCTCCAATTGCAAAACATCCAGCAACAAATCAGTGATGTTATTAAAAAAAATAATAACATCATTGATGTTTTGGGGCAAATTTAAACCCCACAAAATCACCTGTTTTATCGTACCAAAATTTTGTAAATGTTTAGAAAAGCCAAATTTGGAGGATGCACACAGTGTGCCAACATGTGCTATCTGCCATCACGGGAGATCAATGGACGCGTTTTGGGGGTGCAACCCCTTCCTCAATTATAAAGTAGCGTTGAGGAAGGGCTTGCTCCCCCAAAACACGTCCCTTGATCCCCCCTGATGGCAGATAGCACATGTTGACATTCGTAAATTGGTGTGCATCTTCCAAATTTGGCTTTTCCAGGGGTGATTTCCCCCCATCTGAACGCTATATCAAACACAGTTCATAAATACTCATGTCTGATATAGCCTTCAGGTTTTACCATATGTGAACTTTGTAAGTTCAAGTTTTTTGGCTTTCTTGTTGGTTTTACACAGGCCTATTTTATCTGAAATGGATATTTTGATTTTTCATAATGCTACTGCAAACATTGTTATACAACAAACATGTTGGTTTGTTTTAAAAACCTTTGGGAAATGCACATGTGATTGTGCAGGTATAAAAAAGTGCCTTACTCAAGAATGTGTGGATTATTGTCTCAACACTACAACACTTTTGGGGTGATGTAATTGCTGTTTTATGCAAAAATGGGGGTTATTTCCTAAGGGCAAATCCTCTTTGCACTACAAGTGCAAGTTCAGTGCAGTTGCAAGTGCACTTGTAGTGAAATGTGTTTTTGCATTTAGGAAGTACCAGCCAACACTGTTTTTTATAAGGTTACCCAATCACGACATTTTCTGCACTCAACACATTTCTGTCAGGGTCAGCTAAAACAAACACAAGCAGTAAATGTCCACAAAGAATTTCTTTTGGCTGTTTTTTATTTGAAAAAGGTGTCACAGATTGTCTGGCATATTGATAGCCCCCCTACCCGCAAAGAACTCCAGGTAGCGTAACCGGACATCACGGGCATTCAGGGAGGGCAAGCCAGGACGGGCACTTTCAAGCGCCGTCAGTGTTGATGGATTAGGGATTCCGGCCTCAGGCCCAACTGAGCCAGCATAGTTGGCTGAATGTTTTCTTAAAAAATTATGGAGAACACAGCAGGCAAGTATTATATGGTTCAGTTTATACTCCGCCATATGGATGAGTGTCAGAAATAATCGGAACCGGCTGGCCAGGATTCCAAATGTGTTCTCCACCACTCTTCGGGCTCTGGCCAGCCGGTAATTAAAAACCCTCTGTTCCGGGGTGAGGGTCCTCATCGGGAATGGCCGCATCAGGTGGTCCCCCAGCGCAAATGCTTCATCAGCAACAAACACAAATGGGAGACCTTCAACATTGTCCTCTGGAGGTGGCAAGTCCAAGCTGCCATTCTGGAGACACCTGTAGAACTCCGTCTGGGTGATCACTCCACCATCGGACATCCGGCCATTCTTCCCCACGTCCACATACAAGAACTCGTAATTAGCCGACACCACCGCCAACATCACTATACTATTAAACCCCTTGTAATTATAATAGTACGACCCCGAGTTGGGTGGTGGGACGATGTGGACGTGTTTCCCATCAATTGCCCCTCCGCAGTTAGGAAAGTCCCACCGCTGGGCAAAGTGGGAGGCCACAGTCTGCCATTCCTGTGGCGTTGAAGGAAACTGTTGAGGAAAAAAAAATAAACATTACTATTTTTTCACAGAAACATGGCAAGCAGATTAGACACAAACATTATGGGGCAACCTCCAGATAGCATTTACTAAGGGGAATTTAACAAGGCCAAAGTATAAGGTACACCTATCATATTCCCCCTCCCCCCCTCTCATGGGCCATTTCTAACATTATAGGGGGGGGGAACTCTTGGACAGGTAACCCTCTTCACTTCCTTGAGAGATGAATGCCTAAATACAGGGTATTACTTGGAACAGCCCCTCCTTAGTTACACTATTGGCAGCCCACTGGACAGGTAAGAAGTGTCATAATACAAAGATATAAATACACACTGTACACATTTGAGGACATTTGAACATTCTGCTATTACCTATCAAGATAATAATAGGATACAAAAACTTTAAACAGTACCATTGGAAAGTATACAGGCAGGCCCTTGCACTACATGCTTTGTGGAATTCATCCATAAATCTGACCAGTAAAGAGATGGGTATAGTGTGTATGGGTTTGGCAAAGTCAGCAGATAGATGATTGAGGATAGAGAATTGGGATCAGCTGACTTAGCAGTTGGGGGGAGGGAGGGTTAAAAATGATTTGGGGACCCCCCAAAAAAAGCCTCTGGCACTCTGCCTGAATTTAAAGCACAAATCACATTTAAAAACATTTTAGGGGGTGTTTGGGGTAAAGCACTACTATGGAGCTGATAAAATACATTGTTAAGTGACTACATGAGGTGAATATAGGGCAGGAGACACCATGCTGGGGAGGTTAGTGAAGGGCAAATATGTATGAAGGACATAAAATAATAATTACATAAAAATCCTGCATGCATGAGGACAAAGGGGACATTCACAGCATATTACAATCATGGTAATTAGGGAATGAGGGAAGAAATACAATATATTAGCAAACATTCAATACAATAAAATGTGATATAAAAGGATAAAAATCTTACCTTCATATACTCCTTCTGCAGGACCTGGATGATGGCAGAACAGGTCTCTGGGATAATGATCCCCAGAGCCTGGGGGGAGATGCCTGTCGAGAACTTCAAGTCCTGCAGACTTCTCCCTGTGGCCAAATACCGCAAGGTAGCGACCAACCTCTGCTCCGGAGTGATGGCTTGCCTCATGCAGGTATCCTGCCTGCTAATATAGGGGGTCAGCGAAGGCAACAAACGGTGAAACACGGGGTCCGTCATCCTGAGAAAGTTCCTGAAATCATCAGGATTATTCTCACGGATCTCACGGAGCAAAGGCATATGACAGAACTGGTCACGCTGAAGCAACCAATTCTTGGTCCATGAACTCCTCCCCACCCTGTTCATGGACTGGACTTGTGTCAAGATCAGGACCCCAACACCAAGCCCCCGCACAGCACGAACTCTACGAGGAGTACGCATACGAAACATGGCTAGAAAACGGTCGGCTGCTCAGAACGAAGTAACAAAACGCACTGAAGAACAGCAAGGCCTGTGAAGAGCGACCTGAAAAACAGCAACGAGCAGGCAAGATCACACAGAAAACTCCGATACGAACTGACTGCACGCACTGAAGAGCAGATACAAACCCACAAGCACAAACTGAACGGCAGAAAACGATCTGAAAGCCACGAGTCTGAAAAAGCGCGAATCGTCTCTCACCAAACTTTTACTAACACGAGATTAGCAAAAGGAGCCCAAAGGGTGCCGCGCTTGGTTCTGAACCGGCCTTTTCTAGTCTCGTCGTACGTGGTGTACGTCACCGCGTTGTTGTCGATCGGAAATTCCGACAACTTTGTGCGACCGTGTGTAGGCAAAACAAGTTTGAGCCAACATCCGTCGGAAAAAATCCTAGGATTTTGTTGTCGGAATGTCCGAACTAAGTCCGACCGTGTGTACGGGGCATTAGACTGGGATGCTATTAAAGTTCATGTGCGTGTAAAGGCAGGAGTCCCAATACTTTTGGTAATATCGTATAGCTCTAATACATAAAAACTGTTCATAGAAACATGCCCGTCTTTAGTAGACGCATTCCATGGATCCAGCTCTTCTTCAGGACCACACCAAGCATATAGTGTTTCAATTCTTAGAATTATTCCATATGCAACAGATTATTCCAGAACCTGATGCATCTCCATGGAAGCTCATATATCTTTTTGATGTTATGGCTATCGTGTATACGTGGTTACCAATGAGTGTAGGACTACTCCTTTACCAATATATACTCTGCTTGGTTTAATTTAGGTAAGAGTCTTCACTTTAAATGAGTTTCCAATAATAAAACCGTATATACATACTTATGGTTGTTTTCTGCTCGCGTCTGTCTTTATGTCCCCTCACAGGCCAAAAATAAATCTCTTAGGGGTATTTGTGAGGATCTTCTGGTGGAAATTCTGTCTATATTTCTCTCTATTTCTGTCTCTATTCTTTCAATATCTGGTGATTGAGACCCTCTGGGGCCATACCATGAATGCAAAGGGTAGACATGTGTTATCAGTGTCACATATATGCTGGTTTTATGCATATTAAATCTTATGTAAGCAATACACTTGTGTTATGTGTGACAATATAGGATTTTTTATGGTATGTTTGTATGATAAAAACTAACCCTTTTTTATCTAAATAATCTGGTGATTAATAAAAAGCTCTCCATATTTCCCTGGAAGCACATTGAAAGTTCTCTACCACTATGTACTGTAGAAACTTTTTTTCCTTTTGCGCTGTGATAATGCGTGTGTTGGTGCAATGCGGTGCCATTTATTTTATTCCAAGTATTTTTCTTAAAACATTTGTTGTTACCCCAACACTTCATATTCCTGATATGTGCCTGTTCTACCATGTACTTGTATAGGAAAGTAACCTGTTTTTCTTGTATTGCTCCTTTTATGTGAAATCCCTGCTGTTCCTGCTAGTCCCTCTGCTTTACTAATAAAAACTGACCACACTAAGCAGGAGAGCACAGCATGGTCCTGACACGCCCCCCGCTGCACAGCCCTTCACTGGCACACCCAGTGTGCTGCTGCTTCTCCTCCCCCAGCTCTTATGCAGCCGGGAACAGAGGGAATGTGATCATTTATGAAAAAGGGGAAAAAGGTATTTACAGTTTTTTTTTTATATCTATACAAAAATGTTTTGCCTTTCATTTCTATTTTAAACTGAATGAGTTGTTTAACAAGGTGATCGTTTACAATCACTTTAGTCTTACAGATCAAATGATAAATTGCGACTTTAACATTTAAAACAAGAGGCAGAATGTTGAACATAAATACAGAAATACTGTAGATAGTGTCACTTATGTGGTACTCAAATTTTTCCTAATTTTGTCATTTTAGTAACCTTTTTCCATTGTCTTTTTCCATTTTTTTCAAAGTTTCAGTATTAGTGATATAACATAGTAAACATATCATGGGAACAGAAGAGATAACACTAGACTTTGGGTGGGGATACAACTAAGGGTAAGGAAAGTAACTTTAAAGTAGAACTATAGGAAAAAAAAGAAATTGTTCATTTTGGATAGCGTAAGGGAGGGTTCCCCTCACATTTTTGTAAATATTTTATTATATATTTTCATGTGACAACGCTGAAGAAATTACACTTTGCTACAATGTAAAGTAGTGAGTGTACAGCTTGTAAAACAGTGTACATTTGCTGTCCCCTCAAAATAACTCAACACACATTCATTAATGTCTAAACCACTGACAACAAAAGTGAGTACACCCCTAAGTGAAAATGCCAAAATTGGGCCCAATTAGCCATTTTTCCTCCCTCCACTACCGAGTCACATAGTCTCAGGTGTGAATGGGGAGCAGGTGTATTAAATTTGGTGTTATCGCTCTCACTCTCTCATTCTGGTCACTGGAAGTTCAACATGGCACCTCATGGCAAAGAACTTTCTGAGGATCTGCAAAAAAGAATTGTTGCTCTACATAAAGATGGCCTAGGCTATAAGAAGATTGCCAAGACCCTGAAACTGAGCTGCAGCACGGTGTCCAAGACCAGTGGTTTAACAGGACAGGTTCCACTCAGAACAGGCCTTGCCATGGTCGACCAAAGAAGTTGAGTGCACATGCTTAGCGTCATATCCAGAGGTTGTCTTTGGGAAATAGATGTATGAGTGCTGCCAGCATTGCTGCAGAGGTTGAAGGGGTGGGGGGGTCAGCCTGTCAGTTCAAACCATACACTGCATCAAATTGGTCTGAATGGCTGTCATCCTAGAAGGAAGCCTCTTCTACAAATAATGCACAAGAAAGCCTGCAAACAGTTTGCTTAAGACAAGCAGACTAAGGACACGGATTACTGGAACCATGTCCTGTGGTCTGATGAGACCAAGATAAACTTATTTGGTTCAGATGGTGTCAAGCGTGTGTGGCGGCAATCAGGTGAGGAGTACAACAACAAGTGCGTCTTGCCTACAGTCAAGCATAGTGGTGGGAGTGTCATGGTCTGGGGCTGCATGAGTGCTGCCAGCACTGGGGAGCTACAGTTCTTTGAGGAAACCATGAATGCCAATTTATACTGTGACATACTGAAGCAGAGCATGATCCCCTCCCTTTGGAGACTGGGCCGCAGAGCAGTATTCCAACATGATAACGACCCCAAACACACCTCCAAGATGACCACTGCCTTGCTAAAGAATCTGAGGGTAAAAGTGATGGACTGGCAAGACCTAAACCCTATTGAGCATCTGTGGGGCATCCTCAGATAGAAGGTGGAGAAACGCAAAGTCTCTGACATCCACCAGCTCCGTGATGTTGTCATGGAGGAGTGGAAGAGGACTCCGGTGGCAACCTGTGAAGCTCTGGTGAACTCCTTGCCCAAGCGGGTTAAGGCAGTGCTGGAAAATAAAAATACAAAATAACCATCAATCGCCCTTGGTCTGGAGCTCCGTGTAAGATTTCGCCTCATGGAGTAAGGATGATCATGAGAAAAGTGAGGGATCAGCCCAGAACTACATTGGAGGAGCTTGTGAATGAAAGTTTTAAATAAAGGTTATATTCTGATACGCTGTTTATGGAGCATCGTCATCGCTGTCTTTACATCGTACACTAGCAGCCATGCATTAATGTATGCTGCTGGTGTGAACCAGCCTTTTGTCTATGTTATGCCCCAAACTTGTTAATTGCATTTAAATAAAAATGTACAGTGCCTTGAAAAAGTATTCATACCCTTTTTAAATGTTCCACTTTTTGTCATGTTACATCCAAAAAACGTAAATGTATTTTATTGGGATTTTATGGGATAGACCAACACAAAGTGGCACATAATTGTTAAGTGGAAGGAAAATGATAAACGGTTTTCAATTTTTTTTACAAATAAATATGTGAAAAGCAGGGGCATACCTAGAGCATTTGGCACCCGGGGCAGATCCTATATCTGGCACCCCCCCCCCCACTTAAAAATGTAAAAACACCCCACTGTGCCCCCTGCAACCTCCAATATCTCTTTGTCACTACCTCTCCACAACTGCACGTATGGACCCCTTTACATTACACAGCCCCCCCCGCAGCTCTGGACCCCTTTACACTACACAGCCCCCCCACAGGTCTGGACCCCTGCACATTACACAGCCCCCCACACTATCTCTGGATCCCTGCACATTACACTGCCTCCCACCCCAGCTCTGGACTCCTGCACATTACACAGCTCCCCCCCTCCTCAGCTCTGGGCCCCTGCATATTACACAGCCCCCCACACTATCTCTGGATCCCTGCACATTACACAGCCCCCCACCCCAGCTCTGGAACCCTGCACATTACACTGCCCCCCCAGCTCTGGACCCCTGCATATTACACATCGCCTCCCCCCAGCTCTGGATCCCTGTATATTATACATTGCCCCCCCGGCTCTGTACCCCTGCATATTACACATTGCCCCCCCACAGCTCTGGACCCCAGCATATTATACATTGCCCCCCAGCTCTGTACCCCCTTCTTACCTTACTGGGGCATGCATGCAGAGCTGGAGACGCAGCAGCGCTGAATAGAGGGCGGGAACTGCTGGAGTTAATCTTTCATATTAACAAGCTAATGACTGGTTGCTAGGACCACCTAGCAACCAATCACCTGCTGGTTAACTTGGAAAGTTAAGTCCAGCAGTTGCCATCCTCTATTCAGTGCTGCTCACTGTCTCTCTGCCCTGCTGTGAGCGGTGTAGAGTGAATCCGGCGGCCGGCCCTGGGTGTCAGTCACCCAGGTATGGTCCGCACCCAGGCACTCTGTCACAGCTCACCTCTCCCTGCCCTGGCTGTCACAGTGCCGCTGCCTGTGCCTGGCGCCCCACTGTCACTCGCTGACACCCCCCCTCCCAATGTGTAGCACCTGGGGTGGACCCCCCCTCCCGTTGATACGTCACTGGTGAAAAGTGTGATGTGCATTTGTATTCAGCCCCCCTGAGTTAATACTTTGTAGAACCACCTTTTGCTGCAATTAGAGCTGCAAGTCTTTTTGGATATGTCTCTACCAGCTTTGAACATCTAAAGAGTGAAATTTTTACCCATTCTTCTTTACAAAATAACTCAAGCTCTGTCAGATTGGATGGAGAGCATCTGTGAACAACAATTTTCAAGTCTTGCACAGATTCTCAATTGGATTTAGGTCTGGACTTTGACTGGGCCATTCTAACACATAAATATGCTTTGATCTAAACCATTCCATTGTAGCTCTTGCTGTATGTTTAGGGTCGTTGTCCTGCTGGAAGGTGAACCCCTGCCCCAGTCTCAAGTCTTTTGCAGACTCTAACAGGTTTTCTTCTAAGCTTGCCCTCTATTTGGCTCCATCCACCTTCCCATCCACTCTGACCAGCTTCCCTGTCCCTGCTGAAGAAAAGCATCCCCACAACATGATGTTGCCACCACCATGTTTCACAGTGGGGATGGTGTGCTCAGGGTGGTGTGCAGTGTTAGTTTTCTGCAACACATAGTGTTTTGCTTTTAGGCCAAAAAGTTCAATTTTGGCCTCATCTGACTGGAGCACCTTCTTCCACATGTTTGCTGTGCCCCCCCCCCCCCCCCCCATGGCTTCTCACAAATTGCAAACGGGACTTCATATGGCTTATTTCTTTTAACAATGGCTTTCTTTCTGCCACTCTTCGAAAAAGGCCAGATTTGTAGAGTGCTTTACTAATAGTTGTCTCCCACCTTAGCTGTGGATCCCTGCAGCTCCTCCAGAGTTACCATGGGCCTCTTGGCTGCTTCTCTGATTAATGTTCTCCTTGCCCGGCCTGTCAGTTTAGGTGGTCGGACATGTATTGGTAGGTTTGCAGTTGTGCTATACTCTTTCCATTTTCAGATCATTGATCGAACAGTGCTCCGTGAGATGTTCAAAGCTTGGGATTTTTTTCTATAACCTAACTCTGCTTTAAAGTTCTCCACAACCAACTTTATCCCTGATCACCTGTCTGGTGTGTTCCTTGGCCTTCATCAGCTCAGGGGGGCCAGCTTTGCTGAGCTGCCTTCATCGGGCTGTTTGTTCACTAAGGCTCTCTAACAAACCTCTGAGGGCTTCACAGAACAGCTGTATTTATACTGAGATGAAATTACACACAGGTGTAATTTACTAATTACAGTATACTGTTTAGTAATGTATAATTACTATATACTAATTAGGGGACTTCTGAAGGCAACTGGTTCCACTAGATTTTAGTTAGGGGGTAGTTAGGGGTACCGTTTTGAAAACCAGTTATCATTTTCCTTCCACTTCACAATTATGTGTCACTTTGTATTGGTCTATCAAATAAAATCACAATAAAATCCATTTACATTTTTGGTTGTAACATAACAAGATGTAGAAAATGTCAAGTAGTATTTCAAGTAGTATGAATACTTTTTCAAGGCCCTGTACTCGGTAGTACTCTGTAGTCAGAAGGCAGAACGGTCAGTTGTAACTTAGTTTGTACCAAATAGGAAGGACCATAAAGTATTTTTTATACAATTATTATTATTTTTTATATACATTATAAAGGTTATCTACCTTCCACATATATTCCACATATATTTACAAACTATGACCTATGTTTTGCAATTAGAAACATCAAACAAGTCCCCTCTTTGCTGATTTTTAGGGTGTGTGTGCTGCAGAATTTTTGTGTCCTCCATTCTATGATTTTTTACATTCCCCAGCCTAATGACTCATGCTGAGGACATGTTAATAAATATTCCTCCCTATGAGAGCCAGCATCTGACATTTCCTGAGCTGATGGCTCTCAGTCCCAGCTGTCAGTGACCACTGCAGTCCCAACTGTCAATTAGGAACCAATCAGAGTGGTTCTCAATCATGTGATCACTATGTCAGCTCTGATATAGTTATCACAAGCAGGCTGGAGGCTCCATTGTCAAAAGAAAATGAAAGCCTTTAGCCTGCACATGCACACTGCCATGCTCAGGCTGCAGTGTTCACCAACACTGCCATCTATTCAAAAGTATCAGATGTGTGGTGTGTACTGTATATAGACGAATGGACAATAGAGGTATGAATGAGAGGAAATATAGGTAAAATTATGTAAGAATTTAAGATAGAACTAGAACCCAAACTATATATATAGTATCTGTATAAGTGTTTTAAAATTAAATAAAAAAGAGATTGAAAACAAAAGTATCAGATAAAGCTGCACTATTAAAAATAATAATAAATGAACATCTTTATATCTTTACAATCTTTAAAGATCTTTAAAATTATGTATACATTTTGTGATCCCATTAACCCCTTGCCGACCAGCTGCCGCAGTTGTACTGCAGCAACATGGCTCGGCTGCGTTAAACGCCGTCAGGTTACGCCGCTTTTATCTTTGGCCACTAGGGGGCCCCCCCGCTCGCCCCCCGCGCCGATGATAGTGCCTGGAGGCCGCGATCACCGCCGGGCTCCCGCAATCGCTCGGGGCACACGGAGAACCGAAAACAGACAGATCACTCTTCATACAGAGTATGAAGAGCGATCTGTCATCTCCTCTACACAGTCCCCTCCCCCCCTTCAGTTAGAACACACAATAGGGAACACATTAACCCCTTGACCGCCCCGCAGTGATAAACCCCTTCACTGCCAGTGACATTTTTACAGTAATCAATGCATTTTTATAGCACCGATCGCTGTAAAAATGCCAATTGTCCCAAAAATGTGTCAAAATTGTCCGATGTGTCCGCCATAATGTCGCAGTCCTGATAAAAATCGCAGATAGCCGCCATTACTAATTTTTAAAAAAATAATAATAAAAATGCCATAAAACTATCCCCTATTTTGTAGACGCTATAACTTTTGCGCAAACCAATCAATATACGCTTATTACGATTTTTTTTACCAAAAATATGTAGAAGAATACATATCGGCCTAAACTGAGGAAAAAATCGTTTTTTTATAAATTTTTTGGGGGATCTTTATTATAGTAAAATGTAAAAAATATTGCGTTTTCTTCAAAATTGTCGCTCTTTTTTTGTTTATAGCGCAAAAAATAAAAACCGCAGAGGTGATCAAATACCATCAAAAGAAAGCTCTATTTGTGGAAAAAAAAAAAGGACGTCAATTTTGTTTAGGTGCAACGTCGCACGACCATGCAATTGTCAGTTAAAATGACGCAGTGCCGAATCCCAAAAAGTGCTCTGGTCAGGAAGGGGGTAAAACCTTCCGGGGCTGATGCGGTTAAACAAAGAGTTTTTGTTAACCAAGACATACTGATTCTGTTAAATTTGGCTTGGGTATTTAGGCATCAATGACCTATGGTCAGGATAGGGTTAAGGTGATTAAGGTGGATTTTAGGATGTGTTTTATTGGAAATGGTAAAGGTTAGCTCTGGGATACTGCCTCATGTTGTATATGGCTAAAAGATCAGTTAGGGGTACTCATGGACCTGCTATATACCTACCCCTACAGTGGTATCATATTAAAACAAGTGGATTAAGAGGCAAAAATCATCCTTCGATGTTCAGATTGCACTGGGGTGATGAAACACGAGGGTTTACTGGTTGAATTGGGTTATGGGACTGTGCGCATCACCTCTGAGCTTCTTACTGCTTTTTTACTGCCTTATTAGAGTAAATATTTTCCCTTTTTGAAAGATAGATTCAAAAGTATTGGGACACCTGCCTTTACATGTACATGAACTTTAACCACTTGACCACTGGGCACTTAAACCCCCCTTCCTAACCAGACCAATTTTCAGCTTTCGGTGCTCTCACATTTTGAATGACAATTACTCAGTCATGCAACACTACCCATATTTTTTTTTTCATTTTTTTTTCACATAAATACAGCTTTCTTTTGGTGGTATTTAATCACCGCTGGGTTTTTTATTTGCGCTATAAAAAAAAAGACTGAAAATTCTGTAAAAAAATGCATTTTTCTACGTTTCTGTTACAAAATTTTGCAAATTAGTTATTTTTCTTCATACATTTTGGCCAAAATTTATACTGCTACATATCTTTGGTAAAAAGAATCCAAATTGGTGTATATTATTTAGTCTTTGTGAAAGTTATAGAGTCCACAAGCTGTGGTGCCAATCTCTGAAAATTGATCACACCTGAAGTACTGACGGCCTGTCTCATTTCTTGAGACCCTGAAATGTCAGGAAAGTACAAATACCCCCCAAATGAACTCCTTTTGGAAAGCAGACATTCCAATGTAAGGCATGGTGAGTTTTTTGAAGTTATAATTTTTTCCCACAATTCTTTGCAAAATAAAGATTTTTTTTTCTTCCACAAAATTGTCATATTAGCAAATTATTTCTTACACACAGCATATGCATACCACAAATTACACCCCAAAACACATTCTACTACTCCTCCTCAGTATGGTGATACCACATGTGTGGGACTTTTACACAGCGTGGCCACATACAGAGGTCCAACATGCAGGGAGCACCTTCAGGTGTTCTTGGAGCATAAATTACACATCTAATTTCCTGACTACCTCTTGCACTTTTGAAGGCCCTGGAGCACCAGGACAATGGAAACGCCCCACAAATGACCCAGTTTTGGAAAGAAAACACCCCAACGTATAATCTATAGGGCATGATGAGTCTTTCGAACATGTCATTTTTTTCCACAAGTTTTTGGAAAATGTGGAAAGAAAATAACACCTTTTTTTACACAAAGTTGTCCATTTATACAATATTTCTAACACATAGCATGTAAAAAACAAAAAACTATACCCCAAAATAGCTTCTGCTACTCTTCCTGAGTAAGGTGACACCACATGTGGGAGACTTTTCTACAGCCTGGCCACATACAGAGGCCCAACATGCAGGGAGCAGCATCAGGTGTATAGAGGCATACATTTCTCAAATCTAATTTTACTACCAATTACACATTTTGTGAGGCACTGTAGTGACATGGATGAGCATGAATGGGGATGGATGAGCCGTGGATGGGGATGGCTGAGCATGGTTGAGCCATAAATGTGGATGGCTGAGTATGGCTGAGTATGGCTGGGATGGCTGGGTATTACTGAGTATGGTTGGGTATGGCTGGGTACGCTGAGTATGGCTGGGGGTGGATGGGATGGCTGAGCATGGATGGATGGATGAGTATTGCTGAGTGTGGATGGCTGAGCATGGATGGATGGATGAGTATGACAAAGGGATGGCTTAGCATGGATGGATGGATGAGTATTGCTGAGTCTGGATGGCTGAGCATGGAAGGATGTGTATGACAGAGGGATGGCTGAGCATGGATGGATGAGTATTGCTGAGTACGGATGGCTGAGCATGGATGGATGAGTATGACAAAGGGATGGCTTAGCATGGATGGATGGATGAGTATTGCTGAGTATGGATGGATGAGTATTGCTGAGTCTGGATGGCTGAGCATGGAAGGATGTGTATGACAGAGGGATGGCTGAGCATGGATGGATGAGTATTGCTGAGTATGGATGGCTGAGCATGGATGGATGAGTATGACAGAGGGATGGCTGAGCATGGATGGATGGATGAGGCTGCAATGGGCACAGAGCAGCGCTGTGGGCACTACAGATCCAGCCCACAGCTCTGCTGCAACCGATTTCTTCCCTCTCCGCTCACACTGTACCGATCGGTACAGAGAGGAGTGAGAAGAACCAGACATGACACCGGTTTGTTTACAAGTGATCGCTCAGTCATTTTATTCACGTTGTGAACAGCGCATGTCAGCAGCCATTTACGATGATCCGTGATTCGCAGGAGCGCGATTCTGGGAGGACGTCAATGTACACCCTTCCAGAGTTATCGAGCCGTGCTGTAGCCATCATTCGGCTATGGGCCGAGGGTTAAGTGGTTAATGGCACCCCAGTCTTAGTCCGTAGGGTTCAATATTGTTTTGGTCCACCCTTTGCAGCTATTCATATCAATGGTTGTTAAAATCATTTCTATCTAATTTAAATGTAAATTTAAATGTGCTTATTACATATTCAGGCTTTGCTTTCAGCTTTACCGTACTAAGGTATGACTGTACTTTCCTGCTCCTTTTCTCAATGCTAGTCTAAAGCTGGACATAGATTATACATTTTTTTATCAGCCAGCTGGTTGATCAAAAAAGGATGGATTCCCTATCTACATATTCAAGGCGGATGAAGGTATTCTCCCCGCTGTGATATTGTATTCTGATAGTGGGACTCTGCTGCCAGAATAAACTAATCAGCACTGCAGCCAATTCCATAGATACTGTAGATCTAAATTCAGTCAGTCGCTACTTAAGCGGCTGGATTTCAATCCATCTATGGCCAACTTTATTTGATAGACAAAACAATGCGCTACTTTTGAACCTGATACTGTATCTTATATCAGTAATTGTAATAAGTAGTGAGTTTAAATGGGGCTGCATCAAATACTGAGCTCCGACCATTAGTTAAACTATAAACCACTACATTTATTACAACAAAACTATAGAAGAGAAAGCATTTAACTATATGAAAGTTTTACTTTAAGGCAACACTGCAATAACTAAATATACAGTATGTGTCCACTAAAAATATACTATACTTTTCTTTGGAGAGATGGCAACCGATCCTACATTTATTCGGTGTTAGCTATACGTACTTATGTAAAGTCAAGCTTTTTTTTTTTGTTTGTTGAAAACTTTAAAAAGACAATTTATGATCGCATGTGCCTGTGATGTGATCTTAATACTTGTCCTATCTCCTGGATATTTAATGCTTGCAGATCAGTATATCAGAAGACTTTCAGCTGTTCAAAATATATAGTACATTACATATACAGTATATTAGAAACCAACAGGTTGTTATTAAGTCATAAAACACCAGCTTACTATATTATAATATCCTTGTGGCTATTAAACTATAAGAAATGTTATTTTTTGCATGCAGATATGTTGTACCAAATATATAGAAGAAATTACATAAAGAACACAATTTAAACTTATAGCACAAGTAAACCCAACCACTAAAATATACTATAAGCTTTACAAATAAATCTGAATTTTTTTAAATTTGCAGTTACTAATAAAATAACAACTGGTGATCCTGCCATGAAGGTTTATGTTCAGGTACTTCCTTTTACAGAGTGACAACAGTCTGCGCCTCCTTTCCAACGTTATCCTTGCACTGTCACCCAGTCACACAACCTTCTGATGGAGACTATAAGTGGCCATCCAAACACACATTAGGCAGGTATGGCACACTGTTGTCACAATCAGGAGACCCACCCTGACAAATGCCATGCAGGGATTGCTGGAGTGCCTGCATGTAGACAGGAAGTGACTGAAGAAGATCACCAGCACTAAGAAAGTATAAAAAGGTGAACACAAGTATTTAAAGAAAAATTGCAATTGTTTTATACATGTGTGCAAGCAAAGTGAATGCCATTCATTTAGGATTTTTACATCTACTTTAAAGCCCAACTCTAGGAAAAAAAAATCTACCCTCGCTATGAATTCTCTCTTCTGCATTGCAAGGGTTGATTGCTTGTTTAGTCTAGGGGCAGAGAAAGCTTATTTAACCACATTCAACCCAGCCTATAGCAAAATGACAGCCGGGCAGTGGTTTAATAGTTGTGACTGGACATCATATGACATCCTTCACATCATGCCGCTCGTGTGCTCCCCTGGGGGCGCCCAGCGCAGCGATCGGAGGTGCGGTGTGTTGCTATGATGTAGGCCCTTTACCATGTGATCAGCTGTGTCCAATCACAGCTGATCACAGTGTAAATAGGAAGTGCTGGTTATTGGCATTCCTCTACTTACGCTGACAGCACATGAGTAGAGGAGAGCCGATAAGCGGCTTTCCTGACAGGGGGGATCTGCACAGATAATCAGTGCAATGATTATCAGTTATGCCCACCATTGCCCATCAGTGATGCCCACCAGTGATGCCTATCAGTACCTTCCCATCAATGCCACCTATTGGTACTCATCAGTGCCATCCATTAGTGTCCATAAAGGCTGCCCATCAGTGCTGCATATCAGTGCCGGCTATCAGTACCCAACAGTGCTGCATATTAGTGCCTCCTCTTAAGTGCCCGTTAGTGCAACCTCATCAGTACCCATCAGTGAAGGAGAAAAATTACTTCTTTAGAAAATGTTATAACAGAAACAAAAAAACGTTTTTTCAAAATTTTCGGTCTTTTTTCATTTATTTTGCAATCAATAAAAAAACTCAGTGGTGATTAAATACAACCAAAAGAAAGCACTATCTGTCTCAAAAAAATGCTAAAATTTTTGTTTGGGTACAGTGTTGCATGACCGCGCAATTATCATTAAAAATGCGACAGAGCAGAAAGCTGAAAATTGGCCTGGGCAGGAAGGGGGTAAAAGTGCCCAGTATTGAAGTGGTAAATATTTACAATATACCTTGCTCCAGCAGACTCCCCCCAGTGCTAAGTAAAGATACTTGTACAGTAACCCCTAGGCATAACAAGTATTTAATCCTCACCCATCTGCAAATATGGATTCTTTTCTTGAGGTCGGGCTTTAAACTCTTCCCAGGATTGTATTTATGTACTGGAATAGCATTATTACAAAGACATTGTAAACTTCAAGTTCATTTTGTTGACAAAAAAATAACATGCTTTCCTAATGAATATAGTATACAGTATTTATTTACATTATTGTGGTAATCGGTGTCCCTGTTAAAGATTCAGCCCACCTTTCCTTTTGGCTTTCCACTTAAGACACCATCTTTTTTATCCCTTTCTTTGTGATCCAATGGCTTTCCAACATTTTCCTGTGACAGCCTCCGGCTTGTTCTTCTTGGTTGGTGACCTGTGTTTGAAGCACTTAGGTTTGCATCCTCTCTGTCACATCTGTGTCGTGTTGAGGAGGTCACAGAGTCCGGACTGGTACTCTTATCTCTCCTCCTCCAGGGCTCAGGGAGATCCGCACTCACTTTTGCTTTTGTAGCAGACCCCATTTTTCCTTTGCCTTTCTTTCTCCCTTCCTGATGTTCTGCTACAGAATTGTGTTGGCTTCTTTTACCTCGGGAACCCAAGCTGTCAGTACTTGAGTTCTTCCACTGGTCACGATTGCCTAGATTCTGCCTTTCTTTAATGCCCAAAGAGTTCAGGTTTGATGGGCTTAATACCTGGACAGTTATTTCATCTAGAAAGCGAGAAAATCTCTGCTTCTCTATAGTGACTCGCTTTTTTCCTTTACCTTCTTTCTTCCTGGCTTCCTTTTCCACTAGTGCCTCCATTGATTTAGCTCTTCGACCACCATTTTTTAAAGTTTTTTTATCCTCTCTTCCACTCTTGTTGTTGGAACCTGCCTCCTTTGACTCTCCTGAATGGCTTTTTTTAGCTGACCCTGTTCTACTTCTTACTGGAGACAAATTATCTATTTCTTGTTGGACAGCTTTTTTAGCATGTAAAGCATCTTGCTTAGAAACAAAATTCCTTTTGTCCTCATTTCCTCTCCCCTTTCCCAGCGATATGTCGTTACAGGAACGTGAATGGGGAGCACGAGAGTTGTATCCTTGAAACTGTCCATGGACTCTGAAATTAGATTCTGATGACCATGGGCTTGAAGACGAAGAAGGTGAGGAAGAAGACATAGACTCTTTATAGTAATGGTTCCTGGTCCCATCCCAGCTAGATTTTCCTTTTGAACTGCTCTTGGATGGTCTCTGGCTGCTAGAATGGGGCAGTGGTGTGAAGAACTTCTCCATAACCTCCAGTTTTCCAGCTGCTACTTCAGAAGTACCTTTGTCCTCCCAAGATGTTCTAGTTTCTGGCAGTCTGATTCTTCTTCCCTCTCTCTGAATGCTCATGATTTCTCAAACACACTCTGATGCCAGTTGAAACCAACTATGTTTAACCTTGCCTGGGATATCTCAATATGAGTTGCGTACTGATGTCTACTGACGTAAAGAATGTTTCACAAAATCACATGGGTGGAAAATGTAGCCCAGCAGGCATTAAATGATATTGATTGTTTCAGTGAAACAGTTCTTCAGGCACTGCCAAACTAGGAAGCAATCCATTCCATTACCAAGAGAAATACAAAACGCAACAATCTGTGAATATGTGCTGTGGCGTTTAATCAATAAGCCATAGCGCATGAATGAGCACATGGCACAGTTACGTAACATCAGAGATGAAAGTTTTACAGAAGCAAACAATCATTATAGAGTACTGAACAGTACTGTAGTAGTATTGCATACTCTACTATATAGAGTCTGCACTTATATAATCAAGTCTGCTAGGTTACAAAAAGGTACAAAATACCTTCTGATAAAAATCCTATTACAATAGATTTTACTAAAAATACTTCTCTGTTCTTCAAACAAATGCATATGATACTGCTAAACACACAAGCCACATTAATATGGGGTCTGGTAAAAAAAAGTGCCGTGCAACACAAAGCACAGTACCTAATGGAAGCACGTTGAAGGGACAGCACTATTGGACATCTGGTTAAACTTGGTTTGAATGTATTAGAGAAATAACCATTCATTACTAGTAGGTTTTTTAACTTTCAGAATTGACAGATGCTGACAACTGTGTGGCATATTTTAAAAAGATAAAAGTTGCCAGCACACCTTAATCTTCTGTGAAAAAATTTGTTCAGTCTGTCATACATCATAGGTGCCACAGAAGATTAAGATGTGTTGGCAACATATCTTTTATCTGATAGTTGTGGCACCATCCACCAGTTGCTCCAGCACCCTGCGGTTGGGTATATGTTGGTCTGGTGTGTGATGGAGATTATGCATACTTTAAAAGCAAATTGCTGTCAAAAATGAAGCCTTGCGATACACAGCATTAACAGCCCAACTGTATGGCACTTCTCTTTTTATCCAGGCGTTGCTGTATTGTACTAGTTCCGTCTGTAATCTGGTGGTTCTGCAATATGCATGTTTTAGATGCTTGGGTGCCCAAATGCTCCTAGTATCATAAATGAACTTACCTGATGTAAAAATAATAAGTACTAGATTTCCCTTGGGCACTAATCAGATATATAACCACTGCCCTCCTACTCACCTTGTTAGATGGTCTAGGAAAATCTAGCTGCAGTGTATTAGAGAATTCAGACTAAATTGAATAAACATTATGACTTGTGCTTCTTTCACAGCATTAGCAGCTCACACCCATTGTCTTGAATACATCGTGATAGAAGTCTTGCTTTTATTCTCTTTTAGGGTAAACAACCCCCTGTGGATGGTTCTGTACAGGTAGAAAATTAGTGGTGTTCTTCTGCTCCTATTAATACCACAGGCAGGCAGCTACAGCATTTACAGTTAGTGTAGTGCATCCTCTGCACAGTGTGCACCTAAAGCTACCTGGAGACAATTGCTGTTGTTCTGCTCCTATTAATACCACAGGCAGGCAGCTACAGTATTTACAGTTAGTGCACTGTGTCCTCTGCACAGTGTGCACCTAAAGCTACCTGAAGAAAATTAGTGATGTTCTGATCCTATTAATACCACAAGCAGGCAGCTACAGTATTTACAGTTAGTGCACTGTGTCCTCTGCACAGTGTGCACCTAAAGCTACCTGAAGAAAATTAGTGGCGTTCTTCTTATCCTATTAATACCACAGGCAGGCAGCTACAGCATTTACAGTTAGTGTAGTGCGTCCTCTGCACAATGTGCACCTAAAGCTACCTGGAGACAATTGCTGTTGTTCTGCTCCTATTAATACCACAGGCAGGCAGCTACAGTATTTACAGTTAGTGCACTGTGTCCTCTGCACAGTGTGCACCTAAAGCTACCTGAAGAAAATTAGTGATGTTCTGATCCTATTAATACCACAAGCAGGCAGCTACAGTATTTACAGTTAGTGCACTGTGTCCTCTGCACAGTGTGCACCTAAAGCTACCTGAAGAAAATTAGTGGCGTTCTTCTTATCCTATTAATACCACAGGCAGGCAGCTACAGCATTTACAGTTAGTGTAGTGCGTCCTCTGCACAATGTGCACCTAAAGCTACCTGGAGACAATTGCTGTTGTTCTGCTCCTATTAATACCACAGGCAGGCAGCTACAGTATTTACAGTTAGTGCACTGTTTCCTCTGCACAGTGTGCACCTAAAGCTACCTGAAGAAAATTAGTGGTGTTCTTCTGATCCTATTAATACCACAGGCAGGCAGCTACAGTATTTACAGTTAGTGTAGTGCGTCCTCTGCACAGTGTGCACCTAAAGCTACCTGAAGACAATTGCTGGTGTTCTCATACTAATAATACTACAGGCAGGCAGTTGATTCTGCTAGCTGCAGTATCAGTATATGTATATATCCCAGCTTTGTGCAGCTACATCTCACTGCAGGCCATTAGTATGTCTGGAAGGCCAACAAGGAGAGGCAGACAGTCACAAGCCAATAAAAGAGGGCAAGCAGGCTCTGTGTCTAGAGGCAACAGTGCTGGTCACGGAGACGGTGCATCCTCATCAGCACGTGGCCGTGGGACACGCTTGTCCTTTTTTTCGGCAGCTGGTTGTGTTGAGCTGCAACATGCGGAAGACTTGGTAGAGTCTTCCGCATGTCCCTCGGCTCAATGGCATCAGTCACTCCTTCCCTAGCCCCACCATGTCCTCCTGAGGAGTCCCCCGAACTGTTTGACCACAGTGTTGGGTACATGCTCCAGGAGGATGCCCAACGCTTTGAAGGCTCCGATGATGGTATGCAGCTAGAGGAAGGCAGTAACGTGAGCCCAGAGAGAGGGGGTGCCCAAGAAGGACAGCAATCTGGCAGTCATGTTCCCCCAGCTGCAGCATACTGCCAGCTTTGCTCCAGTGATGAGGAGGGAAGGGATGATGAGGTCACTGACTCCACGTGGGTGCCTGATAGGAGAGAGGAGGAGGAGGAGGAGGCACATCACCAACGAGGCAGGATGCCCTCCAGGGGCCAGCTTAAGGGTAGCACACCGACTGCATCACACCGCAGAGCTCCGCATGTGCAGAGCGCTGCTGTCTCTGCGCGTTATTCCAAAAGTTCTTTGGTGTGGGCCTTTTTTGAGACGAGTGCATCAGATCCCACCGCTGCTATTTGCAACATATGTCTCAAGCGTTTCTCTCGTGGCCAAAACATCTCCCGCTTGGGCACCACATGCTTGACCAGACATATGTTGACCTGCCATGCAGTTCGTTGCCAAGCGTACATAAAAGACCCACACCAAAGAACAAAGAGGACCTCTCCTTGCTCCTCATCAGCTGGGATCTCCAACCCCACTATACCTTCAGTCTTCTCTGAGACCTGCACTGAGAAGAATGAAGGTGTAGAATTAGGTGTGTCACAGCCAAGTACTTGGGGGCAAACTGCTATCGGTACACCAACGTCAGATTGTACCAGGCAAATTTCCCTGCCCCAGCTGCTGCACCACCGAAAGGAGTTTGCTCCCAGCCATCCACATGCCCAGCGGTTGAATGCTAGCTTGGCTAAATTGCTAGCACTTCAACTGCTGCCTTTTCAGTTGGTAGACTCTGCCCCCTTCCATGAGTTTGTGGAATGTGTGGTTCCTCAGTGGCAGGTTCCCAAACGCCACTTTTTCTCACAGAAGGTGATTCCGGCTCTCTACCGGCATGTGGAAGGCAATGTCTTGGCCTTTCTGGACAGGGTAAGGTGCATATTACCGCTGACTCATGGTCCAGTAGGCATGGACAGGGACGTTACCTATCTTTCACCGTGCACTGGGTGACTCTTCTGGCAGCTGGGAAGGATGCAGGACAAGATTCAGTTGTGTTGGAGGTTGTTCTGCTACCACGCCTCCAAAATACTACTAGTGGTGATTCTGCCACACCTCTCTCCTCCACACCCTCCTCTTCTTCTTCCTCCATGGCCTCTTCCTGTGATTTGACTTCGGAACCAGTGGTGCTCCGTAGGCGTTCAAGGGGCTACGCAAGCATGCAGGCCAAAAGATGCCATGCAGTGCTTGAGCTAGTGTGCTTGGGGGACAGGAGCCACACTGGGGCAGAGATTCTGTCAGCTCTGCAGGGGCAGGTTCAGAGGTGGTTGACGCCACACCAGCTTAAGGCAGGTATGGTGGTTTGCGACAATGGCACCAACCCCCTCTCCACCCTCCGACAGGGACAACTGACCCATGTGCCCTGTTTGGCTCATGTCCTTAACTTGGTGGTGCAGTGGTTCTTGGGCAGATACCCGGGCTTACAGGATATCCTGAGGCAGGCCAGGAAAGTCTGTGTGCATTTCCACAGGTCATATAATGCCAGTGCTCGGCTGGCTGACCTCCAAAAGGAATTTAACCTGCCCAAGAAGCACCTAATCTGTGACATGCCCACCAGGTGGAACTCAACGTTGGCCATGCTGCAGTGGCTGCACACGCAGCAGAGGGCCATCAATGAGTACCTGTGCGACTATGGCACCAGGGCAGGGTCAGGGGAGCTTGTTTTTTTTTCCCCATGCCAGTGGGCCATGATCAGGGATGCATGCACTGTCCTGTCACCATTTGAGGAGGCCACGGGGATGGTGAGCAGTGACAGTGCATGCATCAGTGACACTGTCCCCCTTGTTCACGTGTTGGAGCACACGCTGCGTGGAATAATGGACAGGGCTCTTGAGGCAGAACAGAGGCAGGAAGAGGAGGTCTTCCTTAGCTCTCAAGGCCCCCTTTATCCAAACAGTGTTCCTGCGTGCCCGCCGATCACACAGAAAGAGGACGAGGAGGAGGAGGAGGAGGAAGAGGAGGATTATGTCAGTATGGAGGTGGAGCCTGGCACTCAGCATCAGCAGCAGTCTTAAAGGGACCATTTACAGTCCCAAGAAACCCATGGACTTGTACGTGGCTGGGAGGAGGTGGCTGCGGATCATGTCGTCCTTAGTGACCCAGAGGACTCCAGACCGAATTCCTCATCAAACCTACACTGCATGGCCTCCCTGATCCTGCAAAGCCTGCGTAAGGATCCTCGTATTCGTGGTATCAAGGAAAGGGATCAATACTGGCTGGCAACCCTCCTTGATCCACATTACATGGGTAAGATTGTGGACCTTATCTTATCTCGGAGAGGGAGCAGAAGATGAAACATCTTCGGGAGGCCTTGCAGAAAGATCTGTGCAACGCGTTCCTAGAGACTGGGAGGTTACAAACTCCTGTTCCTGGACAACGTGTTGCTGAGGTTTTGGTCAGCCAAAGAAGGAGCGGTGGAGAAGGTGGCCGTCTGACCGATGCGTTCAGACAAGCCCCAAGGTATGATCGGTTCCAGCAACCATTGCCAGCGTCTCTTTTACATGGTGCAGGAATACCTAGGGGCAAGATCTGACTTGGACACCTTTCCCACCGAAAATCCTCTGGGTTACTGGGTCTTGAGGATGGATCACTGGTCAGAGCTTGCACAGTATGCAATTGAGCTACTGGCCTGTCCTGCATCCAGCGTTCTTTCGGAACGCACATTCAGTGCTGCTGGAGGTTTTGTAACCAATCACAGGGTGCGCCTGTCCACCGACTCGGTCGATCGACTGACCTTCATAAAAATGAATCAGTCTTGGATCATCACCAGCTACCAAGCACCTGATGCTGATGTAACCGAATAATTTTTTTTGAAAAGTCAGATCCCTTCAAGACTGCCTATGCTGATGCTGAGTGACTATCCTGTTATGTTGAATGACTATCCTCTTCCTCCTCAATGATCATGCTGATATCTTGTAAGAATATTTTTGGTTCTGGGCGCCGCCACCAGTGGCTAAGGCCCAATTTTTCAGCCCCTGTTGAACAGGGGCGTGTAATTACAATTTTTGATGCAATATTTTGCAAGGAGGGTTCGTTGCTGCACTCAACTAGAGTATTTGTGAGGGGTTGCAGTGTTGTGGCACCAGCACCAGTGTCCAAGGCCCAATTTTTCAGCCCCTGTTTAACAGGGGCGTGTAATTACAATTTTTGATGCAATCGTTTGCAGCAGGGCTTGTTCCTGCGCTCCAACTAGAGTATCTGTGAGGGGTTGCAGTGTTGTGGCACCAGCACCAGTGCCCAAGGCCCAATTTTTCAGCCCCTGTTTAACAGGGGTGTGTAATTACAATTTTTGATGCAATACTTTGCAGCAGGGCTCGTTTCTGCGCTCCAACTAGAGTATCTGTGAGGGGTTGCAGTGTTGTGGCACCAGCACCAGTGCCTCTTCCTCCTCAATGATCATGCTGATAGCTTGTAAGAATATTTTTGGTTCTGGGCGCCGCCACCAGTGGCTAAGGCCCAATTTTTCAGCCCCTGTTTAACAGGGGCGTGTAATTACAATTTTTGATGCAATACTTTGCAGCAGGGCTCGTTCCTGCGCTCCAACTAGAGTATCTGTGAGGGGTTGCAGTGTTGTGGCACCAGCACCAGTGCCTCTTCCTCCTCAATGATCATGCTGATAGCTTGTAAGAATATTTTTGGTTCTGGGCGCCGCCACCAGTGGCTAAGGCCCAATTTTTCAGCCCCTGTTTAACAGGGGCGTGTAATTACAATTTTTGATGCAATACTTTGCAGGAGGGCTCATTCCTAGAGTATCTGTGAGGAGTTGCAGTGTTGTGGCACCAGTGCCTAAGGCCCAATTTTTCTGCCCCTGTTCAACAGGGACATGTAATTACAATTCTTGATCTAATATTTCACAGCAGGGCCCGTTTCTGCGCCCACCAAGAGTAACTGTGAGGACTTACAGTGTTGTGGCACCAGCACCACCACCACCAAAGGCCCAATTTTTCTGGCCCTGTTCAACAGGGGCATGTAATTACAATTCTGCATCTAATATTTCACAGCTGAGCCCGTTCCTGTGTCCACCAAGAGTAACTGTGAGGGCTTACAGTGTTGTGGCAACACCAACACCTAAGGCCGCAATTTCTGCAGAGTATATAGGGCAGGCCCCTACTTTCAAACATCCAACTTACAAAGGACTCCTACTTGCAAACGGAAGGAGGCAACAGGAAGTGAAATGAAATCTACCACAAGGAAGGGAAATTCTCTCCTGTAAGAGTTAATATGGGAAAAACGTGTCTCCTCTCCACTGATGCTTTATCACCAATCCTTGTTTCACTAAAAACCCCAAATTGTCAAAAAAACATTTGTCATTGGGACAGAAAGTGAGGTAAAATCTTCTGAAGAGGTGCACAGACAGAAAAACAAATGTCACAGGGGTGATAACCCTTCCCTATGTTTTCCAAAAAGCTTAAAAATAGATTTTTTGGCTGGAGCTACACTTTAAAAATGTACCAGTTCAAAATTACAAACAGATTCTACCTAACAACAAACCTACAGTCCCTGTCTTGTTTGCACCACCTGTATACTGCTGTTCAGAGGGCCTGGGGCCCCAAGCCTTTCCTTTTTGTAATTTGGGTGCGGGGTTCCCCTTAATATCCATACAAGACCCAAAGGGCCTGGTAATGGACTGGGGGGGGGGGGTGCCTATGCCGTTTGTCTCAGTTTTAAATGACTTTTATTACTTTAAAAATGTCACTTTGTGCAGGGACTGTTCTAAGCACAGGAAAACATGCGCCACTTTACAGGCATACTATAGACACCCCCCAGGTATGATATTTAAAATAATATTTCCCTTTTTTTTTCGGTCCGTTCGCAGGTTCTGGTAAGAACCGAACCGGGGGGTGTTCGGCTCATCCCTAGCACTAATATGTTGCTATAATGTTTGCTTTATAATATGCTTAATTTTGTACTATATTAAGTATAATATTTCACACAAGAGTATCATAGTTCAACTTTGGATTGATTTGAATATTTGGGTATAAGATTTAAAGGGACAGCACACTTTTGTTTTCTCTTCGAATGGTCCATTTCCCACTATGAACTGGCAGGTGTAAACAGACTTGAGTCCATTTACACCCGCCTACCTCTGATCTGGTCTGCAAAACAAAACAAAACGGAAGGGGATCTGTTCTCCTCCGTGTAGGCATATCAGATCAGAAGTTAGTAGGTGCAAATGGACAGCGGAGTCCATTTACCGCAGACTGGGAGAGCGGGCTCTGTCTGTGTTCCCTCTGCATAACCAGAGCAGACGTGGACCTGTCATCCACCCAGACAGATTCGCTGCTGATCAAAAAACAAAAGGCAGTGATGACATCAGCTTGGTTATGCTGTATTACAAAAAGAGGAACTGAACCCTGGAAGCTGTACTCCAAAAAAGCAGGCAGAGGATAAAATACTGATCACCAGTATTGCCTGTGGTCTCCCTGCAGCTGATCTTTCCCCATTACAGAAGTACAATGTTGTGTTCTGCATTTGGGTCTAAATACAGACAGTTATCTTGGAGGAGGCAGGCTTTTGCTTCATCATAACAGCACAGTGGTGAAATTGCCAAATCTCACTCCAAGTCAGCTGATACTTGCAGACAGAGGCAGCATAGCCTTTGTGTGTAACTAAACCCACCCAAAAACAAAAGTATAATATATTGTAGTGTACCAATAATTGATGTAGTGGCTTCTCGGCCTTTTGGCTAAGATCAAGTGTAGTATCGACTTTAGCCCTTAGGGGTGTCTCTGCTTCACAGCTAGGACGTTGAGAACCACTTGCATCTATCCAAGCTAATTGGTCCTTGTGGGGTACCCTCTGCTCGGCCTGGTAGGATCGTTGATTAAATTCAGCTTCACCTACTTGCTGCTATTGGGTTAGAGGCTTAGCCCCCACAGGGAACGAGATTGCGGTCTTCCCTCCTCCCCCACGCCGCATTACTACCTCCGGGCAGTAGATGCTAGAGCCTTTGTAAAGGCTATGAAAAGAGCGAAGACGTCGAGGAACCAGAAGGAAGCCGCCTAAGAACACCTGAAGCGACATCCAACTCCTTGACGATGGGGAAGAGTGATAAGAAGACCAGCAAGGAGAAGAAGAACCCCGTTCCAGCCACTTCCTCCGAGCCCGGGAATGCCGCTGCCTCAACCCCTGCCTCTACCCCGGCCGGCACCAGCCGACCAGGACCAGCCAAGCCAGACCAGCCTGCAGACGGGCTCCCAGCACTCGAGCCTTGGATGAAGCAGACGGTCGTGCTGCAGCTGAAGGAGGTGGACGGAAGAGTCCCTGACATGACCCCGGAGATCTTCGGAAAGAAGATGATTCTGGAACAAGGGTTCAGCAAAGCGGAGACGCTTTCTGTGCAGGCCTTCACAAGAGGTATATTCTTTACAACTTTTGTGTCATTTCAGGTCTGCAGAAGATACTGGGAGATGGTGAAGACCAGTGGCCCTGAATCCCCTTTCCGGAAGTTCACTGCGAACTGCCCCATAACATGGGACGAAAAGCGGGTGACAGTGGCCATGAGGAACCCCCATACCAGCGGAAAGGACATAGCCACCTACCTCCAGAGGTTCTGCACCGTGGTGAAGGACCCGATCCAAATCTTCGATGCAAACGGCTTCTGGATAGGTAAGTGGTCCATGCTCTGCAAACTGAGGAAAGACCCTTCGGGGGACATCCAGCACCTGCAGCCTTTCTTCTCCCTGGGATCCTCCGCAGGAATCCTTTTCTACCCCGGCATACCCTACAACTGTAACAAGTGTGGGCAGCCGGGTCACATAGGTAAGGATTGTACAGAGCTTGCTTGCAAGTTCTGTAGGGTGACAGGCCACGAGACCAAGGACTGTCCGAGGTCCAAAGCCTGCAACCTTTGCGGATTGGCAGAGCATGTCTTCAGACACTGCCCCCAGAGGACCCGGACCTACGCTGGAGCCGTGAGCCAGGGTAAGCCATCCGGGAGGAAGCTGCCAGAAAAACAGAAGAAACCAAAGGAACCTCGAAAGGCCACAGGTAAGTCCCCACCCCCCACCTCCAGCACACCCCCACCCACCCCCTCTGTGCCGGAGGAGCCCCTCCCCACCCCTTCCCCCCCGAACCTGTCCTCCCTGGAGGACTTCCCCACCCTCCCACCCCCCTCCACCCCCACCAGTGACCCAAGAGGAAGCCAGAAACGGAAGCCAGAGAGCCCAACAGCTGAGGAACCTGCCACCTCCACCAAACGGCCCAACGGGGTCCAACGCGACAGCGATGGACCAGAGCAAGTAGTGGAGGACCTAGAGTCTGCAGGGGAGGAGGAGGAAGGGGAGGAGATCGTCGTCAACCCCGAGCATGACCTCCCCCCCGACGTCCACATCAGCCAGCAGATGATGGAGTCTGTCCTTGAGGAGCTGGGCCTGGCCCAGAACACAGGACAGGCAGAAGACGCAACGGAAGAGCCACCCCCCCCCTCCGGGGAGGTAAGTTCGGACCCTTGTTAACTAGACCCTCATACCCTTTTTCATTATGGCTGAGATCTCAATCTTTTCCATTAATGTGAGGAGTATCAAGGATACATCTAGAAGGCAAGCGGTCCTGACATTTCTTTCAAGTCAGCAGAGTGATATCTACATGCTTCAGGAGTGTGCCCTTCCCCCCTTGAGGAGGTACACTCATCTGTCCTCCCAGTGGACCCTTGGTCCCTCCTACTGGTCCGGGGGTGGCGATTGCAAGTCTGCAGGAGTAGCCATTCTGGTCAGGGGTGGGCGTTTCACGGTTGACTCTATCCATGAGCTAGTCTGTGGCCGTCTTTTGGTCATAGACGGCTCGTGGGTGGAAGAGCCAGTTAGGCTCATCAACGTGTACGCCCCCCCAGACAAGAATGCGCGGCTGGAACTTTTCCAGACCCTGCGGACCCAACTCGTCACCACCAGAACAGTAGTGATCGGCGGTGATTTTAACTGTTCGATCGAGGAAGATGGGCGCAGCTCCAGCATATACGCAAAACTTGATGCTACTTCTAGGCTGCTCAAGGAGATGATCTCGGAGGCCTCCTTGCAGGACGCCGTGGGATCCATAGAGAAAGGGACCGTGAACTATTCGTGGTGCCGACCCGATGGATCTGTGCGTTCCAGGATTGACTTCGTGCTCACTTCAAGAACAGTCAAGCATCGTGAGTTCTCCATGGTCCCCTGCTTTTTCTCTGACCACAGGGCTATTCACTTTCGGGGTGACCTGGGCGAGGGCTTTCCCCGCGGACCGGGTTCCTGGAAGCTGAATAGCACCCTGCTGGAAAACGAGGAATTGATGGGGGAACTCCGAGAGGCCTATGCCACCTGGACGGAGGAAAAGAGATTCTTCGTAAGGGTAAGTGACTGGTGGGAGTTTGTGAAGGTTAAGCTGCGTAGCTTCTTTCAGGCAAGGGGACGCCAGCGTGTGTGTGCCAGGAGGAGGGAACTCAGGAGACTGCAGCGTCAGTTGCAGTCCCTGCAGGACCTTCAGCACTGTGGCTGGGATGTTAGGCAGGACCTGGAGGACACCAAGAGGAGCCTGAAAGGACACTTCGAGGAAGAATCCAGGCACATTGTCTTCCGTGCCAAGGTGGAGAATCTTGAGAAAGGTGAGAAGTGTAATTCTTTCTTTTTCAGGAAACTTCACTCAGGACACACACCCTTGTCAGAGTTGTGCGACGAGACCGGAACACTCCAGAAGGGGAAGAAGGCTGTGATGCAAGTGGTCAGCGACTACTACACCAACCTCTACTCCCCGAAAGAAACGGACACACAGGCGGCCGACAGGTTCCTGTCAGGTATCTCTAACCAAATTGATCCTGCAGGTACATCAACCGTCAACGCCCCCTTGGTGCTGGAGGAGCTGCACTCTGCCGCTAAATCCTTTAGGCGAGGCAAGACCCCGGGCTGCGATGGTCTCCCAGTTGAGCTCTATGTAGCACTGTGGGATCTCCTGGGCCCGGACCTGCTCGAGCTGTACGAGGAGATGGTGGTGGAGGGCAGAATGCCTCCGTCACTGAGGGAGGGGATGATCACGATTTTGTATAAGCGGAAGGGGGAGAGATCGGATCTTAAAAATTGGCGTCCGATCTCTCTGCTGAACGTGGACTACAAAATCCTCGCCAAGGTCCTGGCCAACAGGCTGAAGTCTGTCATCGGACAGATCATCCACCCGGATCAGACTTGCGGCATTCCTGGTCGCAGGATTGCGGACAGCCTTGCGCTTGTCCGGGACACGGTCCAGTACATTCATGGCCGCCGTGTGCACGCGGCCCTGGTCAGTCTTGACCAGGAGAAGGCCTTTGACCGTGTCTCCCACGAGTTTATGTGCAGAGCTCTGCGCAGGTTTGGTCTTGGGGAAATGTTTTGTTCGTATGTGAATGTAATGTACACTGACATTTCTAGATTGGTGCTGGTAAATGGCTGGAAAACTGACCCCTTCCCAATTTTGTCTGGGGTCAGACAAGGCTGCCCTCTCTCACCTCTGCTTTTTGTTTGTTGTATAGAGCTCTTCGCCCGAAGCATCAGACGGAATCCAGACATCAGAGGGATCACCGCACCAGGACCGGACAGACGGGAGGTCAAGTGCTCACTCTACATGGACGACGTGACGGTGTTCTGTGCTGATCGGCGCTCCATCGACACACTCGCCCAGACCTGTGAGGACTTCAGCCAAGCTTCAGGGGCAAAGGTCAACTGCGGGAAGTCAGAAGTCATGCTCTTCGGAAAGTGGTTCCTGCCTTCTTCTGCACCAATTCCTTTCAGCGTCAAGACGGACTTCATCAAAATCCTTGGGGTCTGGTTTGGAGCTGAGGGCGCAGCCCTGAAGTCCTGGGAGGAAAGACTGTCAAAGATGCGACAGAAGTTTGGACTTTGGAGCCTCAGAGAACTCACCATCGAAGGCAAAACACTGGTACTCCGCAGCGAGATCCTCCCTGTGTTGCAGTACCTCGCCCAGGCCTGGCCCCCTCGGGTCAACACCTGTAAGGCCATCACCAGGGCGGTGTTTCACTTCATCTGGAGCTCCAAAATGGACAGAGTGAAGCGGGCGGTTATGTTCAAGGAACCCCTCAAGGGCGGTAAGGGCGTGCCCGACATCGCTACCTTACTGAGGGTGTGCTTTGCTTGTAACTGCATCTGCAGGACATTGGTTGACAGAACTGTGGACTCTGGCGGTAACTCCATGTCCCGTTTTTTCCTCCTGCCTCTTTGGAGGACCCTTGGATGGGACAAATGGGACAGCTCCATCCCCTACAACTGGGACACGCCTTGGTACTACTTGGACACCTTCAAGTTTATTAAGGAGCTGGGGCTACATGGAGTGAAGCCTGACTTGTGGAAGCCAAAAACTATCCACAAGTTGATCAGAGCATTGGACATTGTTGAGTATGTTCCAGGCCTCCCTTCAGCCACTTGTAAAGTGGTCTGGAGGAATGTTTCTTCAAAGAGACTCACCAACAGGCACAAAGATCTGGCATGGATGGCAATCCAGGGGGGGTTGCCACTCAGGACATTCATGCATGCCAGAAACCTGTGCAGATACAGGCACTGCCCCTTTTGCATCATCCAGGAGGAAACTGCTCTGCATGTTTTCTGGGAGTGTCCCTTTGCACAGGACCTGTTGAGGGCCTTGGAACCTGAACTCAAAGACTTTGTGCCACAGACTGCGATCACACACTTTGGTGTGTTGAACGGACTCTTCTGTGGAACTCATTCACAGGAGGACATTGACGGTGCCTGGCGGGTGCTGTGCTGCTTTAAGGACGCTTTATGGTGCGCCAGAAAGCGCCTCATCCACCAGCGGGAGAGGATGTCCATCGAGGACTGTCGCAGACTGGTTCACAGTCTGCTCAGAGACTATCACTTGATGGACTTCAAGGAGAAAGAGGAGGTCTGAAGATTTCCCCACCCCCCCCTCTCCCCCCCCGTGTATCCTTTGGCAGTTCAAATAAAGCTTCGGGCCTGTGAACTCTTTTCTCCCTCCCCTACCCCACCTTCTCCACCCCCCCAACACACCCGTTGCACATTTGAATGTTATGTTATTTAGATTGTATGACCTGACTTTTGTGACATATGTTTGAAGTAATGCTTTCAGGGTAATGCGGCGTCATGCATGATGTGATGTTTCGGGGTATTATTACTCTGCACAACACATTAGGCATCATACCGCAGGATGAATGTAATTTATTGGTATGCTTGGCGATGTATTGTTATGTAGTGTATTTATGCGCTGCGTCGCAGTACAGATGTACCCTGTTTAAGTATTTGTTTTTTTGTATATTTTCTTGCAAAATAAAGTATACATTTTTCAATCAAAAATAATTGATGTAGTGGCTGCATTTGTTTTCAATTTTTCAGGCTTTCATTCCTGGAGATTAGCCTGTATCACACCTGGGTTGCTACATTCACTCCTCAACCCTCGAAAGACAAAACCAGAGAAAATTCCCAGCTCTACTCACCAACCAGTCTGCTTACCAAATCAACCTGTTCAACAGTATGTGTTAAAAACAGGGGTTTAGTTAGAACACATTTGCAAACGCATGTGTAAGCTGCAAGGACTCTTCACTGCACCCTGTTTATTGTTTGCAGTCCTAACCCTGCAAAATTTTTTGAGAGTCTCCCCAATGGAAGCACATGCATTCTAATGGATAGATAAGGGGCAGGTGGGCCTGGAGGTAGCCCAATCCTCCTTAAAGGCACAGGGGCACATGAACACCCAGCACATAACACAATGGCAGTAAAGGTGCCCAGTGTGTCCCCTGGGCACCTTTGTGCCCAGTGCGTCCCCTGACCAAATTTACAATAGTAACAAATAGATGGCCCCTGCCCCCACCTATAACTGGCCTTCACAGCAAGGAGCACATGGAAGGGCAAACGCATGAAAGCAGTGGCGGCCCATCCATAGGGGAGTATGCTGTGATTCTGGGCTGTATACTCTGCTGCGAGTCTGGGCTGTATACTCTGCTGTGATTCTGGACTGTATACTCTGCTGTGATTTTGGCTGGACTGTATACTTTGCTCTGATTCTGGGCTGTATACTCTGCTGTGATTCTGGGCTGTATACCCTAATGTGAGTCTGGGCTGTATACTCTGCTGTGATTCTGGACTGTATACTCTGCTGTGATTTTGTGGCTGTATACTCTGCTGTAATTCTGGACTGTATACTCTGCTGTGATTCTGGACTGTATACTCTGCTGTGATTCTGTGGCTGTATACTCTGCTGTGATTCTGTGGCTGTATACCTGTCCTGTGATTCTGGTATGCTATATACTAACACTATGGATGGAAGCAAGTGAAATACAGGGGAAGGAGTGGTTGGATGCTATAAGGGGTGGGGCTTATAAGTAGGAGGGGTCAAAAAGGAGGGGGGGTCTGACGCCCCCCATTCTAAGACTTCACCAGCTGCCACTGCATGAAAGACAAAACCAGAGAAAATTCCCAGCTCATCTCACCAATCACTCTTGGACACCAGTTCTGTCAGTGGAGAAGGTGATGATGGATGGACTATTGTTATTTTATTTATTATTTAAGGTACTTATATAGCTCCATCAATTTACGCAGCGCTTTACATATACATTGTACATTCACATCAGTCCCTACCCTCAATGAGCTTACAATCTAAGGTTCCTAACTCACATTCATATACTAGGGCCAATTTAGACAGAAGCCAATTAACCTACCAGCATGTCTTTGTAATGTGGGAGGAAACCGGGGTACCCGGAGGAAACCCACGCAGGCACAGGGAGAACATGCAAACTCCAGGCAGGTAGTGTCGTTGTTTGGATTTGAACAAGTGACCCTTTTTACTGCTAGGTAAGAGTGTTACCCACTAAACCACTGTGTCGCCCATATTTCCGATACAGATGTATACTGTAGCTAGGAGGCTGCAGGCACAGGAAGTGCCTAGGCACACTAACATACCAGGAAGTGCACGGATTTCAAGATGTTCCCTAATAACATAGCAAATCTTCACGAGTTGAGATCCAGTCTAACCACACTGAAAAAAACAAGGCCTGCTATTGATTCACCAAAGTATTTTCCTGGTGCCTATCCATGGCAGCATACAGATGATAGAGCTCTGCCTCGACCAGAGAATAGCATAAAAGAAAGACATAACCCCTCCCCCAGCATTCTCTTTTTTCCCTCATACCTCTTAACTGGTGAAGAGTAGCTGTATGTCCCTACCTTTGCTGAGGGCAGCTTCCACCGGGTTCAGTATCTATGTTGCGCAGTCCCTGTACTTGGGCCGCTAACAACGCTGCTAAGACTGGGAGAGCCTTCTGTGGATCTTTTGGGGTAATGCAGGGTTTCCTCATAGGAAACTTTCCAAGTATTTTGCTTGGTGTATGCCGGCAGTTGTATAGAAGGATCAGCCTTTTTTCCCCCCATATTCCGTAAAGGTCTCCTCTGTCCTCTGTTTTGTGCTGCTTACTGGTTTTGGTATTTTTTTAGCCCAGGGTACACTTTTCTTTTTTTGTCTTCTACCTTCTAGGAAAGATTTGGCCGAGTTCTCCGCTTGTGCGCATGCACTGCGTGGCCGTTTTCCGGGACAAACCCGGGGTCCATGCCTGCGTGACTCAGGAGGTTGTGCGAGTGACTTTGCGCATGCACGTTACTTTTTTTCTAGGCCAGGGGGCCATCTTGGAAGTGGGGAATCGGGTGTCAATTTTGACTCTTACCCCCATTAGTCCATACAGTCAGAGATTCACCACAAGAGGATCCCTCTGAGCAATCCTCAGAAGATTCAGAGCCTTCTGTGTTCAGTTTTTCCCTTGTACAGGCCTTCATTCAACCAGTTAAGAATGTTATTGCATGGAAGAACCCAAAGTCGAAGAGATATTTTTCTTTTCGCAAGAAGAAGCAGGTTGTTTTTTACCATATGGAAAAGATTAAAGAGGTTATTGAAGATGAATGGAGGAAGACAGACAAAAAGTTCTCATTAGGGTGAATTAAGATGCTGTATCCTTTAGCAGAGACAGATACACAATCTTTGGACTTGATGCCAGTTGTGGATGCGGCGGTTGTACGCCTAGCTAAGAATATAACTCTTCCTATGGAAGATTCTGCTTCTTTCAAGGACCCTCTCGCCAGATCGTATAAACGCAGACCCTACAAGAGGTTACATGGCATCAGGAGCAGCATGCCATTGCCCTTACCTCATTACCGTGTCTAATGCCGTTTAGGTCCTGGATGGAGAATATTGGGATGGCTCTATGCCAGGATGGCCCATAGGATGGCATAATTAAGGCTCCAGAAGAGCTAAAATTGTCAGCAGACTTTGTGGGAGAAGCAGCGATTGATACAATCCGTTGTTCGACCAAATCAATGCTGCATGCTATTATGGCCAAGCAGGCCTTATGGCTGAAGCTCTGGGTGGCTGATTTGGCATTAAAACAGATTTGGTGTAAAATCCCATTCGATGGGAAAGCTGTTTGGAGACAGACTCAGCCAGGCTATTTCATCACAACAAAGATACCAGGAAATCTTGGAGGGGCACTCAAGCATTCTTTTCAGGCGTGAGGAAGAACAAGGCTCTTACTACCCCCCAAGAGGGAGCTAAGTCCTTTTGACGCAAGATTAGCCCAATCCAATGTCAGGACCCTTGGGTCCTATCAACATTCCAATATGAACACTTCTGGACATTCTCTAATCAGCCTCCTTGAATATCCTTCAAGAGAACAGAGATTCCAGCCTCCCCGCAAAAAGCACTGGCCTTGATGCAGTTCATAACATCACTCCAGCTCCAGGGGGCAGCCTGTCCAGTTCCCTTCTCAGAACAATACACGGGTTTCTATTCCACCATGTTCCTAGAACAGAAGGGAACAAGCGGGTGGAGACCTGTGATAGAAAAAAAAAAATGTAATCAGTACATCCACCTAGAGAGCTTCAAGATTGAGTCAAAATGGAGTTGCTACAGATGATTTTTTTAAGTAGTATAACCAGGGCACTTGTTAATTTCGATAGATCTGCAGGATGCATACCTACATGTTCCCTCCTTTCAGAAGTACCTGAGATTCACAGTGGTTCAGGTCCACTTACAGTTTCAGTGCCTGCCATTTGGTCTATGCACCTCTTCCCGCCTATTCACAAAGATGTTAATCTGAGACCTAGCTCCCCTGAGAGAGAAGGGGCTGAGAGTATACGACTATTTAGACTTTATCTAAAGAATAGAAATTTTGGTGCCGAAAATGAAAATGCAGGATGCACTTAGGCGAAAACCAAAACCGAAAATTACAGTTTTTAACTTTTTTTATATATAATTGTATTATATTCGACTTTTTAATTAATATCATCAATTTAAATTATTATGAATTAATTGTTGGCCATTATTGGCACCTTTTAGTGCAAGAAAAGCTCAAGTAAAATGCAGTCTGCAGTCTCTGACAATCTCTTGTATCATGGCTGCAATCTCTTACTTAAACACATTGCTAATAGTATTAGCAAAATTTCCTTTCAGTGCACCTCTAGCAGACATGATACAGGAGATGGTCAGAGACTGCAGACACACTACAGGAGATGGTCAGAGACTGCAGACATGATACAGGCGATGGTCAGAGACTGCAGACATGATACAGGCGATGGTCAGAGACTGCAGGCATAGTACAGGAGATGGTCAGAGACTGCAGACATAGTACAGGAGATGATCAGAGACTGCAGACATGATACAAGAGATCAAATGCAGCCTCACCAGTGCCCATCAGATGCAGCCTCACCAGTGCCCATCAGACACAGCTTCGCCAGTGACCATCAGACGCAGCCTCGCCAGTGCCTGGATCACACAGTGGCGATCTCCTGCTGTGTCAGAAAAGCTTGGATTTGAATTGCCCGGGCCGGGCGGCCGCTGTAACAGAGTCCCTCCTCCTAGACCAGCTCTCATGTTACACATTACACTGATTCAATTTCCCGGCATTGGATCAGTGTGACACCTATTACAGGAGCCCGATCTAGGAGGCGGGACTTTGTTACAGGGGCTGCCGAACAATTCAGATTAAAGCTCCGTAACACAGCGGGAGATCGCCACTCTGCATGACACTCACAAAGAGAGGAGGGAGGGGAGCAGAGGACTCTGACAGGGGCGCACGAGGATGACACACCTGTAATGTGTGGCACTCAGGGTTGACCGCCCCCTTTTCGGTGCCATTAATCGGTACCTTTTTTTCTTTCGGTACCTGTTTTTTTTTTAAAACACAATTTTCGGCCAATATGTTTCGGCGGCTGCAATTTCAGCACACCTCTAGTTGCAATCTCTAACAGAACTCGGATGGCTTATAAACTACGAGAAGAGCCAATTGTCTCCAACACAGCGCATGATTTATTTAGGGGCGATGTTCGACACACAACAGGGTACAGTGTCGTTCCCTCCCCTCAAGGTGAGAATCATTATTCAGAGGATGCACAAGGTCATGAGAAGTTCTTATTTAACAGCTTCACAATGCCTGAGCCTCAAATGCTCCTGTATACCCCTAGTTCCATGGTCACACTGGCATCTGAGATACTTCCAGTCAGGTTTTTTTTGGCACAATGGAGGAGACAACTCTCACGGACAATCCTGCTGACTGTAGTCATGCGCAGAAGCCTGCACTGGTGGACAAGCCCCGAAACCCTCTCCAGTTGGGTGCCCTCTCGTGGACCATAATTACATCCGACACCAGTGGACGAAGCTGGGGAGCCCATTGCGGAGAGAGGTCAAAGTTCAAGGAAGATGGTAAATACCCAGCGAGGGGTTGGTATAATTCTGGAAATATCTAAATGCCATAGTTGGTTACATATACGGCAACACTACCATGGAAAAATTAATTATTATTTCTGTGGCATTGTAGTGGGCTCTTATCCCGAGATAGTCCTTTTACTATTTCTCAGGGCTATGTTGGCCACTTGTGCTGATGTATGACTTATTTATGGTTTTCTATTTTAGTTTATCTTTTTTTGTGTTGTCACTTTACATGTGTCATGTTTATTCTATGTTAAACATTTTAATAAAAAGGATTTTCAAAAAACATTCTGGAAATAAGAGCAGCATTTCTAGCCCTGACTTCTTTGACAACTCAGGTCAGAGTACTCTTGCGCCTAGACAACAGGGCAGCAGTCTCCTATTTACAGAAGCAAGGGGGTGCCCACAGCAGAAGGCTTCTAAGAGAAGTAGAACCGATTAATGCTCTGGGCAGACAGGAACTTGTTAGACCTCAAGGCAATGTATCTTCTGGGCAGACTAAACAGAGAAGCAGACATTTTGTCAAGAGATTTCCTGACCGACGAGTGGGCGCTACACCTTCACACATTTCCAATCTCTGGAGATACCCTCAAGTGGATCTATTTGCTGCTCCGAAGAATGCCAAACTCCCTCGATTCTTCTCTCGCCTTCCACATACCCAAGCAGAAGCGGTGGATACTCTGTCATGCCCATGGAATTTCACCACATTAGCCTTCCCTCCTCGCCCACTCATATTGAGGTTTCTCTTGAGACTCCTGAGAGTCAGTGCAAGTATTAGCAATCCGGCCTGTCCTCCCCAACAAGCCTAATGGATAACTTTGAGGTCTACAAGAACATTGTCCTGTTCCTGAGGAAGGTATACTTGAGACAGCTACATCAGAGTGTGAACAGAGTAATGCCCAGGATCTAGCAGCTTTGGAGACTCTGGCTTCTCTTTGGTGTGGAGAGGAAGATGACCAAGAGGATCAACATCTGGTTACCACTCAGGAACCTTGGAGAAGACAGGCTAACATACAGATTAAATCAACTAAGATGCCTACATTCAAAAAAGATAAATGGCTGAAGGTATTTCTGGACCTTGTACAAGAGGACCCAACACCTTGACTGGACAAGAGGGATGAAGGACAATCTGGATAATGAGGAAAGACAGGCCCTCAGAGAATTAAAAGAAGCGCCTAATTTGATTATTAAAAAGAGCAATAAAAGGTGGAAAAGTTATCTTTAAAGTCAAACTGGCCCTAGAGGCCACCTTACTCTCTAAGAAGGAATGTGAACACCTTACAGTATCCGAATTTAATACACCTATCATATATATCACCCCAAAGATTCATAAGCCAACCCAGGACCCCCCAGGAAGACCTATAATATCGGCAATAAAGGGGCCCGTGGAAAAAAACAGGAAAAGATCTGAATGCGCTACTTAACCACTTCAATACCAGGCACTTAGACACCTTCCCGCCCAAGCCAATTTTCAGCACTGTCGCAATTTGAATAATTACGCGGTCATGCTACACTGTACCCAAACTAATTTTTTATCATTTTGTTCCCACAACTTTCTTTTTGTGGTATTTGATCACCTCTGCGATTTTTATTTTTTGCACAACAAATAATAACAAAGACCGAAAAAATTTTTTTTCTTTGTTTCTGTTAAATTTTTTTGTAAATAAGTACGTTTTCTTCTTCAATGACGGTCACTGATATGGCCGCACTGATGAGCACCAATGGGGTGGCATCAATGAGGTGGCACTGAGGATGGGCACTAATAGGTGGCACTGATGGGCACCCACAGGTGGCACTGATGGGTACTTATGGATGGAACTGATAGGTGGGCACTGATGGGTGGCACTGCTGGGCATTACTCAATTAATCTATTACTCTATGGTGCCAGTCAGTGCCCATTTGTGGGCACTGATTGGCACATGTGGATGGCCATGGGGGATGTACCTGGCCATGCCCATGTTGGGGGCTTCCCTGGTGGTCCTGGCGATCCAGTGTGGGCATCCGGGGTTGGGGCTGCGCTGATAAACAATGAGCGCAGACCCCCCCCCCGTCAGGAGAGCCGTTGATCGGCTCTCCTCTACTCGCACCTGTCAGACGCGAGTGAGGAAAAGCCGATTAACAGCTTTTCCTGTTTACATCGTGATCATCCGTGATGGGATCACATGATGGCAACCTACTGAAAACCCACACATATTATTTAGCCATCCACAAAAGGACTGGGTGTGTCCCCATGAGATCTACTTTCATTTGAAAAAGCACTAAAGACTATAAAGTTCTGCATTCATGGGGGGATCACCACTCTGAAGAAGTCTGCGCACCCTACGAATGAAACGCATGCATCGGTGTGCCAGCCACAGACCACCCCAGCTGCCTTTGGCACCCCAGCCCGCCCTCTCCAATGAATTTCCACAACTTTTCGGATGAAACTGAACCCAACTAGTACACTTCTTGCTATAGAAGAATCCTAGCATATTCCAGTGCAATTTACCACTCGGGGATCCTGGACTGCCTGTCTATTCCCCCCAGTGAAGGACCCACATCTATCACCAAGCCCGGCTGAGCTGAAGAATCGCAAAAGAGCCGATTGGTAGCCTTGCATTGTCAGAGTTTACTGTCCCATCTTGAGAGAATCTGACAACAGCTGTGCGCGCGGCATTGACCTCCTTGGATGTGCCTAAGAGCAAAGCACATGGCAAGCTGCTCTTTCCCTGAGCAGCAATCCACTGCACATCTGAATAACCAGCAGCAATATCCGGTGTCTTGCCGAGAATGTTCCCTCGGCGAATAAGTTCCCCCCCGTACTGCGCAGGCACAGCGCCTGCGCAGTACATACTACTCTCAGCCGCCGGAGATAGCCGAAGCTCAAATGCTTCAATCAGCTGTACACGGCGCCTGCGCTCTGGGTCCAGGTTCCTTCCCCACCATCCAAGTGGACCTAGAGGGGGAATCTAAAAGTGCCGAGCGCAGCGAGGCCGTGCCTGAAGTGTGGCGAGCGAAGCGAGCCCACGAGGGGCCCTCTTACAGGTGCCGTGTACAGCTGATTTTCAGCTGTTCTGCTTCGGCTATTTCCGCCGATACCTACTGTGCAGGCGCAGTAGAGAGGGGAACTTATACGCCGAGCGGAACTTTCTCGGCAGAACACCAGCCACTCAGATGCGCCACCTGCAGAACACACGCTAAGCTGCCCTCCCTCTGAAGAGTGATCTACTGTATCACACAACGGTAGAACCAAGTTTACCACTCTTTGGAGTCACGGCAATCTTTGCCTTCAGCATCCTGTGGATCTGTCAACCGTGAGTAATCTGTGTATCTCCAGCACAGAGGATACTTTTTCTTCTTGCATAGAACGTATGCTTATCTCACGGAACATTTTATTTGAATATCAGCCTTAAGAACGCCACAGGTTCCATCACAGCTTGAGCCATCATCTTTGACTTAGTTCACCTTTTCCTTCCTAAGCCAGATTTAGCAACTTTATATATATATTTTTTCAATCCACAGTTCATCTGTATATATTGCCATAAGTGTCCCCTATTGTATTTTTGCATATAGCGCACCTGGTTGATTCTGGGAAATAAAGCGGATGGAGACCGAGAACACGAGTGTATTGCCCTTCATTGAGCTGACACCGTTATATGCTTCATGTCCCTGGCTCTCTCCCACTTTCCCAGATCTGTCAGCTCAAAGGCATTGGACACAGCTAAAACTTGAGCGGGCTTTCCATCCATCTAGTGCCCTTTCCCTGGGTGCGTCTGTGCACGTCTGGCTGCATTGTCTTTTTAATGTTATCTTATTTTGTTGTATGTAGTTTGCTCAATTACATCTATATGTACTTTTGCTACCAATAAAGATATTTTTAACTGTTGGGAGAAGACCACAGATTGCCCAATCCTTTTATCCCGTAGAACTATCTGGTTCTTTCCCACTACCTTTTTTCCCCTCATATGCTTTCTTAGTTTGGGATCTAAGGTAAAGGGCACCACCCCAACCTCCTGTCATAATCTGGACATCTACAGGGTGCTTAAGGCTTACTTGGGAGAAACTGAAAAATTCAGGAACTCCAACAGGTTGTTTGTCATTCCGTGGGGTAAGAACAGAGGGAAAGAGGCTTCCAGCAGAACCCTTGTAACTTAGATTTTCAAATTAATTCAAACGCAAAGAACATGAAGCATCCAACCCAGGTGCACCTGGCACGGCTGTACATTACCATCTGCACATCAAGTATCGAGTTTACCACCATCCGCTTTGGCACAGCTTTCTTCATCACCGCAGCTCAAGCATATCTGACGGCATACCACAGGGTTAAGTAAACACTGCATATTGGATGTCATGTGCATAATGGCTAACTGCATAATATTGGACACGGTTAGCATATTGTTTGAATTTTTTTTAATAGGAACTGGATTCATTTCACTTTTAATAAATTTGCTATATGGGTTTTTAAACACTATAGTCCATTGGTGTATTTCTGAAACCCACATATAAAGTGTCATATTATATAGGGACACAAGTCCTCCAAGCGCTTACTTCTGTTTTGGAATTTTGGTTCACAACCCAGGTGAATGTGCATTCTACAAGAGCAGTTTCAGCTTCATGGGCAGCGAGGGCGAACGTTTCCTTGGGAAAAAAAAAAAAAAATTATAGGACCGCCACTTGATGTTCTCACCACACATTTCTCAGGCACTACCACATTGAGCCAGGAGCCCTTACAACTGTGGAGTTCGGAAGAAAGGCAGTTCACGCGGCTATCTTTCTCTAATTTTTTTGTTTACTACCTCACATTGGTGGGTTGATGCTTATCATGTGTATGCTGCCATGGCAGCACCAGGAAAACGGTCTCTACTTACCATAATTTTTCTTTCCTAGTGCCTACTCATGGCAGCATGCTCTCCCACCCTTGGTATTCTATATTACAGAGAATGCTATTCACTGGTCTTGAGGAAGGAGTCGAGGCGGAGCTCTATCGTCTGTATGGATAGGCACCAGGAAAGGAAAATTACAGTAATTATGAAACAATTTTATTTTTTCACGCCCCTCTCCTATCAGTGCCACCTGTAAGTGGCACTCAGTGCCAACCAATACCACCTGTCAATACCAATCAGTGATGCCAACCATCAGTGCCAATTAGTGCCCATCAGCAATGCCAATCAGTGTCACCCATCAGTGCTGCCTATCATTGCCACACATCAGTGCTTCCAATTAGTGCCAACCAATGCCACCTATCACTGTCAATCAGTTCTGCCTATTGGTGCAGCCTATCAGTGCTGCCAATTAGTGCCACTAAATGCTGCCTATCAGTGTCACCCATCAATGAAGAGTGCAGGGATGGGGAGATGAACTCAGCCGACAGGCACATTGTCCATGGTGGGGAGGTGGCCTGGTGGGGAAACTGAAATCCATTGATGTTTATTAATGCCACATGCCGAGCTTTAGTATAATAGGTAATCACCACACTATTATTTACAATAAACTACTGGAGGTAAACTAAGTGTCAGTAAAAGGCTTGCTGCTAAGCACGGTTATGTGTTCCCACACCACAAAAAAAAAAAAAAAAAAAAAGAGTGTAGTGCTAACTTACTAATCAATGACTTAACAATAATGGTGGAACCCTCTAATGTATAGAAATCTTAATAAACTTCAATATTACCAAAATACCGGTCTCTGTGATATATAACATCACATATAATACACATCAAACTGAAAACAAGACATGACAAATAAAACTTAGCAGGGATGGTGGAAACCCCTCCTATAGATATTTTCCATACAGATTAACTTCAAGTGCAATAATTCCAGTGATATGTGATTTCACATGTAATACACATCAAAATGAGAATAAGACATACATTATTTTTTTAACTTGGCAAGGATGGTGGAAACCCCTCTACAGATGATTGCAATACAAATTAACTTGTGTACAACAACTTTTTAGTTAGGAGGTTCACACTTTGGAATTTTTATTTTTTTAGATTGTTACACTTACTTCTATAGGTTTTAGTTACTATTATATTTTGAATTTTTGCACTTTAAGTTCATTTTCCACCACCCTTGCATCCATGTCTTTATGGACCTTGTTTTGTGCAGTCATGTTGGAACAGGAAGGGGCCATCCCCAAACTGTTCTCACAAAGTTGGGAGCATGAAGTTGTCCAAAATGTCTTGGTATAATGACACCTTAAGAGTTCCCTTGACTGGAACTTAGGGGCCAAGCCCAACCCCTGAAAAAAAACACCCCACACCATAATCCCCCCTCCACCAAATGATTTGAACTAGTGCACAAAGCAAGGTCCATAAAGACATGGGTGAGAGAGTTTGGGATGGAGGAACTTGACTGGCCTTCACATTAGAGTTGAGACTGCGAGCCAGGCCTTCTCATCCAACATCAGTGTCTGATCTCACAAAGAGTTGAAACTGTAAAGATGGGCCAACTCAATATTGAACCCTACGGACTAATGGCGCGTACACACGGTCAGAATTTCCGACGGAAAAAGTCCAATAGGATAATCTGACCGTGTGTATGCCCCATCTGACTTTTTCTGTCAGCATTTCCGACAGACTTAGATAGAGAACATCTTCTAAATCTTTCCGTCGGAGGTTATCTCGTTGGCAAGTCCGACCGTGTGTGTACGGGGCATCAGACTGGGATACCATTAACCACTTCAGCCCCGGCCATTTTTTGCGATACGACACTGCATCACTTTAACTGACAATTGCACGGTCGTGCAAAGTTGTACCCAAACAAAATTTATGTCTTTTTTTTCCCCACAAATAGAGCTTTATTTTGGTGGTATTTGATCACCTCTGCGTTTTTTATGTTTTGAGCTATATACTATAATAAATAACCCCCCCCCCCCCCAAAAATATTTAAAAAAAAAAAACGAAATTTCTTCCTCAGATTAGGCCACTATGTATTCTACATTTTTTTTTTTTTTTGCAATAAGAGTATATTCATTGGTTTGCGCAAAAGTTATAGCATCTACAAAATAGGGGGTATATTTATGGCATTTTTGTTATTTTTTTTTTTTTAATACTAGTAATAGCGGTGATCTGCGATTTTTATTGGGAATGCGGTGGACAGATCAGACACTTTTTTGGGACCATTGACATTTATACAGCGATCAGAGCTAAAACATAGCCACTGATTACTGTATAAATGTCATTGGCAGGGAAGGGGTTAACACTAGGGGACGATCAAGGGGTTAAATGTGTTTCCTAGGGAGTGATTCTAACTGTAGGGGATGGGACTGCATGGAGGAGACCAATTGCTGTTCATACTTAGTATGAACAACAGATCTGTCTCCTCTTCCCTGACAGAACGGAGATCTGTCCGTTTACATTGACAGATCTACGTTCTGTTAGAGCTGCACAATTAATCGTTAAAAAATCGTGATCTCGATTCAACCCCCCTGACGATCTCTGTTGCAGAGTTTGCCGATTCTTTCATATAACAAGTGGAGAGACTATCTACTCACTCAGCTGTCAAAGAAAAACATCTGGCCAGTCTGCCAAGTTTTTAAAAAGAAACATTGTATAACTCTTCCTCCTTAGATCAAAGGGAAACTTCTGTGTGTAAAGAAAAAAATCCAGGCAGTCCGCCAAGTTTTTAAACAAAGTGTAAATGCAGGAAGTTTAACCACTTAAAGCGGAGTTCCACCCAAAAGTGGAATTTCCGCTCATCTGATTCCTCCCCCCTCCGGTGCCACAATTGGCACCTTTCAGGGGAGAGTCGGGTGCAGATACCTGTATTTGCATCCGCTTCCTGGAATAGACTCCCACGGGAGTCACGCCTCTTCCCACACCCCCCGCTGTCTCCTGGGAAACACACAGGTCGCAGAAGATAGCGGGGACCACTTAGGACGCGCAGCGCGACTCGCGCATGCGCAGTAGAGAACCGGGAAGTGAAGCCGCAACACTTCACTTCCTGATTCCCTCACAGAGAATGGCGGCGGCAGCAGCCGAGAGCCGAGCGATTGATCGGCTTCGGCTGCCGACATCGCTGGACTCCAGGACAGGTAAGTGTCCATTTATTAAAAGTCAGCAGCTGCAGTATTTGTAGCTGCTGGCTTTTAATAATTATTTTTTCTTAGGCGGACTCCCTCTTTAAAGTCTAAATCTTTTTCTGACACTTGTTTAAGTTAAAATCAATATTTTTTGCTAGAAAATTACTTGGAACCCCCAAACATTATATATATTTTAGCAGAGACCCTAGGGAATAAAATGTCAATTGCTGCAATATTTTATGTCAGACTGTATTTGCCCAGCGGTCTTTTCAAACGCAACTTTTTGGGAAAAAATACACTTTAATGAATAATAAAAAAATAAAACAAAACAGTAAAGTTAGCCCAATTTTTTTGTTTTAATGTGAAAGATGATGTTACGCCATGAGAATCGTGATCTATCTTCTTGGCAAACAAATCGTGATTCTCATTTTAGCCAGAATTGTGCAGCTCTACGTTCTGTCTCTCTCAGGAGCATTCGCGGGTGCCTGGCAGACATTGCGGCCGCCGGGCACATGCATCGGCTCAGTCGTTGCACCCCCTAGTGGTCTTAAAGCGGCTGATGTATAGCTATGGCAATTTGCCCAGGAGAGCCAACCTGCCGCAGTATAACTGTGGCAGCTGGTCCTCTAGTGCTTAACGTTCATATGCGTGTAAAGGCAGGCATCCCAATACTTTTGGCAATAGTGTAAACATAAAAATATATATATTTTACAGACACGCATGTGTGTGCAATAGGCTGCACATGCCTATGATGAATTGGTTTATTGTACAGTGTATATTACGTTTGGGAATATGTTTAGTTCATGTTTTTGAGCACATTGGTTTTATTATTGAACAGAATTTTGCAGCCCAGTACCATTTATTTTTAAACAAGGTCTGCTATTGCTTAGGGGGTGTTTGGATCACAAGGTGAAAAAGAGAATTTTGTGAGGAAAGGTCAGTCACATCTACAGTATATATTTCAGTGTCTTAAGGCATTTGAAGTGCGGCTTTGAAACCAATCAGACCCTTTTAAGTTGACATACAGCCATGGTTATGCAGCACAATGTAATCTCTGAAGCAAGGGCAACTTCTATTAACTTCATTAAAATATTTAATCTGTAGACCTTATCCAGTCATTAGACTGTATAGATTTTATAACTGTCCGCAGTGGTGTTTTCATCCTAAACATCCAATACATGTTCTTACACTAGAATGTTATCTGTTGCGGTTGTTCGGTTACAATTTTCATAACCATAATTATAAACAGAGTGAAATGCAACCAACATTGACTCTGTACCAGCTCCATGTACATAAACTCAGTGTTTTGGCAGATTCACAACATACCACCTTAGAGTGGGAGTAAACTCCCTTGCTTGACTTTTACCTATAGAAAGCTATAATAAGGCTTAACGATAGATACAGTAACTATTTCCTGACTGTGCCGTTTAGGAGATATTCACTTGCGCTCCGTGCCATGCATGGGAGTGACATCATCGCGGCTCAGCCAAAGGACAGGAGCCCGCCAACCTGGAAGGAAGACTGGGTGAAGATGGAAGACCCGTCAGCACAGCACTGGAGACCTTCGTTTTATTTAAAGTTTCACATAATGTGCTAGTATGTGATGCATACTAGCACATTATAACTTTGCCTTGCTGGTTTAAGAAAAAAAAGTCAGGATTATATATACACAGTACACAATATACAACATTCACATTTTTTTGTCAGTATGTATGTTCCAAGTTTCCAGCATTTGCTTATAAGAAGAGTCCAGGTTTTGCTTTTGTAAACTGACATTCTAGGAGTAAGGACTACTAAATTAGCCTTCATGTGGGCCATATTCACTTTAGATTTACTAATCTCAATTACTACAATGGGGACAGCTATTAGATACCTGTAATTCTGAATGACATTTACAGTTTAGAAACTACAAATTATAAAAGAAACAGCTCTTATTACAAGATATATTTAGCATAAAACCACCTTTCTAAAAACATACAAAGAGACAAAGATGTAAATAAGAAATAAAAATGTATCTAAAAAGGTCTATAGGAAATATATGTACAAGAGAAGGTCCATAGCAATACAGTCCCAGTTTCTGTCACTCCACTACTAGATCAAACTTTTCAGCCTCTTCAAACTGGGCATTCATGGTAGCAGCCCATTCGTCAAGCTCATATACCTGAAAAATAGGAACAGAAATAACTACATTATACCCAAGTTATTATTAAGAAAAACATTCACACACAACAGGATGGCAACTGATGAACAAAGAGTTATTACAGCATATGGGGGCTGATACAAACTCTCAGCTATCTTTGCTTAAAATGGACCCTGCAGCAGATACTTTGGCATGCTTACATGTCAAGTAATGTGGTTATATAAACCTAGGTATTTATTACCCTCTCATGGAGATCACAGTGATTCCGCTGACAGTGCTCACCTTTATGAGACCATATTTACTGAGTTATCATCCAGGATCAGCATATACTCCCTGGACCGAGATGCAGGCTCAGAGGACACGGTCATGCATGTAAATCCTGGTGCCTCTATAGTTCTTGGCCATGTTCACAAAATATCTACCTCCTGTTACAGCCTCTCACCTTGTTACAATAAAACACAGACTTATCACCGGGTGAGGAGACAGAGGAAATGCTTCCTTCTGCCAGCAGACTGAGGACATCATCTAAGCCTAGACAAAGTCACTTCCCTGGACTGGAGCTCGAGCTGTGCTTTTTTAACAACTTGCCGACCGGCTCACACCGATATACGTTGGCAGAAGGGCACGTACAGGCAGATTAAGGCGCGACCTCCGTGAGTGTGATCGTGGCTCCCACGGACTCGATGTCCGCGGGGATACCTGCGATCGTCTCACGGAGAGGAAGAAAACGGAAATGCTGATGTAATCAAGCATTTCCCCGTTCTGCCTAATGACACTGATCACAGCTCCCTGTAATCGGGAGCGGTGATCAATGTTGTGTCACACATAGCCCCTCCCCCCACAGTTAGAATCACTCCCTAGGCCACACTTAACCCCTACAGCGCCACCTAGTGGTTAACCCCTTCACTGCCAGTCACATTTACACAGTAATCAATGCATTTTTAATTGCACTGATTGCTGTATAGATGTGAATGGACCCAAAATCGCGCCAAAAGTGTACGATATGTACGCCATAATGTCGCAGTCACAAAAAAAAAAAAAAAAAAACGCTAATCGCCGCCATTACTAGTAAAAAAAAAAAAAAAAATTATTAAAAACTATCCCCTATTTTGTAGACGCTATAACTTTTGTGCAAACCAATCAAACGCTTATTGTGATTTTTTTTTTTACCAAAAATATGTAGAATACGTATCGGCTTAAACTGAGGGAAAAAAATGTTTTTTTATATATATTTTGTGGGGATATTTATTATAGCAAAAAATAATGCGTTTTTTTTACAAAATTGTTGATTTTTTTTGTTTATAGAGCAAAAAATAAAAACAGCAGAAGTGATCAAATACCACCAAAAGAAAGCTCTATTTGTGGGGAAAAAAGGACATAAATTTTGTTTGGAAGCAATGTCGCACTACTGCGCAATTGTCAGTTAAAGCGACGCAGTGCCGAATCGCAAAAAGTGCTCTGGTCTTTGGGCAACTAAAGCTTTTTTTTTTAAATTAAACATGATACTGTTTCTGCATACAGTGGCATGCCAGACTTTGTTTACTTTTATTGAACGAGCATATGGCTTAATTGCACTCAGTTTTTCTTGGTGCTGACATTACTCAAAGAGTTTATTACCAGAAACCTATCATTTCACCCATTCAGGTCAAAGTAACTGTTTTCACTGCTGTATATGCTTGCCTTCTTCCTGCTCCCACCACAAGTCAGAGTCCTGTGAAGTATTATGGTACTTCTGGGTATGGTGACAATTTCCTCACATGCTGCAGTGCTCACTGTTCACCAGATTCAAGCACTGTTATACTGGGATGAAGGAAAAAAGGAAGAGCCCATGGCCCCCTGTGCAAGTTTTGACACTGACTTAATACAGGGCTTCTTTACTCCTGGCCCTAACAGGTAAACAGGGCAGCATGGGAGCACAGGGAATGCAAGGGTTAATATCTTTAGAAGTGGGCTTCTGAGAGGACCCTTTACTTTGCCCTGAAAGTAATAGGTTCACCATGAACCATTTAGGGAATTTGTGTTCACGGCTGCTTAGGTGCCACAAAATTTAATTCTGCAAATATTGCATCATCTTTCTTGTATAATGATGCAGAACAGGTGTGCGCTTGATGAATCCTTATATCAGTTTAAATCCGTTTGGTCTTTAGCAAATGCGGTATTATCCCCCAGGGCAAAATTTTACAGTATTTTTTTGCTCCCTTGTAACTCTGGAGGGAGATTCAGAATGGATAACAGATGATGAATAAACATTTGGGCAGACTTCTATAGATCAAAACATTAGCTGGCAACAGCCCCGATTTAAAAGTCCCATCTAATATACATTATGTGTATGTATGGAACTTTGAGGATCAGAAAGGGATTTGAATTAGTGACAATTTCTTGTCTGACCTAATCTCTGCACACAATCAGTGACAAATAAACAGCTTGCCCCTCTTTGACCCCCACAGCTGCTGTGCAGTTTTTGTCCCCAAGTGTGTGCCTCCCTGCCTGTCCTCTTTTAGCAGAGCTTGGTCCCTCAGGCTGCATTGTCCACTCTCAGTGATTTAGAAAGTCTACTCCATTTTTGTGAGGCCCCTGCAACTGACACAAGAGGCCAAAAGTTGACATCCTAGGTTTCCAATAATGTTACCTGTTTCTAGAGGAAACACAAGAACTAAGGAAAATGTCTGGGCATATACCTAAATAATTCATTTGTGAGCCTTCCATTTGTGAGCCTTCCATTGTTGGTGGGAGGAACCTCTCATATTTTATCTAGGATGATGACTGGTGAAAGACAAACTAATCAAAACCCTCTAGCAAATCATGAATAGCATTCTGCATGGCTGATAATACCCAGAGTTCTCACCCCAATTTGTGGAACCTTCCGTTTCCTCCTCTTCTGCTTGGCTAATGCTACTCCAGGAATATTAGTATCTGGTTCTTCTGCAGCGAGTCCCATTGATGTTCCACTTGCACTTTTATTATTTATCTGTTTATTTTCCTCTCCTAGGTTTTTCTCTGCTTCTTCCTCTGGGCTTTCAGAACCAAGTTTATCAAACCCAAAAAGTGACCTACGCCCTGCTTGTGGGGCTGGGTTTGGAGTGGAAGTATCTGAGTCAGTGTTTCTGGTGGGACTGTAGAGAAACGAGCCACCATTCAATGACATTTCCAAGCGACTGTAGGAACGTCGCACTTTCTGAGACATCACCTTCGCTCTGTCATCATAGGAAGGAGACTGAGGGACATTCAGGGGGATCGGAGACAAGATATCTATTTTAGAAACAGGCTGATCTTTAGCTCCATTATGCATACCTTGAGACTTATCAAGGACTGCATTTTCTTTTTCTGAATTTGGTGAAACCTGAAGAGTATAAACACAAAGAGGTTTAGAAACAAATTTTAATATTGGCTGAGCTCAGGCTTCACAGAAAATTAAGAAATCACTACCGAATGGAGTTATGTCTAAATTATTCTGCTGTATATATTTTTTTTAATAAGTATGCAAAATGTACACCTGTCATGGGAACATTTGAGACTTTGATTTCTCAACTACTTTTAAAAAAATGGATGCAAGCACAAAGCTGCATTACTGGGATAACATACCCTTGAACTTCTTCGTAGAGTAGGTGTAACACTGGAAACCTAAATGTAAAAGGAAAAAGAAAAAAAAAAAAAATTAGACAAATCAAAACCGTTTAGCAAAATTAAATGTGTTGATCCAATGTTCAGGTACAAATGCTTAGAAACATTAGGATAATCCAATGTGGTTTGACATGGAGCCTCACCTCCTCCAGTAAAAGCAACAATCTGACTCTCTCTCTTTCATTTGGTGCCCCTCCCCCTTTGTTAAGTTTGTTATCTAAAGGCATTGCACACTTTCAAATGTTTTTGTGGTTTTAACTATTGTGGTTATATTCCCTGTGTTGTTTGTTTGCCTTACCTTGTAATGATGGGTTCAGTGAGCTTGTCCCAAGGGACAAGCAACTTTTTGTTCTGGGTCACACAATGTCCAATCCTTGCCATTTCCTCTGCTGCGTTGCATCATAAATGTGGGAGTGCTAATGTTATGAAACATCTCTTCCAGTAAGGCGAGTTCTCGATTAATTGCGCTGCCTGTTTGTGTCTGTTTCAGATCTAATTACTACTTAGCTCTCACCTGCATAGACTGAAAGACCCAGGGTTTGGGGGATATGAAGTTTCTTCACAGAAAAATGGTGGTTCTACAGACACAGGTCATGCGGCATGTTTGAGCACAAACAAACTTCTGGCACAGGAATATGAAGGTCTAGTCTACTATAGGCTGCATGTACAGGGCAACAAATGAAACTAAATGATCAATGCACATCTTAGGCAGATAGAACGTTTCATAATAACTTTAAAACTGTCAGATTATACTATATGCAGTATACCTGAAGAGGCGGCAAAGTTCTGTCTTGAAATGTGGTGAATTTTATACCAATACATGTCTTTAGAGGCATCTGTATCCAAACACACTTACAGCTTACAGTATACAATAGTCATCCACACTGATTAGGAGTTGCTTGGGAGCCAAATGCAACTAAATATGAGGTGCATTTAGCCATAGATTTTTTTTTTGCCTGAAATTCATTCCAAACTCAATCTCCAGTCAAAAGAAAGGGCTACAGATAATTATGCAGAGTGATTTTTTAGCAGGTTTTGCACTCCTGAAGCAGAGTATGCCATGAACACTCAACTGCACGTCACACAGAAAAAACATGAAACAAAAAAATTCAGTGCATCCCCTTCCATTGCATGAACATTTCACCATACTTTATCCCTGCAAGTGCAGAAAATAGATGTTGATCTGTCAGAAATCCAGGGTGCTTGTAATGTCCTGTTTGGGCTGATAACAGCTCTTCTGCTGCACTAAAATCCCAACCAGCATTGTCAACCTTGCCTGCTGGACTACACTGTGTGTAGGGAAAGAGCTCTTCCAAGATAAAGTTCTGGGGTGTGTCTACATCAGTAGAAACTGAACTGACATGCTTTAGAATGGAAGAGGAAGGCTTGGGGTAAAATTTGGGTAATGCTTGGACATACACTTTAATCAGCTGAGTGTTACCAAGCTTACACACTGATCGTCTTAGAAAAAACGTTTAAAATACTTTTAGATGTAAGCAATTTACATTATAACAGACAGCATTTCAACTGGTCCATTACAACTGTGCTTCCTAGCCAGCTTTTCAAATAAGCAATTCAATTATTTTTTACTGTATATACCTGTGATTCTCAAACAGTGTGCCACGTGAGATTTGCATTAAATTTTTTAATAATTAAATGGCAAATTAATGTTGCAAAAGTTAAAAAAAAAAAATTAAATTAACATATATAAAAACTTAATCTGTCGTTTATTGGTACCTTTTGTAACACAAGACTTGTGCGAGATCTCAGGAGAACTCGATCGCTCTAATTATATTATAATAGAGACCATTCCATTCCAACTTTGATGCTTATAAATAAAGTTTGTTCATTGTGTAGCGATGGAGAAATATTTAATCATGTCTGGAACTCTGAAATTGAAACTGTTACATGAAAAGCAAGGGAAAGTACAAATCCCTTGCTCTGGAAAGCAGGCACATCTTTCCTTCACATTAAATTTAAAATTAAATATATATGTAAAAATAAATAAGTTCTTCACCACAAAAATTGTTAAATCTTTTCAGGTGAGCCGTGAAAATTTTTAGATCTTTTTGGTGCGCAAGACAAAAAAAGTTTGAGAAACACTGGTATATACCAACGCTGGATAAATAGTACATATTGTTATCCTGCCTATTGAGGGGGTTCTTGGATTGCACCATTTACTTTGAGAATACTGGGTGGAGCCAGAGGACCTGACGTCACCACACTCTCAGCTGATCGGCTTCGGCTGTGTTTTTTAATTGCTACGGTGTTTTACCCTGCCAATGCTTTGATGTCAGTTGTCCATTCATGGATTAAAGCATTTTAAACTACTGCACAATGAAGCGCCTCTTTTTCTTTTAAGATATACTATTTCCTGCTACGAGTGGTCTTGCTGGAGCAGCTAATGGAGGAAAGTGTTCCTGATTGCCGCCTCTGAAATTTCAACTACCAGGCGTGGAGGGAAGTCTGTCTCTACTCAAAGACCAGCTGTTCCTGACCCCCGAGAGGAGTTTGTTCAGGCTCGCATGATCTCTGTGGTGGGGATCCATCAAATCTGGTAAGCAGCCCCCTTTTCCTGTTTCTGCACTGTCTTAGAAGATCCATAGAAGATTTACTGAAGATTTAAGAGGAATCACACCTCCGGTTTATGATACCATCATTTTCCATATGAACTCTAATTTTTTCATTTTTTTATATTCACATTATTATTTGAGTAGCGCACTGAACTTTTTTCTTTACATTGAGAAGACTTACCTTAGGGGTGAACCGAGGAGTGACTACAGCAGTAGCTGGCTTTTGTGCAGTGGAAGTAGCTTTGGGTTGAGATTCAGCAGACATAGGTGCAGCCTGGAAAAGAAAAAAATATACAATATGGCTACAGAATACCATGGTAATTTTTGTATACCATACAATATGAAGCTAGATCCAGAATAAGACAATCGCTAGTCATAAGAACATGGAAAGCCACAAATTTTCTGTGGGTACAAGCAAAAGTAAACCTGTCACATCTGCTGCAGGGTTCCTTGGAAGCCCCTGAAACTCAGATGTCACATTAACTACTTCAGCTCCAGAAGGTTTACCTTTTGCGCTATAAAACAAAAAAGACTGACAATTTTGAAAAAAAAATAAAAAATGTTTTCTTTACTTTCTGCTATAAAACACAATAAAAAAAAACCCCAATAAGCGTATATTGATTGGTTTGCGCAAAAGTTATAGTGTCTACTATGGCGGCGATCAATGACTTATAGCGAGACTGACACTTTTGGGAACCAGCGACACCAATACAGTGATTAATGCTAAAAATATGCACTGTCACTGTACTAAACACACTGGCAGGGAAAGGGGTGATCATCCATAGCGTCCGAAGGGTTAAATGTGTGGCCAATATGTGTTACTGTGTACTTTGTGCGCGCGTTTTTTTAATAAGCAAAGGGTATGCTTTGCAAAAAAAAAAAATAAATAAAAAATAAAGGAAGCAGCACATTGCTGCCGTCAGAAGAGAGCCCTGTGTTTGTTTACCTAAACAGGGCTCTCTTCCATAATGTCCGGAGCCAATCATCAGGTGTGGGCGACCAATTAGCGGCTGGCAGTCGCCAATTGGTTAGTGCTGCAGTCAATCGCAGCACAGGCGGGGCGCTCTCTATGCCGTGCAGGTAACGTACTAGGTACGTGATCTGGCGCAGAGCGGCCGCCCTGCCGCAGTATATCTACAGTGGGCGGTCCACAAGCGGTTAAACTTCCAATTTAAAAAAATTAAAAATTGGGGCTGAGGGTTGCCCCCATGAATCTCTTTACTGTAAAATCAAGAATGTAACTTTGAAGACCAAGCCGTAATGCTTTGAGGTCATTACCAGCTGTAATTCCTCTGCTTATTGATGGGTTCTTGGATTGCACCATTTACATTTAGAAGACTTACCTTAGGGGTGGCCCAAGGAGTGGCTACAGCAGTAGCTGGTTTTTGTGCAGGGGAAGAAGTTTTGGGTTGAGACTCAGCAAATGCAAGTGCAGCCTGGAAAAGACAAAGATGCAATAAGGTTACAGATTAACATTTTGCTTCCATATTATATCAAAGTAAATCTTGGTATACACGGAGGTTTCAAAGCAAGATCCAGGGTAAGACAATCTCTTACGAGTCATGAAAACATGGCAGGCTGTAGATTTTCTGTGGGTGCAAACTAAAGTAAACCTGCCATACCTGTTGCAGATTTTCTTGGGAGCCCCTGAAACCCTCACCCACCATAAACTTCCAATTTAAAAATTTGGGGCTGGCCCTTGACGGTGGCAACATGCTTACTTGGCACCTACGTTGTCGTTTGTTTTACGCGCGCAAGGCACTGATCCTCTACTGGAAGAGAGCCATGATGCCTTCACTATCGTACTGGAAGGAGCTTGTTAATAGAGCAATTCCGCTGATTCCAATTCCGTGATTTTCTAGATGTCATTGAGGGGGGGGGGGGGGGGGTGTTGTCTACATGGTGGTGGGCTGTGGATCTAGAAGGCTCTCTCATACTTGCACTACCGTTGGGTCTATTAGGGGATTGCCTGCTGCATTGATAGCGAGGTTGTTTACTTTTTTTTACTATGTAAACATTATTAAAAAGAAATGTACAAAAAAAAAAAAAAAAAAAGTTGGAGCTGAAGGTTGACCCCAGGGGTTATTTGGTGACCTGGGAGCACCGCTTGTGGGGGTCATGGCACACAGCATTCATATTTTAAGTGCATTGTCCTTTTTTGGACCATAATTGGACGCTGGACATGGACTTTTTATGTTTATTTTTTACCTTTCACTTTTATGCAATATTGTTAATTTTTGGTCACACTGTGTAGTTTATTATTTTCAAGGTGGAACTTCACATTGGGTTTCTTGTCAAACAATGTTTTCACATATATAAATAGGTGATCATCTTTTGTAATTGTGGGTATAGTAATATAGGAGATTGCAAAAATTTTTTTATCTTATTTGCAACTCCTTGTATCCAGAGGATTCAGTGCAGCAGTTTCCTATTGCACCTAGCGCATAAAAATATTAGGGTTATCGTTTACAAAAGTGCATGGGACCTATTTGCGTGTGATCATGCTTTAACTATTTTATTATTTATGTTATTTAAATGTAGTTAATGCTGTACGTTTGTTTTTTTTATCAACTTTATTGCTATCACAAGGGATGAACATCATCCCTTGTGATAGCATGAGCTGTGACAGGTCATCTTCCACCACCTAAAGGAGTGATCAAGTGGCTGTATAGCTGTTCAAATCACTTCTACAACAAAGAGAATCGCCAGCTGAAAATTTTAATACCAGGATGATGCCTGTAGCTGCAGGCATCATATCAGTATAACAAAATCAATCTGAGGATGTCATATGATATGGCAGGAAGTGGTTAAACACAGGACGGTAAAAAAGTCACTAAAATCAACTAGTGCAATGTACAGTTGTCTTAAGAAGATGTTTTAATTTACCAGCGTCTTCCTGGGCATGATTTTCTTAGCCGTGATCGATAGCTTCATAACTGGTGCAGGTACCTAAATATATTGAAAGGGAACATCATTAACATTCAAGGTATTACTTTCAAAATTAATGCTATTGCTCATTAATCAGCAACAGAAAATTGGCAGTTTGGGAACCCACTATTTAGATTTCTGAAATTTTGAGAAAATCTGTAAATAGGATTTTTGGTACAGGCTCTGTGTTTGAACACTGTCAACCATCTTAACATCACAGCACCCAGAGAGAATTTTCGATTGCATTATTATATGCATTTGTGAACTGGCTCAGTGGAAACCAGTGTTAAATTTTGTCGACAAATATTTTTGGCCAATAAATTAACACTAATTTTAACAGACTAAAATACAACTAAAAAACAATTCAGATGACAAACTGCATTTTAGTCTAAAGACGGACTTAAAACTAAATCAAAATTTGACGTCAAAACACTGGGGGAAACCAGTTACTTTAATTGGTAAAGTATAGCAAATGAAAAGTGATTTGTAACAGGCTTCCCTTTTGGGCAGTACTAAAGTTTGAATTAAAAAAAAAAAAAAAAAAAAAAAAAAAAAAAAAAAATTACTGGCAGGCTTTTTATTGTCTTTTCTGCAACAAAATAAACTTACATGTCTGCTTGCAGTCTTCCGTGCAGCAGTTAGCATTCCCAACATAGTGCCTCTGTGGCAGGACACCTTAACTCCTGCACACATAGGAGGTAACGTCAATTAACGCCCCCCCAGCCGGTACCCAGAACAGGCTGTGTTGGACATTCAGAGCACAGGCAAGTCATGCAGACTTTTGTTCCTCTGAAGTCAAACAGTGCTTTGCCCATGCAGGACAAAAACTACAGGATCACTTTAACCACTTAAGGACCAAGCCTCTTTTTTAGATGTGTTCTTTACAAGTTAAAAACATTTTTTTTTTTGCTAGAAAATTACTTAGAACCCCCAAACGTACATTTTTTTTCTAACACCTAGAGAATAAAATGCCGGTTGTTGCAATACTTTCTGTCACACCGTATTTGCGCATCGTTCTTACAAGTGCACTTTTTTTGGGAAAAAAAATACCTCACGTGTGGTCTGAACACCGTTTTCATATGCGGGCGCTACTCGCGTATGCGTTCACTTCTGCTTGCAAGCTTGGCGGGACAGGGCGCATTTAAAAATATATATATTTTTCTAATTTTACCTTTTATTTTTGCACTGTTTTTGATCTCATATTTACACTAAAATGCAAAAAAAAAAAAAAAAAAAAAAAAAAAAGTCATTTAAAAAAAACGATTTAAAAAAAAAATGGCCCTTTAAGAGCCATGTGCTGAAGTGACGTTTTGACGTCGCTTCCGCCCTGCAATGTCATGGAGACGGGTGGGGGACATCTTCCCCTCACTCGTCTCCATGCCTAGCCAGCAGAAGGACCAGTTTGCCTCCGCCGCTGCCGACGGCTCTGGTAAGCAGCGGAGGGCACCGGAGCGGCCCTCTCCCACCACCGATAAAAGCGATCTTGCGCGGCAGAGACCACTTTTATCTTGTAGCGGACCGCCGGCCGAACGAGGATACCGGGGTTATGGCAGCTAGCTGCTGCCATAACAACGATATCCGTCCTCAAAGCAAGGACGTATATCTGCGTTCAGCGGTCCGGAAGTGGTTAAAAGGCTAAGTCCACCTTTGCATAAATAAATAAATAATTTCACCCATTGTAATTTAACCCCTTCACACCTAGGAGGAAAACAAATATAAATGCCCAAGCACAATTTTGAAACTTTGGCATGTGTTAATAAAACTGTACATATCACAACTACTTTGTGCATCCAGATGGATTATACCATGTTTTTTCAAAACAAAATTGGGCTTTCTTTTGGTGGTGAAGGGTAATGGATATCGCCAGTGTTTTTTTTTTTTAAATATTACCAAAGTAAAACTGACACAAAATAGTAAAACCAAAAATCATATATTTTTTAATTTAGCAGTATATTTCTTGCCAATACCATAAACTTCCACCAAATGAACAACCCAAATCAAACTCTCCTGCTCCTGACGATTGCAACGACACCACATATGTGTAGGTTAGTTGTTTGTACCCATATTACACTAGTGGCCATTTTGCTTTTATTATCCTGACCCCCAACACAAAAAAAAAAAAAAAAAAAAAAAACACCCAAACTCTAAACCAAGAGAGAATCTCTTCTTTGCCTTTAAAAGCAAAAGATCAAAAAAAGGGGTTTCTTTCAGCCTGGACATAGTTACATAGTAGGTGAGGTCGAAAAAAAGACAAGTCCAACCTATGTGTGTGATTATATGTCAGTATTACCTTGTATATCCCTGTATGTTGCGGTAGTTCAGGTGCTTGTCTAATAGTTTCTCTGGTAAGCGGCCAACTTACATCTTTTGGTGGTGGATCGAGCACTATCTTTATATTAACAAGGATCCCCCAGTTCTTTGATGGACTTTTTACATTAATTTATTCATTCATCACATGGGTGATACAGACATTTATGTGTTTGGACTCACGTTTATATTCATGTTTAATTTGGAGAACGGAGATTTTGCAAAATTGATTTAGGAGGGTGTTTGGATTAGGTAGGGCAACAAGAGGGTTAGTGATAAATGGTATGAGATCATCCGCAAATAGAGAAAGTTTATGATGGTGGTATCTAGATGTTCTCTAATAAGTTGGGCCAGGGGTTTAATTGCAATGGCAAAAAGCAAGGGGTAGAGAGGGCAGCTTTGTCTGCTACCTTGAAAGACTGGGAACCGTGAATTGAAACCTGCGTATACGATATGCACTTTATGGGACGTGTAGAGGGCAGTAATCCAGCTATAAAATATTGGGCTGGACCCCCACCGCAATACATAAAACAAAATTAGGGCCGTGGGAGGAAATCCAAGAGAGGGATAATTTAAAGCTGCAGAAGATAAAACACACTGCATAAATACATACCGGGCTATCTGTGGATTTGTTGAGTGAAGCAGAATTTCTTTCAGATCTTCTGGTGGGTGGAGAACACAGACCTGGAAAATTATTATTTTTTTCTATAAATTGATTTATTGAACACATAAAATAATGGATTATCTGTAAGCAGTAAGAGCAAGATGACATATCACCGACCATAAACAAAATCAGTATTTTGGCAGAAACAAAAACACTATATACAGTCCTTACCAGGTTTGTTAATTAATAGGGACACAAAAGAACATATTTTTGTCATTCTAAAATAGACATTAAGGCAACAAAATAATGTAACTAGCTGCAGCAGATAACTGGTCATACAAAAATGCTAATCCCAATACATGTGGTTACTAAGCACAGATAAAAAGCAGGTGGTTGATAGGCTTGTTAATGTTAATTGTTTATGAATCTAAGCTATACCTTCTTGGGGAAAAAAAAAAATAAAAACCCCTGTATGGAGAAAATCAGTATTCTACCAAAATGTCCTTGGCTACAGTGTAATAACGCATTGCTATATTCTGTATTGAAATACGGGGGTAGGAGATAATCTTGAATTGAATGTTTGTCAAGGTTTGCCTACACTTTACGACGTGTGAAAAATGAAAACCCCCCATAAAAATAAATAAAAATTGACTTGATACAAAAAATAAAATAAAATAAAATACAAATATTTATTTCAGACTGGGGGACTTTAAACAGTTACGTTGGGCTTTCGCAGGCTTAGTTCACCTTTCTTATGTTTCATTCAAATTTAAGATATCACTTGAAACATGAGCACATTCCCCAACCCCCCTACTCATCTGAATCTTAGGGTGCTTCCCCCTGGAGCGTCCCTTTCAAATGTCTTTATTTAGAACAGAACAATGGCATACAAGACAACCCCAATTCCAAAACATTGGCAAATCTCATACACCCAGATTTTATTCACAATAGAGAACATATCAAAATGTTTAAACTGAGAAAATGTACCATTAAAACAATAATTGAAATTGATGGTGGCAACACTTCACACAAAACAAGGCGTCTGTTTTTCTAATGGTCTTGGTGACCTCAAGGTAGATGAGAAGAATTCTTCTCACGTCTGAATAACTAAAATTCTCTTTCTTGGTCACCCTTTGGCAAATTACAAAAGGTTGGCAGTACAATGTCTTGGGATCTGTGGAATGTACTGGCCACTTTAGGCAGAAATCCTGGATCAGTTTTCAAAACAACCCGATCCTCCAAAATTGTGAGGAAAGGCACCCTTACTTATAGGGCCTGTAACTCACTTACCCTACGAGCTGAGGTAATTGCCACAAGGAAAATTGTTTTGAAGGTAAGTACGGTAACTTAACTGAAATATCCTCTAGGAGCTCAAAGGGGAATTCTACCAGAGTTTGAAGCACCAGGGACAGGTCCCAGGTTGGACAACTTCTAACCACTACTGGCCTGGACCTAGAAATAGATTTAAAGAATCTAACTATAGTGGGATTTTCCAAGAAATAAAATTGGAGAAAAACACTGATAGCTGCCGTCTATACCTCTAAAGTACTAACTGAAAGACCTTTGACGACACCCTCTTGAAAAAAATTGCCAAAATTGAAGGAGGAGTTAATCTTTGATTTTCAGATAATCATGAGTTAAATTTCTTCCAGACCTTGGAATATATGGCTCTAGTGACTGGTTTCCTGCAATTTACCAGGGTCCTGACTACTTTGTCAGAGAACCCCTGGGCGCTTAGTATCTTTTCTTCAGATACCAGGCCGTCAAGCTTAAGGAAACCACCTGTGGGTGCGACACTGGACCCTGCGATAATAAGTCTTGTCTCTTCATAAGACTCAGTGGAGGCTCTAAGACCAGAGTCTGTAACAGGGAAAGTGATGGCCTCTTGGGCCATTAGGATAAGATCCGTTTCTTCTAGAAGAAACTTCCGGAATTAGCCTGATCGGCAGGAAGGCGTAACAGAGGCCAAATGCTCTGGCGAATCCATGGCCATCGATCCTTATTGATCCGCTGGGTTCAGAGAAAAAAAACTTCTGTCTTGCGATTGTTCTGATCTGCAAACAGGTCCGCTTCGGGACAGCCCCATCTGTCGGTGAGACCCGCAAAGATTTCGGGATGAAGGGACCAATTATCTCAACATACCCTGTAGCGGCTAAGATAATCTGCCAGACAGTTTTGTGTCCCCTTCAGGTGCACTGCTGTAATTGAGGCTAGAATCCCTTCTGCTCATGATAAAATCTCCTGGGGGATAGATTGAAGTATCAGACTCCTCATACCTCCCTGTTTGTTGAGGTACGCAACAGTAGTGATATTGTCGGATAGAATTTGGAGCTTGTGACCTGATTTCCGTTTGAAATGCCTGCAAGGCTCTCTGAACTGCTAGAAGCTCTCCGATTTGATGAAGCTCTTGCTTCCCTTGAGGACCATTCTCCCCATGCCATTGTGTTGCTGAGATGGGCTCCCCATCCCCAGGAACTCGCAACGTTGTGATCCTCTGGGATATAGGAATGGACCATGGTAGACCTCGTTAGGTGCAGGTGAGTCTTCCACCACCACAAGCTTCTTTTTACCCTGGAGGGTAACAAGACCCTTGATTCCAGGGAAATTGAGTCTCCGTACCTTAGTGGAAACAGCTGTAATGGGCGTTGATGAAATCTTGCCCATGGCACTGCGGGAAAGCAAGAGGTCATCAGACCCACTGCTCTTGAAACTTCTTTCAGCGAGATCGGCTGATTGGTCTGCAAGGCTGACATTTTTTTGCATCCTTCTCCTGCGGGAGAAAAACTTTTTGGTCTATCCCAGATATGTCACTTTCTGGGCCGGAATTAAGGAAGACTTCTCTTTGTTCATTAAAGTGGAGTTCCACCCAAAAGTGGAACTTCTGCTCATCCGATTCCTCCCCCCTCCGGTGCCACAATTGGCACCTTTCAGGGGGGAGGGTGCAGATACCTGTCTACTACAGGTATTTGCACCCACTTCCTGGAATAGACTCCCGCGGGAGTCACGCCCCTTCCCGCACCCCCCCGCTGTCTCCTGGGAAACACACAGGTCCCAGGAGATAGCGGGGACCACTTAGGACACGCAGCAGGGAACCGGGAAATGAAGCCGCAACGCTTCACTTCCCGATTCCCTCACAGAGAATGGCAGCGGCAGGAGCTGAGACCCGAGGAATTGATCGGCTTCGGCTACCAACATCGCTGGACTCCAGGACAGGCAAGTGTCCATTTATTAAAAGTCAGCAGCTACAGTATATGTAGCTGCGGGCTTTTAATACTTTTTTTTTTTTTTTTTTTTTATAGGTGGACTCCCTCTTTAACCAGTCTAGAGATTAAAGGAAGTCCTGTAAGGTCTGGAGATCCACTAATAACTTTTGGTATGACTCCGCCACCACTAGGAGGTCGTCCAGGTAAGGGATAATAGTTATCGCTTTTAACCTTAGCGGAGCCAGAACCTCCCGCTACACCTTTGTAAAGATGCGTAGGGCTGAGAACAGACCGAAGGGGAGGGCTCGAAATTGAAAGTGCCAAATCTGTTCCCATCTTGACCGCTAGTCTCAAGAATATTTGGAAGGCTGGATAAATAGGGATGTGCAGATAGGCATCCCTCAAATCCAAAGTGGCCATGCAGCAGTTTGGGTAAAGCAAGTTTTTGATTGAGAACACCATCTCCATACTAAAGTGCTTGTACCTGATCGAACGGTTTAGAGACCGGAGATTCGGAATAAGCCGATATTTTCCCGACGGCTTTCTGAAGACAAATATATGGGTATAAAATCCCTTGCCCTAATCCGACCAGGGAACCGGATCAGGGCCTTTTGATCAAGTCTCCAATTTGGAGACCCAGGGCCCTCACTTTAACCCGATCTTGGGGAGGGAAGATGACCAATAAATCGCTCTGGTGGCTGGCAAGAACCTTCCAGCCTGTACCCATTGTCGCTAGGTCCAGGATGAATGGACTTGGGGTGACTGCTGCCCGCTGGGAGAAATACCCTCAATCTTCCTCCCACTGGGAGACACTAGTCACTGTGACTTGGCGGGTTGTTGAGGAGGGTTAAACAAGACGCCCCCTCTACCTCTGCCCATGTGCCCTGTCCAATGTTTTTTGGGCCTATTGTCAAATGACCAGGTTTTAAGCTTCTGGCCAAATTCACTAAGACCGTGGTCCTAGCTGTCACTTACTGACTCTGCGGAAGAATCAGCCAAAAACCCCACTGCATGAGAGGAGAGGGAAAGATTTCAGAATCTGTTATCTAGGAGGTACCTGCCAACAGGTGTGTTTGTATTTGTGTCAACCATACTTCTAAATTTCTGGTTATACAGGTGGAGGCCAGTTGATCACATGGGTAAAGAGCCGTGTCATCAGCTCTTTACCAAGATTGGGGTTGCGCCGTGTCCCAGCGACACAGCGTGCTGCTGATTACCCCCTGCAGGCAAGCGAGGCAAGAGTGGGACACCGTCACATGACGTTGTCCTAGAACAAGAGCACCACACCACCGCGTCTATACGAACGTATACATGTATTTGCCTCTTGTCATGTCCTTAATAGTAAGTCTAAGAAAGAACATAACATAAAAGTATGGCAGTGCTGAGGGATATGTGCTATAGAGCTGCACGATTAATCGTTAAAAATCGTGATCTCGATTCAATCCCCTCACGATCTCTATGCAGAATTTCCTGATTAATTCATGTAACAAGTGTAGAGTGTTCTCTGCTTACTCAGCTGTCAAAAGAAAAAAAAAAACTGGGCAGCCTGCCAAGTTTTAAACAACATTGTCTGTGCTGGTAGAAAACTATAAAACATTGTAACTTTTCGTTCTTAGATCAAAGGAATGAACTTCGGTCTGACATGAGGGGGGAGCGGGTACCCAGTTTTTATAGGCACCCGGCTCCCACTTTCTCCCCTGGTGCCAGAAGGAAGATCACCTCTCCCTGCAATCCTCTGGGACACGTCACAGCTCCCAGAAGATTGCCCGGCCATTCACAGGGTGGCTCCCGCGCCCGACTGTGAAGCCACAGCTGGGCGCCCACAGTTAGAATGCCAGCACTACGGAGAGGGGAAGAGAAGTGAGGCTTGTGTGTTTATTAAAAGTCAGCAGCTACACTTTTTGTAGCTGCCGACTTTTAAATGGGTGGAACGCCGCTTTAAAGTCTAAACCTTTTTCTGACATGTGTTTCTTACAAAGTTAAAATCAGTATTTTTTTCTAGAAAATTACTTGGAACCCCCGGAGAGATAGAAATAAATATATATATACCTAGAGAATAAAATAAATGGTTGTTGCATCATTTTATGTCACACTGTATTTGTGCAGCAGTCTTTCAAACATAATTTTTTGGGGAAAAAAAATACACTTCAATGAATTTAAAAAAACAAAAAAAAAAAAAAAAAAAACAGTAAAGTTAGCCCAATTTTTTTTTTTTTTTTTTTTGTGCGTAATGTGAAAAGATGATGTTACGCCATGAGAATCGTGATCTTTATTCCAAGCAAAAAAAAAAAAAAAAAAAATTGTGATTCTCATTTTAGCCAGAATCATTCAGCTCTACTGTGCTGTCCGGTTTATTTCTTCCTTAAGAATTTTAAATTGAGTGTTGTAGTGCATAGCTTTGCCTTCTCAGCCGTGTCCTCTATTAACAGGGATTAGTCAATGGGAGTACTACAAGTTGGCCTGTGGAAGGGGAGTGTTGACACAGGTGTGCTGATGTCCCTACACTTGTAGACCATTGTTTACTTCCTCCAGCCCCATGGAGTACACACCTGGGTGTGGGATGTAAACCATGAAGGAGCCTTAGCACTGCCCCTGATGCTCTGGTTGTGCTTGCAATGCTCTGCAGAATTCAACATAATTAAAAAAAAGCCATCTTAGCTGACGTTTAGCCAATGGATTGCTTTTACAGGCAGTGGGAGGGGACGTCCCCCCACTCTCGGTGCCTCTCTGAGCTCTCCCGTGCAATTGGAAAGCCGGAGATGCGATGGCAGCTTAACATAGTGCTTCTCTGGGACCCTGGGAGGCTGGAAGCGACGTCATGGCGTCACTTTCGGCTCTGGCAGATGTAAACCTTGCCAGTTTTTTCCCTTGAAAGCAGAGATTTATGTTTTTTGTTATCTCATCTTTCTAGGGTAGAGGAGATATATTGACCCAAGATATCTCCACAAAGAAGACCTGTCATGACGTATTACTATTACAAGTAATGCGTATATTTCACGTAAAAGGTGATAAAAAAAAAAAAAAAAAAAGGTGCCTTTGTCCCCTCAAGCTTGCGCGCAGAAGCGAACGCATGTGTAAATGGCATTCGCACCACACATGATGTATTGCCCCGAACGTTCGAGCAGGAGCCAATTCTAGCACTAAAACTCCTTTGTTAGACCCCTTTCACACTGGGGCGTTTTTCACGCGCCTTTGGGCTAAAAATAGTGCCTGAAAAACAGCTCCCCTGTAGTCTCAGTGTGAAATCCTGCGTGCTTTCACACTGAGGCGATGCGCTGACAGGATGTTAAAAAAACTCCTGCAAGCAGCATCTTTGGAGTGGTGTATACACCGCCCCTGCCCATTGAACTGAATGGGCACTGCTGCCGAACCCCCACTGCAGTGGCTCTTTGCAGGTCATTTTATACCTTTTTTTAGCTGCTAGCGGGGGTTAAAAGTTCCCCGCTAGCGGCCAAAAACAACTGTAAAGCACCGCGAAAAATAGCAGCACTTTACCGCCGACTCCTCTGTGTGAAAGCAGCCTAACTAAGGCCTCTTGCACATGATACTCCTTTACAGCTGTCTTTGTATGTATTTTTGCGCATATGCCTTTGCAAAACTAATTTTCACGTTCACAATATGTTAATGGACATTTGCGCGCTAATGTGTGCAATTGCACGCATTAGGTGTAAATTACTGGCCAAAAATGCAGATTTTTTTTACTACACGGCGCCCATTACAATTAATAGGCTGTATTTTAGCGCAGTAAAAAAAAAAAAAAAAAAAAAACTGTACTGAGCCTTTTCAAGCTGCAGTGTGCAAGAGGCCTAAACAGGCAACCTGTAAAAAATGTTAAGCGTTCCTACGGAGATTTTTAAGTACTGAAGTAGCGCCATTCCACGAGTGTGCGCAATTTTAAAGCGTGACCATCGGTATCTCTTTACTCAGCGTAACGTCATCTTTCATATTTTAACCAAAAAATATGGGGCTACATACAGTATTGTCTTTTTGCATTAAAATTAAACTATTTTTTCCAAAAAAAATTGTGTTTAAAAATTACAGCGCAAACACCAAGTGACATTTTATTCTCTAGGGTCTCTGCTAAAAAAAAATAATATATATACATAATGTTTGGGGGTTCTGATTTTTACATGTAGGAGAGTAATGCCATCACTGACCTGGGAGCGGGGTGCACACATGACATTTTAGTAATAGGTTGGACAATGCTGAACACAGAAAATACTTCCTGGGCAGAGCTGTCAGGGGGTGAGATCAGCTGCCAGTAATGTATGGACCCCCCCAGTCATGGAGACACTGTGGCCTCCCCTCCCCCCGCCCGCACTCACTGTCTCTCTTCCAGGTGACTGTGCCCCGGCTGCTGCCTCTCTTCTTCTTCTGATCAGACATGATTTCTTCTCTGTCTCCCGCCCCTATGGCCAATCCGTGGCTCCTCCACCACCGCGGCCTCCGCCACACTCCCCTCGTATAATAATGAGGTCTGATCTTGAGCGATCTCCAGGATTTATCGCCTGAGCACCGCCGCACCGTTCCCCGCCGTGTTCACCCGAAAAAGGCTTTCAAAATGCCCGCGCCCGCTCTGTCCCCGGAAGCGGAAGTGACGCGCAAAACTCCAGTCGCCTCCATGTTACGTGTGGCGGAAGTGAGGTGTAGGCGCTGCGCCGTACGCTTGTCACTGTCACCCGGAAGAGACGTGGCAGACAGGAGTCAGGTAGAGGAAAAAAAAATTAGAGAAAAGTCAGCAGCTGTTTATGACAAGCGCTGGGAGGTTAGGGGGTCCTGGACTGCAGCAGAGGCCGGATATTGGAAGAAGAAGGAGCAGGGGAAGAGGCTGGGTGGTGGGGCGTGTCTGACCCTGGCAGGATAAGGTAAGATACATGGCAAATATCTACTACTGCTTCCTGCAGGAGATTGGCTGTGCTGTGTACATGAAAAGCCTGGAGACACCAGAGCTCTGTGATGTGATGATGGGAAGGGGTGTGCCAGATAGACATCACAGGACTGTCACTGACATGATTTGACTGCTGAAAGATTCCTCAATGAACATGTATGCTCGGATCATCCAGCGTGCATGTTTATTCCAGTACAAATGGCAGGAGGAGCCCACCCCGCACACCTATGGCAGGAGCCTGTCCTGGGGAATGCCTAGAAATAAACGTGATGGGTGATCACCGATCCTCCTGCGATCAGCTGGGGTTATAGTGTGCTTTGCTGGTGGCCATAGACATCACTAACCCTGACCTGGCCAATCAGAATCTACATAAAGCAGTAATAAACTCAGAAAATAAATGTCCCTCTTCAGGAATAAGTCATAGCGTACTAGAATGCACCACCTACTAGCAGACCTACCTGACATAATGTGCCCTCCAGCTCTACACTGTCACTGATCCTGCAGGTCCCTGGTGCTTTTCATCTTTGCCTCGGCTTCTATCAGGGTTCCGTATCCTCGGCCACTTGAATGGCTGGTCCATGCTGGCGAATGTGAGTCACATCATCACACCAGAGATCAGGTGCCGATAATGTATATTGAGCTGAGCTGCGCATGCGTGGCTCAGTGTACATTACAGCTAACTGACAGGGGGAAGCATTTAAGACAGGGGAGACCGACAGGGTCTCTTCTGTCATAAAAGGCCTACCTATTGGGGGGGGGGTAATATCACTGTAAAGCTTGTCATAGTACACAATACTATCTGACTGTACAATCTCCTTTAGGGTCACCATACACATTACAATTTTTTAAAATGGTTGTAAACCTCAGACATGAAATATGAACAAAGCATATCCCTCTATAGTGTGTACTTGTCTCAATTAAAAGAAGGAAGTGTCATTTTTGTCTGCTGCTTTGTTCCTCTGCTATCGGCACAAATCACTTCTGACAAGTTTTCCTGACACCAAGAGAAAAAAGGTGACAGGGAGGGACCTCCAGCAGATTGACAGCCTTGGCTCTGTCCCTGTGTGGATGGGGTGTGTCCCTTTCCTACAATCAGCTCTCAGACCTCTTCTCACTGAGCTCTGTAGAGTGTCATTTCAGCTCTCCACCCCTTTTTTTTTCTGACAGCTCAGACAAGTTATATAAATTCAGCACGTTGAACAAATGTAAAGAAGAAAAGACTGCAGATGAACAGGTACAACTTATGTAGGAGGATTTGTTTCATCTCTGTGTATCACCCAAGGCCAGTCACTTCACTGCGTATATGTAAGAGTTTACAGCCACTTTAAGTCTGCCAAATCTATGTAATAGAAGGACCTACCTGATGAATCCATGTCATTTATATCCAGTCAGGCCCTTCCACTACATAGTCGTTGGTAGATCTAAAGAAGATTGTAAAGTGTGGTAAACTTTAGATTCACCAAAACTTTATATGAGGACAAACCCAAGCAATACCTTCAATCTGTATTCAGCGAGGCAGTCCCTTGTACTTCATAATTGATGGCAGATCTAAAGGAGGTTGTACAATTTATAGTCACCTTAAAGTGATCTTGTCATCAACTTAAAAAATGCAGGTAAAAGCGATGAAAAATCAAGTACTTCAAATGGCAGCTCTGAGTCTGCTGGGGCTGATATTACATGCAAGGTGGCAGCGCCCAGCCGCAGTCTCAGAGCTGTTTGATTTCTATACAAGAGAGGCTTTTACAAGGAAATTACATGTCTAAAAAAATTAAAAGAATATCTTGTCTTATGGGAGATGTTTGTTGGAATGAATGATCTGGTGACAGGCAGTTGATCATCTCCTGTCAGTGGGTGTGGTATGGGCATTGTTGTTTGGCAGTCCTCTGTGGTTATACCTCTCTTCTGGCAGCTTTGGAATTGGTATAAAGCAATGACAGCTGTGCCCAGGGATTGCATGCATTCTGCTCTGTTCAGCTCAGTCTATGATCTTAGAGCAGTGGTCTCCAAACTGTGGCCCGCAGGCCGGATGCAGACCTTTGCCTGCCTTTATCTGGCCCTTGGGGCTCAATTCCTCCCACTGACACAAGTAATGGAGTATAATCTCTCCCACTGATGACAACAATGGGGTGTGACTCCTCCCATTGATACCAATAATGGGGCACTATTTTTCCCACTAACACCAGTAACATTGTTTACCACCACTAACGCTGGGGCATTTTGCACTCTCACTGACCACAGTTGCCCCCCCCCCCCCCCCCAAGTCTAAAGGACAGTAAACTGGCCCTTTGTTTAGAATGATTGGAGACCTCTGTCTTAGAACCTAAATTTTAGGGGTGTTTTGCACAGTCAACACTTCTTGCTACATGTCCTATTTCAAGCAAATCTGTGCTTTGCTCATACAGAACAGCTTTGCTTTAGGCTGCATTCACACCTGAGCGTTTTCAGCCCATAAAACGCTCGAAAAATGCCCAAAAAAATCCCTAACAAGCAAAATCCCATTCATTTTAATGGCAGCTGTTCACATCTGAGCTTTTGTCACCTTAAGAAAAACGCCTGAAAAACGCCTTAAGCTCAAAAAAGAACATGAGCTTCTTTGGGGCAGATTACAGACATTTTTCTGCTTTTTACATTCTATGCATGAAGATAAAAAGCCTTCTGTGTGTAGCAGCCTCCCCAGCACCCCCTAATACTTACCTGAGACCCATCTCTGTCCATCGAAGTCCACCAGTCCGGCGACCGTCCCTGACTCTCCCTCCTGATTGGCTGAGACACAGCAGCAGCGCCATTGGCTCCAGCTGCTGTCAATCAAAGTCAGTTAGCCATTTAGGAGAGAGAGGGGGTATGGCTGAATGGACACACGGAGCTGCAGCTCGGCTCAGGTGCCCCTATAGCAAGCTGCTTGCTGTGGGGGCACTCGATAAGAGAGAGGGACCCGAGAAGAGCATGATCCAGGCTGCCCTGTGCAAAACCAACTGCACATGCACCACATTTTTTCTGTATGTGTTGGGGTGCTTAAAAAAAAAAAAAAACAAGCGTTGTGGTAACACACATCAGTGCAATGTGTAAACGTGAAGTAATCCTAAATCCCAGTGTGACCATGCAGATTTTAAATGTTCACAGGCCATTCATGCATGATCCAGATGACAAATCAGCTCTGTTACAAAAGATTGCTGTACTAGCGTCCTGGTTGGTTCGGGAAGCACTTGAGCTGAGTAACTGCTTATCCCATGACAAATCTTGTGCAGCAGATCGCTTCATATCTTAACCACTTGCCGACCCAGGACGTCCTTGTTTGTGGGGGTATATCTGAATGATGCCTGCAGCTAGATATTGCCGTTTTCAGCCAGTGATTCCCTACACCATAAGAACGATCATAGAGGTGGGTCAGCCGCTTAATCGTTCTTACGGGCAGCAAGAGTGGTATTACATTCAAAAATGAAAATTTATTAAACTGCAGCTTACCAATTCTTAGCTGTAGTGGCTGCATTAGTTTTCTTTTTTAGGATTGTTTTCTTTATTTTCACCTGGTAATCCAGCCAGTAAGTCTGTTATTTTTTTATCTTCCTTTAACAGACCAAGCTGCCCAGGCAGAGTAGCAGTTAGAGGGATGAGAAACTCCAGCATGCTGAGCGTTTGGTGTGCTTTCAGAAAGGCATAATGGAGTCTATGGCAAAGTGCAGCTAACCAGCACAAGAGCCACAGGTACACTGGGCTTACACCTGCACTGTGGAAGAAGTGCCCCGGGTCAGTGTGAAAGCTCCCCTCTTTACCAGGGACTTTACTCCTGTGACCTCTTGGCACACAGTGTGTGGATGTTTGACTGATTCAGCCCAGCACAATCCACCCATAACCAAAATATCTACCCTTGTAATAATGCTGAGTACTGCGAACTCCATTTTTTAAATAGGATATCAAATTTCAAATTAAGCTTATAAATAAATCAAATCAGCCTAATTTTATATAGTATTCATCTATATTTACCTGCATATATGTAGGTAACTCCCCAGTAACTCAGAGGTGTGCCTGTGAACTGTGTTGAATCATACCTGAGGCTGGTCACACTAGTTGATGGAGATATTGTAGTTGAATAAAACATTTGCTGTTTAACTGTATATTTGAAAATGATTGTAAAGTCTTGTGTGTGTTTTTTTTTTTATTGTTTTTTTTTTTTTATTTTGTTAGTTAAAAATAACAAACATGTTATACTTGCCTTCTCTGTGAAGTGGTTATGCACAGAGCAGTCCGGATCCTCCTCTTCTCAGGTTGCTCTTCAGTGCTCCAGGCCCCTTCCTCCTGTTGAGTACCCCCACAGCAAGCAGCTTGATATAGGGGGAGCTGAGCCACAGCTCCCTGTGTCCATTCAGCTACAGAGCCGTGGCCCCGCCCCTTTCTCTCCTCATTGGCTGACTGATTTTAAATGGCAGCAGCAGGAGCCAATGGCGCCACGCTGCTGTCTCAGCCAATGAGGAGGGGAGTCCCGGGAAGCCGAGACACTCCTGCAACATTGCTGGATCTAGAGGGACATCAGGTAAGTAGTAGGGTGGCTGCTGCAGGCAGAAGGCTTTTTATCTTAATGCATAGAATGCATTAGGATAAAAACCTTCTGCCTTTACAATCACTTTAACTTCAAATGTGTCTGATGCTGCTTGTACTCTTTTCACAGTTGGTTAGTTTAATATAAAGAGAGGGTGATGCCCAGATGGTCTGGAACATAACTTTTGTTAAAGAAGAAGTCCAGCCTGAGCTCGTTTGGCTGGGTTTCTCCTCGTTTTGCACTCCTGTGACCCTTTTTCAGCAGAGAGTGGGCTGAAGTCCGCTCTCTGCTGACGTCACGGATATCAGTCCAGGCACCGCGTCATCGTGACAGCAAAGTCTGGATCCGCCAGGTGCCTGGACTTGCACCCATCTCAGGCTCTCAGCGGGCCGCTGAGAGCCTGAAACGGCCGCTCTCTGCCCCTTCACAGCTCAGCACTCCAATAAGCACGGAGGGAGATGAGCAGAGAGCTGTGACTGACAGTCTCCAGCTCTCTGTTCACGTAGCTCTGAAAACCGAGTGATCAGCAGTGTTTGATCGCTTGGTTTTCAGTGTAGAGGCGCCGGGGGACAGATGCAGCATTGCTGCATCCACCTAGGTAAGTATAAATGGGGGGGGGGGGGGGGGAGAAACCCATACTTCTCTTTTAAAGCTGAACTCCAGTCAATTATATTCCTCATTCTCCCTGGAAGCTCTAATGACTGTACCCCTAATTTTACTGAAATGGCAGGCTAAGGCTCTGTTCACATATGGTGTGGCCGCGGTTCACCGCTGCGTCCTTGTTCACCGATTCCAGTGCGAATCAGGTCTGAATTTTTGCCTGAATTGGACCAGAAGATGCACAGGACCCTTTCCAAATGTGGATGATGGCCGCCCCGGAGATGTGTGAATCGGCTCCATTGAGAGCCAGTCACACTCTCCTGTCATGTGAATTGGATGTGAGGAAGGCCGCATCCAATTCTTTTATGTGTGAATGGAGCCTAAGTGCTTATTTTATGCGTGTGACGTAATAGCTGGCTGTCAGACTACAGCTTAAACGAGCATCCATGATACTGATTGGTCCAATGGAGTGTTTTTGGATAGAGATTTAGGCATTGGCATTGGAGGAGTGTACAACCCTTGACCTCTCCTAATCAAGGAGTAAAAGAAGGGCATCCTGAGCTGAGGTTGGGAATGTCCAGATTACACCGCAATGACATGGACACCAGTTCTACCTGTATGGAAATACACAGGGCAGGGAATGGAGCTGGTCATTTAGTTCTAACTGTACCAGAGAGTCCCAATGATAGGAAATATTGTAGGACCAGCTGCTTGAAGCTCCTAAAAAGCTTCTGTTCATGTGGCTTAGAGGAAATTTTACACACACACAAATGTTTTTCCAATATGTATACAGATACTCTCATATTTATTTTATGCCTAGAGTTGAGTGCTTTTACCATACTGAACTGCACTGCAACTTGATGTGTATGCGCCTTTCCATTTATTTTAAATGAGTGCATATGCACAGCACACACATTGCACCACAACACACAGTGCTGGTGTCCATGCTTTTTAGTTAGTCTTGGCTGACATGTAAATTACTTTATTATTCTTTGTAGGATCGATTGATTGCATTTTAAAGTAGAACTATAGGCAAAACTTTTTTTTTTTCATTTTGGGTAAAGTAAGGGAGGATTATAACCTCTGGTAGATATTTTTTATCACCATCTGTGCCCTATTGCGGAGATTCCCCTTCACTTCCTATGCCATAGCCAAACAGGAAGTGAGAGGAAATCCTTGCAAATTGAAGGAATCCCTTGGGGACCCCCAGGTCACCAGAACTAGTGTCCCCATTGGAAGATTTCCCCTCTATTACTTTTCTGAGGACAACCCAAAATATGTGAGTTTCTTTTACTTTTACTTTCACTTTCAGTGATAATGGTAAACAGGACAAATAGAGCGGGTGAATCTCCCTAACAAAGGCACAGACCACAATAAAAACCGACAAGCGTTCTAATATCTCTGCACTCTATCCAAAACTAAAAAAAAAAAAAAAAAAAAAAAAATGTTGCCTTTATTTGTACTTTAAGCTTAGATAGGACTTTCTTCGAGTATTCTATCTGAATATGTATCTTTTCACATTCATGTGCTATTCACTTTGCAACTTTTTTGCAAATGAAAATTAATTATAACTTTTTTCTGAATATGCCCAAAATGCACATAAATATAATTGTCATAAACCCCAGCCCAACCCGCAGGTTAAAATGGGCATGTGAAGAAGTGATTCACTTACAACAGCAGCAACCAAGCTGACTGCTCCCTTTTAATGAGAGCTGTCATCCTGATAACCAGGAATAAAGGGAATAAGAGTTTATGGTGGAAATAGGATTAAAGCAATAATGGGCTAAATATTTTTATAAACTCAGAAACATATACTGCTGATGTTTATGATACAGAGAGACTAATGCAAGCCCCATCTGAGGTAAATGGAAGCCCTGTATGGATTACAAGCCAATACCTGGTGACCCTTGGTGAGGATGACACAGATTGCAGTTCTCAATGCTTTGGAACAGTTTGCAGTAGACATTTATCTAATCTATCTATGTATGCATATTCCTGAAGCTCTAATGTGTGTGTGTGCTTCCCTTTTCTGCAGGTGTCTCTGCCATTATGGGTCTTTGCAAATGTCCCAAGAGGAAAGTTACAAACCTTTTCTGCTTTGAGCATCGGGTCAATGTTTGTGAACACTGTCTTGTAGCCAATCATGCCAAGGTAAGAGAGTACGATTAGTCTGTTAGTGGCATCTTGTTTTAGGCCATCCAAATAAATGATATAAGTCATATACTATTGTGTTTGCTATGAATTTGGGCATCCATTTTGATTTACACCCTTCATGGGAGAAATACAGTATGTGAGCTGCCATCGCTGGGCTCCTTTTGAGAAGGCTGATTTCTTCTATTCCAAAATGGAAGAATCTCTTTTCTTTATTAAAGCCCAAATCCAGGAGAAAATTAGGTTACCTGGTGTCTACAAGATACAGTACATGTTCATGCATGCAAGCACCTCTTAGGTGTCTGCTATTCATGACCAGTGACAAAGTGTTACTTAACCCACAACAGTAAAATCAGTCTGTATATGCAGTAATGCATGCTTGTTGTACTCACTGTGGAACCCAAGGGGTTAATCCTCTAAATTGTGTAAAAATGCTGTTTGATCCTGTCTTCTCTGATCATCCCCTTCCATAGTCCCCAAACCATCTCCTTATATAATAGAGTCTTGGGGGCAAGCTGCACATGCTCAGTTTGGTGTGTATTACTAGAGAGTTTCTTTTTTTTGGGGGGGGGGGGGGAGTGCATATGATCAGCACAGGGCCAATCAGCACTGTCCAGACAGAGGGTCAGGGGTCCTGCAGCCTCATAGGAGAATCAGGCGAGAATGAAAACTGTTCCTACAAGCTTTAACTAGACACTGATAGAAGTCACAAGACTGCTATCTACCACTGATGAGAAAAGGTATTTAGCAGTTTATATTTTCTAAAACTATTGCATTTCAATGTTCTGTGTATTGTGTGAGACCAGATATAGTGAATGCAGGGTCCTGGGTTTAGTAACACTTAAAGGAAGCTTAAAGGGAACTCCAGGTTCACCCTAAAATGTGTTTCAAACAAATATGTTCACTAAATATGTACAGTACATAAAATTTTAGTAAACAAAACCTTTCCTTTTCTTGAACTGTAAGTATATTGTTTCTCTTGCTCTATCTATAGATATATATATATATATATATATATATATAATATATAGCTTTCTGTGCACAAATAATATACCAAGATTCATATTAAGAAAAAAAATGGTGTTTCTAGCTGAGCATGGCCACAAACTAATCATTTTCCCCTCTATACACTTCTCTAAAATGTGTATGTGTGTGTATATATATATATAATTTTTTTTTTTCCAGTGTATTGTTCAGTCATACCTACAGTGGCTTCAGGACAGTGATTACAACCCAAACTGTCGTCTTTGCAATACCCTGCTTTCATCCAAGGAGACTGTACGCCTTGTTTGTTATGGTATGAACCTTTCTATCTATGTTGCAAGAGAAGAGAGAATCTTGTTTTTCTTGCTTTTGGCGAGGTTGTTGTTGTTATTATTCAAGATTTATGTAGTGCCAACAGTTTGTGCAGCGTTTTACCTTATAAAGGGAGACAGTACAGTTACAACACAATTCAATACAAGAGGGTTGGGACTATCTCACAGAATATGATAATTAAGTATTATTCCACTGTTGAAAAAATAAAAAACCAAGCGCCAATAGATATAATAACAGTAGCGTGATAGGCACTATACCAATCCAGCTGCAGCAAAAAATTGTCAAATGGCAATAGAAAATATAAAACAGTCCACTGTGCTAGCTTTGGTACAGATTATATACACAAATATGAAACCGTCCCAGTATATAGTGATATAAAGTGCTTGTGCTCAAAGTTGATATATCTGCTCCAATGTGCTCAGACTTGGGTGCCCCACATAGATGTAAACTCACCCCCTAGAGTTGACCAACTATCGCAGGTGATTTTTTAGGGGAATATCGGCCCACAATGGTGGTGTTTACCGCTGGTTGCGGTGCTGCTCAATTCCCTGTATTCATTTGGGTGGCAGTAAGTCACAGTGGCGCGATAATGCTTCGACAGGTTTCAGCCAATCAGTGGGCCATCATCAGGAAGCTCTAATTCTGCCATTTTGAGTAAGGGCATTTATACCCTTACACGGAATTCCGTAATTTAAATATTGCAATCACCTGTTAATACCTTGGCAGTGCGTACAATCTAATAATTACACACATACAACCATATATACCAATAGTGCTTTAATATTAAGTTAATTTGAAGAGAAAATAGTTTTATAATAAAATCACCTGTTACACACGCCAGGTGCCAGGATGTTTAGGCACCCTAACATGTGATTGATATTTTTTACTTTTAACTGTTTTTAATACATTTTTGGAATGATATTTTGCGCAATGAGGATTTCTTTGGTTTGTCTATCTGCATGAGGCACTGCACTGCATGAGACGCCAGCAACGGATCTCTACAGGGGTATTCCCCACATGCGAAAATGACCATACTAGCAATAGATGTAAACTCACCCCCTAGAGCTGACCAACTATGTGGGGCACCCAAGTCTGAGCACATTGGAGCACGGATATATCAACTTTGAGCACGAGCACTTTATATCACTATTTACTGGGACTGTTTCATATTTGGGTATATAATCTGTACCAAACCTAGCGCTGTGGACTGTTTTATATTATTTCCCTGTTCTATAAACTTTGTCATATCTGTGAATGTGCATATAAAGGTTGTGTTATTTTGTTTTTTGTTTTTTTTACTTTACTTTAATCAGATCTATTTCACTGGTCTTGTCTGAATGATCTGGCCTCTCAGTTGCCGACAAACACAGCACCCGCAGGGTACCAATGCCCAAGCTGCCAGGGACCAATCTTTCCCCCCAGCAATCTTGTCAGCCCAGTCGCCTCTACGCTGCGGGATAAACTCTCACTCGTCAACTGGGCTAGAGCAGGGCTTGGCCTCCCTTTGGTAAGTCACAAGTTATGTATTTTTTGAGTTTCCATTTATTATCTCTGTTACGTTTGTATTGCATAGTACTTTATAGTGCTGCACACTTTTTATTTTACATTTTGCCTTCTCTTTTGTTCTCAGTAAATATTGTTATATTTGTATAAGAAACATGCATTATGTAGCTATAGTAACCACTTTTCTCTACTGACTTTCATTTGGTAAAAAATGCTACACTATACCTTATAAGAAAAAGAAGCATGCCTTTATCACTGCCCTATATCGTACTTTTTTTCTTATAAAACAAAAAAAGATGCAGCGCTGAGAATAAACTGTGGTGAAAAGAAAGTGACTAAGAAAGACTAAGGCATAGTCTCATAAGTGTCAATTTGTGATAATTGGTATACATATATATAATGATTCACATGCATAAAATAGAGGATGGATAAATAGTAGTGACTGTGCAAAAAAAATGAAAAAAAGACTATAGCAAAGTCTCATAGAGAAAGCAATATGTGATAATTGGTATATAGATAAACCTTGAAACATATACACCATGAAACAAATGAATAATATATTCGTGAATAAAATACACTATTGATGAGATAAAATGAAGGATAAGATAATCCCACAAAGTAACAGTCCAGAAAGGTGACCAAAAGAAAGCAATCATCTGTGAAAGTGCCAGGAAAACGAAGGGTATCTTCTGTTTCTCTTCACATTCGCCCAGCACAGGGAAATTGGTCTCCCCACAATATTACAATATTGCAGTGAGTAAGGAGTGGTGGGATAAAACATGCGTAGTAGTCCTGGCGTCTCCGTCTGGACAGACGGAGACGCCGGGACTACTACGCATGTTTTATCCCACCGCTCCTTACTCACTGCAATATTGTAAGTGTGTTTTTACTTTAATAAATCGATCCTTTTTGTACATGCTACACTATGGACTTTTTTCGTTTTATATCCCTGAGAATCATCTGCTGCTAGTGCGTGTTTGGTTGTGGGGAGACCGATTTCCTTGTGCTGGGCGAGACTGCCGTAATAGCAGTCATCCCCATCTGGTGAGCGCATTTGATTTTTCATCTTGAATGTGAAGAGAAACAGAAGATACCCTTCGTTTTCCTGGCACTTTCACAGATGATTGCTTTCTTGTGGTCACCTTTCTGGACTGTTACTTTGTGGGATTATCTTATCCTTCGTTTTATCTCATTAATAGTGTATTTTATTCACGAGTATATTAATCATTTGTTTCATGGTGTATATGTTTCAAGGTTTATCTATATACCAATTATCACATATTGCTTTCTCTATGAGACTTTGCTATAGTCTTTTTTTCATTTTTTTTGCACAGTCATTACTATTTATCCATCCTCTATTTTATGCATGTGAATCATTATTTATATGTATACCAATTATCACAAATTGACACTTATGAGACTATGCCTTAGTCTTTCTTAGCCACTTTCTTTTCACCACAGTTTATTCTCAGCGCTGCATCTTTTTTTGTTTTATTTGTTACTTATTTTTTTATTTGATACTAGACTTCTAGGTGCTGGCAGCTTTGTTTTTTTTTATTTGCGTATATAATTTGTCCTTTCAGCACAGCTTTTTTTTCTCGATTTTTATTTATTTATTTATTTTTTTTCCATTATACTTTTTTTTCTTGATTAGATTGAAGAGGCAGAGCCTGTAGATGAAATCTCCCAGCATGACATCACAGATTACAGGGACTGGTCAGTTGTGAACTGTGAGTTTTTTTCATTACTTCCATTCCCCTACTTATATAAACTCTCTAGGCTCTTTCTGTGAGTTTAACACTTGTTTCTGTTTCTCCTCAGCATCCCCTGATCACCTATCAGAAAGTCCGGAAATGGCACAACAGACAGGGTATCTGTACAGCTCTGGTCCCACACCTATGGTACAGCATGGGTTGTCGGGAAACACATCAAAAGACCATCCTGTCATCATTGGAGACACTGGAGGGGAGAGTGTTGCTATGAATGCAGGTAAGAGTGGTGCACGGAGCAGGATATAGGAGATAAAACCAGAGAAATTTGAGGAGAACCTGCCACATTAAAAACATTATTTTAATAATTTTATTATTATTAAAACCCTCATAAACCTGGAGTGTGCTCTCTGTAAAAAAAAAAACCCACAGAGATTACTTTCCTTTTTAGAACCCCTCACCTACTTCCTTGGATTCTGGAAAGCTGGACAGTATGTCTTTCTATGTTTCCCACCCCTGTGCTCACTCCTCACATATCTGTAGGGACCCGTCATAAGTTGCATCAGCTCCTGCTACAGAGTTCATTGTAACAGCTTGTTACATTGATCAATAGAGCCAAAGTAAACTTTTTATTACACTGTTATTTGTTGCAGGTGTTATAGCAGTACACAGTTCTCTGATATGTTCATAGTTTCAGCTGCAACAAAGCTTTAGGTCCTGTTCACAATATCAAGTTGTGGAAATGTGCATGTTTTGTGAGGCACCACATTCTACCCCAAACACACCTTTCCAATAGAGTTGCATGCAGTGTACAGTATTAACATGCACTGTCAAAACAGGCGCATGTCTGATTTCTGCGCTGCTAAGATGCATGCTAGCCCATTCATTTTGAATAGGCTGCTTAAGACAGGGCACATAAACATGTGAAGAAATATTTGTGCTCTTAAACACACATCTCAGGGTTTAGGTTTGAGCCTAGTCTTAAAGTGGTATTTTTTTAATGTCATGATAAACTGAAAAAATCATAAAATATGTTGTATAGCTGTTGTATACAGCTGCTTTTGAGCTGTACTGTGTCATTTTTGCATTAAGTATTACTTAAAAAAAATGGAAAAGAGGGAAAATTTGAAGTCTCAAGAGTATTGATAGGAAAAAAATTTATTTGTAATCATTTTCTAGGACAGCCATATGAGAGATGATTGGTTCTTCCTTCCACAGGAAACGCAAGCCAACAGAATAAAAACCCTTCCCACCCCCTGGTCCCTTAGTTTAGTTTGTGGTTCTTATCGTTCCGGAATAGTCTGAAACATTTACTTTTTTTTCTGGTTCCTATTGGCCGTTGGGTCATTGGTCCTCCTCTGGTCCCAGATTCGCTGTGGCCTATTTGGAGATTTTGACTGAAAGGTTCCGTCTGTTCAAGCAGATTTGCCCATGCCAAGATCTTGACTCGTCACTTCTGCCCATGACATCATGTCTGCAATTGCCATCATTTCTGGGTGGATGCCGTGTTTGAAATCTCCCTTTTGGCCAGAGAGCTACAGTTCCTTCAGTGTCCCTCAAGCTTTCCAATGAGGAGAGGAGACAGAGGCAATGAGCCACTGGACTCATTGACGGGTGTAGTCATTTTTACAGGGCTACCTTGAACCCAGTAAGGTACTGGCATTAGACAGAGAGAAGGTATCCCCCACATCCTGCATGGAGAGCAAGGAAGGGCTGCAGAGTATTTCCACTTTCAGGAATATATCAGAATCCAGAAAATACTGTTTTCTCTTGTTTGCCTGAGGATTGCAATGTTGTATTGCTTACAGATGATGATTTTCTTTTGCTTGGAATCTGTGCCATGATAAGTTCAGACCTGTGTATGTTTTTCTTTCAAGAGACATATAAGACTGAAGCTAAATCCTCTGCGAAAACCTCAGTCAGCTGTTCCAAATCCACCCCCCAAGAAAAACTGGGCTGATTTTCTCAGGAGGAATCTGGTTCGGCAGGGTGACTGGGGTATGACTTTGCAAGTTTTTTTACCAGATTGCAGAGAAATAGGGCATGCCCTCCAATGATCTCTTTGTGGGAAGAAGAAAAAGAAAGATAGATTGTTGTGTCTTTTTTTTTGCTAGGGAAGGAGACCGGGTATTAGGGAATGGATGTGCTGCCCCAGGCTTGGGAGTGGCATTAGTTCCAAGGGTCATTCAGAAATTGGCCCAGTCCAATTACAGACTAATCCTTATTGCCCCATGGTGACCAAAGAGCACCTGGTTTGTCGAAATACAGAGATTGTCGTTACACCCGCCATTTGTGTTCCCAGCCAGGAAGGACCTGAGAGTCCAGTTCTGCACCTCAGGTCTCAATGTTTTCACCTGGCAGCATGGATCTTGAAAAGAGGGGCTGCTCAGAGAAGGTTATTAAAACTTCAGCAGGAGGCTAGTAACTAGAAAGAGTTACTCATATGCCCCGTACACACGGTCGGACTTTGTTCGGACATTCCGACAACAAAATCCTAGGATTTTTTCCGACGGATTTTGGCTCAAACTTGTCTTACATACACACGGTCACACAAAGTTGCCGGAAAATCCGATCGTTCTAAACGCGGTGACGTAAAACACGTTCCTCGGGACTATAAACGGGGCAGTGGCCAATAGCTTTCATCTCTTTATTTATTCTGAGCATGCTCGGCACTTTGTCCGTCGGATTTGTGTACACACGATCGGAATTTCCGACAACGGATTTTGTTGTCGGAAAATTTTATAGCCTGCTCTCAAACTTTGTGTGTCGGAAAATCCGATGGAAAATGTCCGATGGAGCCCACACACGGTCGGAATTTCCGACAACACGCTCCGATCGGACATTTTCCATCGGAAAATCCGACCGTGTGTACGGGGCATAAGACTGGGGCAGTTTTCTCTGCCTGGTGTAAAAACTGAGTTTGCCTTCCCACCATTCTGACTATTTTGGATTTTTCTTCAGTAAGGGCATAGATTTAGGGCAAGCCCTTAGGGCCAAAACTTGGATCCTCAATGTACTATCGGTCTTCTTGGATAAGAAGCTAGACAAGGATCCTCTAATCCAGAGGTTTTGGATAGCTAGAGAGTATTGTACTCCAGTTTTTCATAAGATTGTGACACCCCCCCCCCCAAGGACCTTTCTGAATACTTAGTGGTTCAGCTAGAGTGCCATTGCAACCTCTGCAAGACCTATTCGTTATAGAGTTTAATCCTAAAATTGTTTTTTTGTTGGTCATAACAACAGCTAGAATAGGAGATTTACAGGCTCTGTCAAAAAAGAACCATAACATATGGTTCTTTTTTGAGGCCTAGACTGATAAGGGACACAATTACCTTTTATTGATAGAACAGATGGCTGTCCGCTCCCATCTTCAGACAAGACAAGACACATTCCACACATTTCCTGGCAACATCATGGGCAGAGAGAGCAGAAGCACCAGTGGACCAAATCTGCAGAGCTGCTACGTAGTCTTAGGCAGGACACCTTCATCAAACATTACAGGGTGGAGTTCCTTTCACAACAGGCTCTAACTTTTAGTTCTACAAAGTGTCATCCCACCCTAAGGTATGGGCTTGTCTATTTGATTATCCTCTCAAGTGGCTGACCTGGAAGATCATTGGTGAAGTCCCCTGTTAAGTCTTTACCAGTAATGGTATTTCTAGGAGTCTTCCAGGACAGCATTCCTAGTTCTCACTCTTTTCTCACGATTTTTATATGGGGTTTAGGTGGAATTTATTACATTTTGCCCTCATGCACTGGTGGAGGTATTCTGCTTTTAAGCTCAGCTGATAGACAAGGGGTGGAAAGGGGGTTTTGGAAATCTGTTGGCTTGTGTTTCCTGTTGAGGGAAGAACTAATCACCTTTCATGTGGCTGTCCTGGAAGATTCCTATAAATACTGTTACCGGTAAGACTAATGGGGATTTTCTTTTTGTAGCCTCCACTCCTAGGAAAATCTATGACACTCGAGATGTTGCTGGCTCCCAAGACGCAGTGATCGATTTTGATGAAGACAAATACAGGAGGAGACCGACACTGAGCTGGTTGGCAAGGATACTGCGGTTAGTTTAGTATTATAAGGCTAATTTTATATTATACTACTAACTTTCTGTACTTGAGTGAATTTAATGTTTTTTTTTGCTATGAGAGTAATGTGCTGTTAAGGTAGTACTGCAGTGAGCTTGGAAAGAGGGATATTCTTTCACAAACAGATCTGTGTCATCTGTGGATTTTAGCCTCACTTTTCATTTGGACTATGATATTAAAGCCCAACTCTAGGCAAATATGAAAATGCTGTGTACAGTATCACTCAGACTGAGAAAAGGAGTACTAGGAGCAATAAGCTGTACACAAATTGTGGCATTAAACTTTCTGATGAGAGAAGAAAGCTGAGCCAGGGAAACCTCATCTTTGTTGTCCAGTCAGCAAGCTGGGGCCATGTTTGGTTTTTATAGCACTGCTGCAGTAGACCTGCTTTGCTTTCTGGCAGAGGTTAGCCTGGTTGAAGAGAATTACAAATCCTTTGTCAGGCACATGTTATGTGTTTCACAAGTGTATTTAACATTTGCTTGGATTCTGGCTTTGAGGGCCCATTTACATACAATGCGCAGCACTGCACACTACATGTGTTTGTGCAGTGTATTGACATTTTTCCTGAATATCACCCTCAGGCACATGCATTGCGGTGCACCAAAGCAGTAACAGCTGCTTAGAGAGCATGGATGGAAAGCAGAGAATGTGGACTGAGACCTTTTATAACAACAAACTACCCACTCTGTTATTCAGTAGTGTAAGACTGCCACTTATGAAATGTAGTTCTGGCAAAAGACCTATGCAGTAGGACTAAACATTTAGAATATAGTCTGTCATAAAATTTTTAAAGAGTTGCAGATATAGTGCTTTAAAGCAGAACTTCACTCCTAAAAGGAAGTTTCACTTTTGTGCCTCATTCCCCCCTCCTCCAACTTTTGAAGAGGCCCACAGCCTCTTGGACATGTCATGGGTGCCAGGAGGCTGTGGGACCATTCACAGGGCGCAGTGCAGCTCATGCATGTGCAGTAGGGAGCCAGATGTGAAGCCGCAAGGAGTCACAGCCTGCTTCCCACAGTTAACATGGCGGTCCTGGGGATCCAGAGACCAGCCTGGAGGTGGACCGTGCTGGATCCCTGGACAGGTAAGTGTTCTTTTATTAAAAGTCAAACAGCTACACTATTTGTAGCTGCTGACTTTTATTTTTTTTTTTTTTTTTTTTTTTTTGAGGGGAGTTGTCGGGCTGAAGAACTTCTTTAAAATTGGTGGGTGTCCTGAAATGGTGACTGTTTGACTTTTAGATGGGCAAGTTCTAAAATGGTTATGCGCATCTGTAATGCAAAATCTTTGTAGACCTTACACCCAATTCACAAAACTAACACACCAGGAGAAGAACCCATATTTTAATAAAATTGTTATTTTCTGCTCCAAATTCTAATGAGATTTAAAAATGATAGTCATGTGGCTAAATTGTTATCCTTGTGTTAGGGTTTTTTGATTTAAACCTCTTTATTTTTCCTCAATTGTTTTTTTTTTTTTCTGTATTTATAATAAAGCAGAACTAAAAGTACAAAACATAAAATTGGGAGCAGACACAAGCTTCTTCTTTTTGCAGAAGAGACTTACTATGTCTTTTCTGCAATAAAACAAACTTGCCTGCCAGTTCACAATCTTCTCTGCGTGCACAGCTCTATATACTGTACATTCTCAATACAGTGTCAGGACAAATGAACTCCTGCATATGCACAGGAATGATGTCTTCCCACACTAGCCAGTCAAATCGGCTGAACATCTGGCACCCTGAAGATCATTAGTGGGGAGGTGAGTATCTGCAGAGTTCACTTTAAAGTATAACTAAAGGCACAATGTTTTGGTTAGAGTGGAGAGGGATTAGAACATCTGTCAGTATTTACAGAAAAGTAATAGAGGGGAAATCTTCCAGTGGGATTTCCTCTCACTTCCTATTGGCTAGAGATAGTGAAAAATACAATCTGGCAGGGGTTATAATCCCTCTTTTGCTCTATCCAAAAGTTTTGCCTATAGTTTTACTTTTAAGGTATACCCAAATCACATTTTTTTCTATTGTCTTCAAGGCGCTACCTGTTACATTTTGTTTATATTGAACTATGTAATCTTTGCATAGATACTGTTCTCCACTGACTCTGTGACCTGTTTAACTTATAGCTGTTATTTCCTTTACAGCAATCGTGCTGGTTCGAAGTCCCAGCCAGCTTCCACCAAACAACGGTTTTTCATTGTCCTAATAATTGGTGTATTAGGCTTCCTTACCCTAATTTTACTTATGTCCAAATGGGGTAGAGCATCGGCTGAAAATGACCCGAATCTTGACCCACTATTGAATCCTCACATCCGGGTTGGACAAGAGTAGATGATACTTCACCATTCCAGAGAAAAAGACAGCTTTGGACTATGTCCCCATTTGAAATCCCCAGTAGTATACAAGGCCTATGGTGTACCAATCAGAGAACTTTAATCATCTGTTTTGGGAAGTACAACTAATGTTTGTAACAGGAGGGCCTTGACTTACGCAACATCATTTACTTCAAGTCCCTTCAGCCTTTGTACTGAAAGAAAGGGGACAAAAAAAGAATAAAAAAACGAAAGTGTTGGTCCAGTTGTGATGGCCAAGGTGTGTATTATTTAGACCAGAAGTGACAATGACCATACTTTATATAACTACTGCTTCAGGGATTGTGCGGTTCCCTGTAACTGTTTTGTGCCTTTAGAAATGGCACGAGAACAACAGTTTGCTGAATCAACAACCAGAAAGGGCTCCAGAGCCTGAAAACAACTAAAGATCTTGTGGAAAAACTTCACCCTTCTTTTCAGTCTAATTTTACAATAACCGTTTTCTGTGTCTAATGAAAGCAGAAGTCAAGAGAATTTGAAACCCATAGGTACTGGAAGTCAGACCCATAAATGTTTTGTATACAGCTATTTTTAACGACCATCCTGTAATGCATTCCTTTTGTCCCTGTATCTGATTTTTGCTGTTTTTGTCATTTGCCAACAGTGTGAAAACAGTGATGGAATAAGTAATACAGGGTTCATTAGATAAGGGCATAGTGACCGGCAGTCACTTTTCTGAATTTCAGTTAAAAAATACAAGCTTCTTTCTAAAATTGTCATTATGACAGGACATATTGCTAACAAATAAACACTAAAATATTTTATGGATCAGTAATTCTTAAACACAAATCAAAATATACTGTTGACACTGTCCTAGATTGTTTCTGCTTTTGTGTATGTTTGTGATAAAATCGGGTATTCTCTTTCAAATAAACAAGGATACTGAGTGTGTTGGACAATAGCATTTTGCTCTTCATACATCATTCCTGTTTAAGGGTCAGCTCACACAAAACTGATATTTCAGGTTTTGGTAGATTCTAGAGAGTTAAAATGATATTAAACACAAAAACAAAAATGTAATTCATAGCCAGTTACTAGTCCTTAGATGGATAGCTGAATCATTTATTTTTCAGGCTTTCTTTTTTTATTTTTTTACCTGGTATTCCGGTGAATAACACGCTTCCTGTCCTAGAGTGGCTACACTCACTCAGTCCTCTGTATCTATGGAGGGATGTTTGTCAGATAAGGCAGCTCACCTTATTTGGACTGCAAACATTTGATCCTCTTTTCATCTCCATTAGGTGGAGGGAAGGGAATTTGTAATTTAGCAAAGACAGCTTGGAAGAAACATAACATAGTTTGTGATTATAGTTCAGCTTACGTTAAATTATATAGATATTACATTTCTGGCAAGAGCAATAGGTAATTTCTTTACTTGCTGAAAATGTTCATCGCCTGCAAGAAATTTAAAAGGAATGCAGACACCACCTATACAGCCTGGTAAATATATATATATATATATATATATATATATATATATATATATATATAATATATAAATTTTTTGTTCTTGGGTGTAGATATGCATTAATCCACCTGCCAATACCTCTCTATTGGTGAGATTTCCATGTTTTAGTACTTGGGGCTCCACACCTACTGTAGTCATTATGAGAAGCTTCTGCTTTCTCTGTTGTTTTCGGATTAAAAAAAAAAAAAGTTTTAATTAAAATAAAACCAGAAACAAAAAAGCAGTACACCTATAAAGTTTCCAAGAGAGTTCCATAAATACCATGGGTTGAATTTAGTATTTGGAGGCAACAAAAGAAGCTGGCAGAAGATGAGGGGACAGAGTCAGGGATAGAGTGGGGTTATGGAAAGAGGGTCTTGCTGCTGAAGCATTCAAGATACTGTATATACCCGTATTTATTGGCGTATAACACGCACAGGCGTATAACACGCACATTCATTTTAAGAGGGAAGTTTCAGGAAAAAAACAAAAATTTTAAATAAGGAACTTTGGAGCAAAATATGGGTCAGTGTCCATCTGCAGCCTCATCAATCCACATCAATGCAGCCTCACGATTGCCTTCAATGCAGCAGCCTCACCATTGCTATCAGTGCAGCCTGATTGACGTCCACCTGCAGCCTAGAGGGGACAGGGAGGGGGCGGGACGAGCGCCGACAGATTACATACAAAGAGAATCTCCTATGATAGACAGAACAGTGGTCCAATGGCGGCCCAGGAGACGGGACTTCCTATTACAGAGGCTGCCAAGTAAACAGGAGATTCTCGCTGTATGTAATCTGACAGCGCTCGTCCGGCCCCCCTCCTTGTCCCCTCCGAGGCAGCTAAAATTGAAGTATTGGCATATAAAACGCACACGCTATTTGTACCCGATTTTCATGGTAAAAAAGTGAGTGTTATACGCCAATAAATACAGTAAGTCAGGGTCTGACAAATTATCATTGTGATGTTGGGGATTCAGAAAATCTGAAAGGTCAAGGTATTGTCTTAAAAGGAACTCAGATTCCACAGGATTGCAAACAGGGCCAAAGAAAACTGGAACAAAAATATAGCTGCTGCTGATTACTAGATTCAGAAACAAAGTGATTGCTTTTTGGGTAAAGTGATGGATTACTGCCCCAGTTTTCATAATTCAGCATAACATTTGATTTCCCTGGGCAGGGTAGACAGAGAAGATACTCAAGACTAAGTTACACATAAATCTCGCTTCGTTTTTTTTTTAAGTCAAAGGAAATAAAACTATCCATTGCAACTAACAACTTGATTTTAACTGTTTTATATTTGGTGACGAGTCCTTCCAAAGTCTAAGGAGACATTTTTCTGATTTATGTGCGTAAAAGTGGTCAGAAGTATTTATAAATCTGCCCTTTACTGTCACATTTATTGCTTGTAGTAACCAACAAAAGCTGGCATTACTCTACAGTGCATCTGAAAAGTATTCACAGAGCTTAACTTTATCCATATTTTGTTATGTTTATAGCCTTATTCCAAAATGGATTCAATAAATTATTTTCCCCAAAATTCTACAAACAATACCCCATAATGACAACTGAAAGAAGTTTGTTTGAAATCTTTGCAAACAATACTTTGTTGAAGCACCTTTTGGCACCAATTACAGCCTCAAGTCTTTATGAGTATGATGCTACAAGCTTGGCACACCTATTTTTGGGCAGTTTCTCCCATTCTTCTTTGCCCTGATGCTCCCCATCCAACCTGATGGAGCTTGAGAGGTCCTGCAAAGAAGATCAATTTTTGGCTCTGGCCGGGCCACTCAAGGACATTCACAGATGTCCCGTAGCCACTCCTTTGTTATCTTGGCTGTGTGCTTAGGGTTGTTGTCCTCTTGGAAGATGAACCTTTGTCCCAGTCTGAGGTCCAGAGCGCTCTGGAGTAGGTTTTCATCAAGGATGTCTCTGTACATTGCTGTATTCATCTTTCCCTCAATCCTGACTAGTCTCTCAGTTCCTGCCACTGAAAAACGGTCAGCCCGCCTATGGAGATTTTTAAGTTATGAAGTTTGGCGCCATTCCATGACTGTGCGCAGTTTTAAAGCATGACATGTGAGGTATCTATTTACTCGGCGTAACATCATCTTTCACATTATACCAAAAAATTGGGCTAACTTTACTGTTTTGTTATTTTTTAATTCATGGCGTTTGAAAACCTATTGCGCAAATACTGTGTGAGATAAAAAGTTGCAATGAGCGCCATTTTATTCCCTGTCTGCTAAAAAAAACATATATAATGTTTGGGGGTTCTGAGTAATTTTCTAGCAAAAAAATTATGATTTTTACATGTAGGAGAGAAGTGCCAGAATAGACCCGGTATTGAGGTGGTTAATCAATTTTGGAATAAGGCTGTAACATAACAAAATGTGGAAAAGTGTTGATGTGATTATTTTCCGGATGCACTGTATATAAGCCTAATGTGACATAACTAAAAATATTTTAGGTAGATTAGTGTGTGTGTGCATGCGGCTTGTCAGATGCAAGCAAGTATTGTCCACATAAATTTCTGTATATTCCCAGGCCTGCTGCCACAATAAAATTTCTATCACCCTAAAATCTATCAGTAAGATTGAAATATACAACCAGTTTCTTGTTTACACGTATATTAAAATAATAAAAATAAATATATACATTAAAATATAAGACATATATATTGAAAATTGTTTGTTTTTATGTATATAGAAATTCAGGATATCTTGACTGTTCATTTCCGCTAATATTGGATCAATGTTTTAATTAGATATGCCTTAAAGCATGAAGATGTAGATCCACATTTTAATTTTTAATGGATACTCCTAGAGCAAACATAAATTTAATATAAAAGTCTGTGCAGCCATATCCACTCTGGTCACAGTGAAGGGGCTGGAAGTTGAATTTAGTAACTCACTTATTGCAGTCATTTGACAATGATTACAAGACAAAAAAAATGCTGCCTATACCTGGCTTTGTCATGACATTCTCCTTCCTTCTGTCCAGGACTGACATTATGGAAATATATTTGCCTGAGTGTTTTGCAGCTTGCTATGGGGGCTCCCGAGCCACTGCTCTGTGTGTCTATTCCCACAAGGCGCATAGTGCGGCCCCATCCCCCGCTCTCTCCTTATTTGCTCACTAGCTGTGATTGACAGTAGCGGGAGCAATTGGCTACTGTCTCAGCTAATGAGGAGGAAGAGACCCGGGAGAGCAGCTGCTCTCGTGCACATTCTATGCATAAAAAACTGGTCACCAAGTTCACCCGCCCACACTTGAAATTACCACCACTGCGCCTCAAAGCAAAATATCTCAAATTGGTAGAGCTGCCACTATTGAAGCACTACTGGATGCTCCAAGAGCATACCAGGCCCTTCGGTCTGATATGGATTTTAAGGGGAACCCCCTACGCTGAAAAAACGGCGTGGGGGTCCCCCCAAAATCCATACCAGACCCTTTATCTGAGCACGCAGCACGGCCAGTCAGCGCCCCCCCCCCCCCGAACCGTACCAGGCCGCATGCCCTCAACATGGGGGGGTGGGTGCTTTGGGGCAGGGGGGCGCATTGCAGATAGGCCGGATAGGCCTCTTGCACATGAGAGTAAAAAATGCAGCATTTTTTAGGCTGGGTTCACACTATCTTCGCATGCAGCTCACAGCAGGGGTCCGGTGCGTCCCCTTTCACTGTTTCAGGTCTGATTTCTAATTTTTGGCTGAGTTCGGACCTGAAACTGACCAAAAGATGCACAGGACCCCTGTGCAAATTCACATCGGAGCCACAACAGAGATATGTGAACCCGCTCCATAGAAAGCCGGTCAAAATCTCCTGCTATTGGAACCTGCATCCAATTCGCAATAGTTGTCTATGGAACCATGCACACAGCTAAGTAAGGCTCCATTCACACTATGACGTTCCGGACTGCAGGCGGAATTGCCGCGATTCCGCCTGCGATTCTGAATCGCCACAAACCACAGCGACGATATGTTGCCTCCTCACCACCTGATTTAAACCCATGATTTAGATTCCTGAATCTGTCTTGGTATTAGTCTCCTCTAATCTCCTGCAGAACAGCACTCAGATTGGTAAGGAGAAGATCGGTACTCTGAGCAAATCAGGCTTATGGAAGGAGAAAGCAAAGGGATAATCTTATTGTTCAACTGCTCCTTTCATGTCTGATGATTGACTTTTTTTTTTTTTTTTTTTTTTTTTTCTTATCCACTTCAGCGAAAGTTTTCCGAGAGACATTATTTCAACTTTATGTGTCAAACTTTATCTCTTCTCCTTTTTCACATCATTGTGGATTGTTTCCGTCACATCTTTATTATTTTTCCCTTCTAGGATATTCTTAAATAATTTTAACAACCGACGACAAAACGCCTTCTATAATTATAAACCCTATTATTATCTTAATCTCTCTCAGTCCCTCTTATTTCCCCCCGCCCCCCCTCCCCCTCCCCTGTGTCTGGTCCGTTCCTTTATGTTGTTTATTTATCCACTTGGCTCTGCACCTATTCTTTCTTTTATCCTATCTAAATAAATATCCGAGACTTTGTAGTTTTTCCAACTTTCCCATCTACTATTATCCCCTTTCTCTCCTCCTTCCATTTTGTAGTGATAATCTATTTCCTTTAGCCAGTTTCTAATGTCTGGTTTTCCACTTTTTAGCCAATTCTTGGGAATTAAGGCCTTGGCCGCATTCAGGAGGTTAGGGATTATTGATTTTCTATATTGTTTCTTAGGTTTATTGTAGATATGGAAGAGGCAAGTCCAAATATTTTGTTCTATTTCTTCTCCAGTTATTTCTTTTATGTTATTTAACACTTCCTTCCAGTACTCCATTATTATTGGGCATTCCCACCATATGTGTGTGATCGTTGCTATTTGGCCACATTTTCTCCAACACAAGGAGGTTCTATCTTGATGGAATCTGTGTATTCTTACTGGGGTCATATACCATCTTGATACTAGTTTATAATTCATTTCTATGGTCTTCATGTCCCAAGCCTTATTATATCCCATTTCTATCATTTTTTCCACTTTTTGGTTATCTATTTTTAAATTCATTTCTTTTTCCCATTGATTTATATATTCTGGTCTTTCTTGTGCTTCCAAATCTGTCAGTATACTATAAATTTTTGATGTTCCGTTTTTTATTGGTGTTTCATTGCTACATAGCTTTTCCAGTGCAGTTAATTTTGTTTCATCTCTCAGTGGGTGTGGTATTGTGCTTACTAGGTGCCTTAGTTGAGTATACTTCCATTCATTCATCTTCCATCCATTCCTTTCCTCTATTTCTACTCGTGTTCTTATTTTACCATTTCTAGTGATATCTTTCAGTTGTGGGTTACCTATTCCTTGGATTTCAAATATTTCCCTCCCAAGTGTGAAGAGATTCGATCCTGTGAGTGCTAATAGTGGTGAATTATATTTCCATTCATTCTTTAAGTGGATGGTGTCCCAAATTTTAAATACATTTTTTGTTATTTCATGCGTGTCGGTGTCCAATATTCTATATTTCCGTGGAATCCAAATATTCTTATGTAGTGTGGCTCCACTTATTGTGTTTTCCATTTCCACCCATTTTTTTTCATTTTTCTCATTTGTCCACTCTAACATTCGTGTTAAAACTATGGCTTTATAGTACCTACTTATATCTGGAGCGGCAAGACCTCCATGCTCCTTTTTCCTTGTGATCAGCGTGTAATTAATTCTTGGTTTTTTATTAAGCCATATGTATTTTAGCAGGATTGTTTTAATTATTTTAAAAAAGCTCTGCGGGATTTTTACTGGTAACATCTGTAATCTGTAGTTTATTTTAGGTAATATCGTCATCTTAAACATATTTATTCTTCCAATCCATGAAAGTGGCTGTATTTTTAACTTTTTCATTTCTTCTTTGACCTCATTGATCAGTGGAATAAAGTTTGCCTGATAAATTTTTTCGACTCTAGGAGTTATTTTAATTCCAAGGTAATTTAGTTCTTTTACCCAAGTGAATGGGAATTCTTTTTGTAAAAACTGAACTTCCTTTTTCTCTAGACCTATGTTTAATATTTCCGTTTTTATTGGATTAATTTTGAAGTTTGACAGTTCTCCGTATTTTTTAATTTTTTTCAGTATGTTTGGGAGTGACACTCTTGGGTTGGATACGTACATCAAGATGTCGTCCGCGTAAGCAGCGATCTTATGCTCTTTTCCTCCTAGTTTCGCTCCTTCTACCTCTTTGTTATTGCGGAGTGTTGCTAATAGTGGTTCTAAAGCCAATACATATAATAGTGGAGACAGTGGACAGCCTTGCCGTGTTCCATTCTGCATCTCAATTTTTGGAGAGAGTCTACCGTTTACTTTTACGACTGCTGTCGGGCCATTATACAAATTTGTTATCCACTTCATCATTTTTGTCCCGATACCCAAATGCCGCAATGTATCCATCATGAAACCCCAGTCTACCCTGTCAAATGCTTTTTCTGCATCCAATGACAGGAATAGAACTGGGGTCTCATTCTGCACCTTCTTGTGCAACATCAATAATGATTTTAGGCTGTTGTCCCGCCCCTCTCTCCCCGGGACAAAACCAGTTTGGTCCGGGTTGATCCACAGTGGGATTAGTTTTTTTATCCTAGTGGCCAGGATCTTGGAGTACAGCTTCGTATCGGCGTTCAATAGGGCTATTGGCCTGTAGCTTGAGCAGTTAACTTTGTCTTTCCCTTCTTTTGGTAGTATTGTAATATGAGCTAATAACGATTCACTTCTTATTTCTTCATCTTCCCCTAAAGGAATTCATATATTCTAATAGTTTTGGAGTCAGCTGTTCTTCAAATTTTTTATAGTATTTGACCGTAAACCCGTCTGGTCCTGGGCTTTTTCCTACGGGAGTTTCCTTTAATGCCAGTTTTACCTCTTCATGCGTAATATTTTTTTCCAATTCTTCTAGTTGGTCTATTTTTAGTTTTGGTAAGTTTGCTTTTTTTAAATATTCTTGTATCTTCTTTGTTCTTGTATTCGCTTCTTTCCAACTTTCCTGTCCTTTTATTGCATAAAGGGAGCTGAAGTATTTTTGAAATGTTATCGCTATATCTGTAGTTTTATTTACTTCTCCTTTTTCATTTTTGATCTTCTCAATGTAATTCAAAGACTTCTTTTTTTTTACCAGATTTGCTAGGTATTTTCCTGGTTTATTACCCCATTTATATTTTTCTTGTACTACTCTGTTGTAGTCCTTCCTTTCTTCTTGTTCCATCCAGTCTTTTAATTGCTCTCTCTTTTGAGATAGTAGGCCGAAGATTTTGTTGTTTACTTGATTTTTATGTTTTCGTTCCAATTCATAAATTTCTTTAATTATTTGTTGCATGTTTGTTTTCCTTTCCTGTTTTTTTCTTGCCCCTATGGCTATTAACTTGCCCCTAATAGATTTATGCGCCTCCCATATTGTTGCTTTCGATACCTCTGGTGTATCGTTTTCCTCAAAATATCTTTTAATTTCTTCTATGATGCTTTTTTCGGTCTCACTGTCTTCTAATAAAGTTTCGTTGATTCTCCATGGACCCCTTTCAAGGACTTCTCCTTTTATTTTCATTCTCAAGGTTACTGGGCTGTGATCTGAGGCGGTTATTATGCCTATTTTTGTTTCTTCTATTTCTTCCAAGTTTCTATGTTCGACCATGATGTAATCCAATCTGGAGTAAATTTTGTGTACTGGTGAGTAGAATGTGTAGTCCTTTGTGCTGGGGTGCTGAATTCTCCAAGGGTCTATTAGTTGCTGTTCATATAATGTTCTTTTTAATTTCTTTAGTTGATTTACCTCTTTGTCCCTTACTCTTGAGGTACTGTCCATTTTATTATCCATGCTGAAGTTGAAGTCTCCAGCTAGTATTAATTTTCCTTGCTTGAATTCCATTAGTATTTTAATTATATCTATCAAATATTTTTTAGGGTTCTTATTAGGACAGTAGACATTGGCCAATGTATATTTTACCCCGTGTATAGTTCCTGTAATAAATAGATATCGACCCTCCGGGTCTATTTTCCTTTGATCTATTAGAAAACTTACATTTTTCCCTATACCGATGGCTACTCCTTTGGCCCTTCTTATTGGCGAGTCTCCTTGATACCATGTTGGTATGTTTCTTGAATAAATTTTGGCATTTGAGTTTTGGGTTATATGCGTCTCCTGTAGGAAAATTATTTCTGCTTTACTTTTTTCTAGTTCTCGGAGAATGATGTTTCTCTTCCCTGGGGAATTTAGTCCTCGGACATTGTAAGAGATTATTTTTATGCTGTTTACGTTTTCCATTCTTGTGCCTTTTCTTCCCCGCCCGTCCTCCGGCCCTCCCCCCCACGCGGTCCCCCTAGGTGACCGGATGGAGGGGACACCCAGCGGACGCACGGGGTCTCCTCATCTCTTGTCTCAAAATAGGTGCGCCTATGTAACCACTCATGTGACTCAGACCTTTCCCTCCCCACCCTCCTTCCCTCCCTTTTCCCTCCTCCCACCCTCCCCCTCCCTTTTTTCTGATATGGGTTTTTTACCCCCATATTCTCTAGAGCTGAGAGCGTTTTACTTTGTTTTGTGGGGCACGCTCTGCCCCCTCTGCTCTATTTATTGTGAGGCGGAGCTCTGTAAGACACCCTATTCCCCCCCTGCCTAAGCACTAATAGGGCGACCCCCTGTCCACTTCGTGAGTCCCCGTTTCCCTCTCCCTGCATTTTTGTTGTGTTTTACCAATCCTTTCACTTTCCTTTTTTCCCATCCCATCAACCCCAGGCCCCCCCCCCCCTTTCCACTCTAAGGCCCCTTGCACCGTTGTGTGGTATTTTCTCAGATATTAATTTCCTCGAGAGTCCACATCTTGATGTCTGATCCTTGAATTTACTTGCCACTGCAGGTCATCTCCTGCCGTTATTCGCTCCTGACTATTTGCGTATTTTTCCAGTTCTGGGGAGGGGATTTCTAGTTTGTTGCAAAAGTCCGGAATCTCCTCCACATGTCTTAGCCTCGCACTTATTCCGTTTTTCCTTGCTATTAGACATGCTGGAAAACCCCAGTTGTATTGAATTTCTTGCTCCCGGAGGATTTCTAATAATGGCTTTAGTATCCGTCGTCTTTTCAACGTTTCTTGAGATAAATCTTGAAATATTTGTAATTTACCTCCCGCAAACTCTATTTGTGTTTTCCTCTTTAGGTTTATCCAGATCTGTTTTTTTCTTCCCATTTTTCAAAGCGTACGATTACATCTCTAGGTGTTTCCCTTGCGAACCTTTGAGGTTTTTTTACTCGAAAGACACTTTCTATTCCTATTGAGTTAGTTGTTTCCTTTCCCAAGATTTGGTTGAAGAGATTGTTCATTTTTTCTATTAGATTTTCTGCTTGTTCTGTTTCCGGTAACCCACGTATTCTCAAGTTTTTCTTTTTATCTCTATTTTCTTGCTCTTCTATTTTATATGATTGTTCCTGTTGTTCCCGTTTTAATTTCTTTATTTCGTCTTCCAGTTCCTTTATGTTTTTTTGATGTAGGTCTACTTTGATCTCTACTTCTTCCACTCTGTTTAACATATATCCCATATCTTTATGGAGTGTTGACATCTCTGCTTTTAGGGAATTCTCTAGTGCCGCGAACATTTTTTCCATATCCTGTTTTGTTGGCAACTGTGGCCCTTGTTGTCCTTCCTCCTTTCCTCTGTCTTCCTCTCCCATTTCTGGCTCCATTCTGGGTTCTGAGAGGTGGCTGGTTTCTGTTTGTACTTTATACTGGCCTTTTTTATCCTTGTTGTCCTTCTCTTTTGTATCTATTTGTCTGCCCTTTGAACCCACTTGTTTCTCTCCTTCTCCGATTCCTTGCTGTATATACCTGTTCATAGGGCCTGGACTTGGGCCTAGGCTGGTCCTAGGTGATTTCGGTATTGCTCCCGCACTTCTTGTTGTTTTCCCCTTCATGTTTGTTTCTATGGCTGGATTTATAAGATCTTCGAAGCTGCCTTCCAGAATACCCCTTGATTGGGGTCTCTTAATGATGAAAAAATCTCCCAGCCTTCTTAAATTGACTTATTTTTACTAATATTTCTTTTGTTCCGTTCTCCTACCCGGCATCCTCCCCACAATCCAATAATAGAAATAATTAATGAGATATGAGTAGTCCCCGTTTTCCAGAAGTTATGTTACTACCTTAAGTACATTAAGCATTCCTTGGTGCTGTTCAATTGTTTAAACCATAGTATTAAGTCCCCATGCACACGGACGTCTCCACAGCTGCTTTTCTGAGCCCTTTCTGCAGCTCAAAAAGGCCTGTCTATGTCAGTCCATGGCCTCACGCCCACCTAGGCGTCTCTGAGCCGCAAGTGGCATAGGCGTTCCTAAGCTGCAAAAAAAAAAAAAAAAAACGCTCAAAAACGCTATTGCAAAAATGCTGAAAAAAGTTAAAAAAAGTCACTGCAAAGACACCGGCGTCTTCACAGCGCTTTTCTAACAGCCCGTGTGCATGAGGGCCCAGGTGCTCAGCAAAATAATTCATATGTTTTAGCGATATAATGCAATCTAATTCAAGTATCCAATTCACAAGAAAGGGAGATACTGCAGCAGCAGCAGCAAGCAGGTGGGGGCTGGGAGACAACTCTTCCGTTGGCTTGTCTTTCTTTCACCTTCTCCTTCTCTTCTCCCCTGTTCCCCCCCCCCCTGTTTTTATTGTTTTTCTTAGCTCACTTGATTCTACTTTTTCAGCTCTTTCGCCTTCATTTACTTTCATTTACTTTCACTTTTCATTCCATTTATTTCATTTTATTGCAATGTGATCTTTCCCTTTCCCTTTCTTTTGTTCTATTACTTTTCCTTTGCTTGTTCACTTCAAGACAATTGCAATAGAAAAGAGCCAAAAGAGGAGAAAAAAAAAAAAAAAAAAACGCTCAAAAACGCTCAAAAAACGCTATTGCAAAAACGCTGAAAAAAGTTAAAAAAAAAAAAAAAAGTCACTGCAAAGACACTGGCGTTTTCACAACGTTCTCCCAACAGCCCGTGTGCATGAGGGCCCAGGTGCTCAGCAAAATAATTCAAATGTTTTAGCGATATAATGCAATCTAATTCAAGTATTCAGCAAGATGATTTATATATTCAGCAGTATAGTTCCAGTATGAGCTTATATGTTCCACATTTTGTTACTATGAAATTTCTTCTTATTCTATAGTTTGTACTATCGAGCCTATAGTTAATACCATTTGCAAAAAACAAAAACAAAAAAAAAGACAAAAAAAAAAAAAAAAAAAAAATCACAAGAAAGGGAGATACTGCAGCAGCAGCAGCAGCAAGCAGGTGGGGGCTGGGAGACAACTCTTCCGCTGGCTTGTCTCTCTTTCACCTTCTCCTTTTCCCCTGTTCCCCCCCTGTTTTTATTGTTTTTCTTAGCTCACTTGATTCTACTTTTTCAGCTCTTTCGCCTTCATTTACTTTCATTTACTTTCGCTTTTCATTCCATTTTATTTCATTTTATTTCAATGTGTTCTTTCCCTTTCCCTTTCTTTTGTTCTATTACTTTTCCTTTGCCTGTTCACTTCAAGACAATTGCAATAGAAAAAAGCCAAAAGAGGGAAAAAAAAAAAAAAAATACGGTACTTATCTTTTAGTTGTTGTTGAAGTTGGGACAAAAAGGGACGCTCACTACTGCTTGTTGCTGCTCTCTGATGCTGCGAACGTTCAGGTGCTGTCTCTGATGTTATCAATCTGCCCAGGTCTGTCTGACCCGCTGAAGTCTCAGCTGTTCTCTGCTCTCAGCTCTTCAGTGTCCGCTGCCGCTGCTCCTTGCTCCACTCACCCACCTTCCTGGTTCTCTCCTCCGAAATTCCCCGGTGCACTTCAGCTGGTTCCTCCGCTCTCCGCGGCCGGCAACACCGCTGGGGACTTGAAACAGCCCCCAGCAGCGCACCGTTTTCCCTGCTGCCGTCGCTTCCGAAGTGCTCCGATCTCCGCGGTTTTCCAGTTCTCCTAACCCCCCGTCCTTGATGAGCCTTCTAGCCCATCCGACTCCGGAGGGGTGGGGGGGGGGGGATGCAGTCAGACGCAGGTACAAACTTCCTCTGGCTTACACCACAAGACAGCTCAGTGAGTGATGAGCAGGGGGGGCGGGGAGGGAAGCTACCTACACCTTCTCATCAGGCCGATCATTCCTCTCAGCTGCAGGGAGAGGGTTCTCAGGATCCTCACGCCGTGCACAGAGCCATTACCAGGCTCCTCCCTCCACTTGAGTATATCCTGGACCAAGCTGTCATGCTCCACTGCAATGATGGCTGAGAACCTGTCTGTGTTGTTTGGCAGGGGTGCCTGAATTGTAAGACTGGCTGACCTGAATTACAAATCGTTTGGTGGGTCGGCTTACTTGTGTTCAGGTTTACTTATGTAGGCTTACTTGTGTTCAGATTAAGAGTTTGTTTATAAAATAATATCAAGCATTAAAAAATGGAATTCTAAACCAGGGTGGATAAAAATCAATTATTTTTTTTATTTAAATTGGATTTTTCTTTATCTACATCAAATTTTTTTTATTTTTATCAAATTTATTTTAATTAAAATGCTTTTGGAGTAAAAATCTATTTAACCACCTCAATACGGGGCACTTACACCCCCTTCCTGCCCAGACCAATTTTCAGCTTTCAACGCTCTCACACTTTGAATGACAATTACTCAGTCATGCAACACTGTACCCATATGAAATTTGTGTCCTTTTTTCACACAAATAGAGCTTTCTTTTGGTGGTATTTAATCACTAGTGTTTTTTTTTTTTTTTTTTTGTGCTATAAATAAAAAAAGACAAAATTTTGTGAAAAAAATGCCTTTTTCTTTGTTTCTGTCATAAAAGTTTAATGAGTAATTTTTCTTCATACATTTTGGCCAAAATATATACTGTTACATATCTTTGGTAAAAATAACCCAAATTAGTGTATATTATTTGGTCTTTGTGAAAGTTATAGAGTCTACAAACTACGGTGCCAATCACTGAAAATTGATTACATCTGATCACACCTGATGTACTGAAGGCCTGTCTCATTTCTTGACACACTAACAAGTCAGGAAAGCACAAATACCCACCAAATGACCCATTTTTAGAAAGTAGACATTCCAAGGTATTAAGTAGCATGGTGAGTTTTTTTAAGTTGCCATTTTTTCCCACAATTCTTTGCAAAATGAAATGAAGATATATATATTTTTTTTTACAAAATTGTCATATTAACAGGTTATTTCTCTCACAGAGCATATGCATACAACAGACTACACCCCAAAATACATTCTGCTACTCTTCCCGAGTATGGCGATACCACATGTGTGAGACTTTTACACAGCCTGGCCACATACAAAGGCCCAACACTGAAGTAGCACCTTCAGGCATTCTACGAGCATAAATTACACATCTCATTTCTCAACCACCTATTACACTTTTGAAGGCCCTGGAGTACCAGGACAATTGAATTGCCCACAAAATTACCCCATTTTGGAAATCAAACACCCCAACGTATAATCTATGAGACATAATGAGTCTTTTAAACGGTTAATTTTTTTCCAGAAGTTTTTGGAAAATATGGAAAAAAAATGAAAACGCATTTTTTTTTTACACAAAGATGTCAATTTAGAAGATATTTTGAACACATAGCATGTATATAGCAAAAATTACACCCCAAAACACGTTCTGCTACTTATCCTGAGTATGGCGATACCACGTGTGTGAGACTTTTACACAGCCTGGTCACATACAGAGGCCCAATATTGAAGTAGTACCTTCAGACGTTCTAGGAGCATAAATTACACATCTCATTTCATTCCTACCTATCACAATTTTAAAGGTCCTTGAGCACCAGGACAATGGAATTACCCACAAAATGACCCCATTTTGGGAATCAAACACCCCAACCAGGGGCGTAGGGAGGGGGTGGCTAGGGGAGGCTGAAGCCCCGAACATGACCCCAAAAAGCCCCGAGTCTATGGAATGCTGCATTCCATTGTCAGCCCCGAGCGCCGGTGCCAGGACCGATCTGATTGTGAGTGCGGGCCGAGTGCGGCCGAACGTAGTCGAGTCCCCGAGTGCCATAGCGGCCGAAAGTAGCCGAGTAGGTCCCCGAGTGCCACAGCTCCGCCTTCTGGAGCGGGACGTGTGACGTGACGTCCATCTTAGCCTGCAGGCTCCAGAAGGCGGGAACGCTACATCCCCCCTCGGGCAGGCGGCTTTCCTCTCCTCTCCTCCTCTCTGACGGTGACAACAAGTGACTGACTGCCTGCTGTGACCGCACACCACGGCTGAGGTAGGTCAGACACGCAATGCGTGTATAGTGGTCAGTGTATATAGGTCAGTGGTCAGTGTATGTAGGTCAGTGTATACAGGTCAGTGTATGCAGGTCAGTGTATGTAGGTCAGTGTATACAGCTCAGTGTATGTAGGTCAGTGTATGCAGGTCAGTGTATGTAGGTCAGTGTATACAGGTCAGTGTATGTAGGTCAGTGTATATAGGTCAGTGTATATAGGTCAGTGTATACAGGTCAGTGTCTATAGGTCAGTGTATGCAGGTCAGTGGTTAGTGTATATAGGTCAGTGTATGCAGGTCAGTGTATGCAGGTCAGTGTATGCAGGTCAGGCAGGTCAGTGTATGTAGGTCAGTGTATATAGGTCAGGCAGGTCAGTGTATGTAGGTCAGTGTATGCAGGTCAGGCAGGTCAGTGTATGTAGGTCAGTGTATATAGGTCAGGAGGTCAGTGTATGTAGGTCAGGCAGGTCAGTGTATGTAGGTCAGTGTATGTAGGTCAGGCAGGTCAGTGTATATAGGTCATTGTCAGGCAGGTGTGTTTACTGGTCAGCATTGATAGGCAATGGTAAGTCACACAAAGCCACCACGCAGCCCAAAAAAAAGCTGCGCCGCGCCCCCCCCCCCCCGGTTTTTGGACTTCGGGCTGAAGCCCCTGGTCTTTTTGCCACCTAGCAACGCCCCTGACCCCAACGTATATATTTTATGAGGCATCGGCTGCAGATAGGTACTCGGGTACTCTGATGTGCTGGAGACAGGTACTGGGGTAACTTGATGAGCTGCAGATAGGTACTCGGGTACTCTGATGGGCTGGTGACAGGTACTCAGGTACTCTGATGGGCTGGTGACAGGTATTCGGGTATTCAGATGGACTGTGACAGGTACTCAGATGAACTGTGACAGGTACTCAGATGGATCATGACAGGTACTCGGTACTCAGATTGACTGTGACAGGTACTCAGGTACTCAGATGGACTGTGACAGGTACTCGGGTGCTCAGATGAACTGTAACAGGTACTCAGATGAACTGTGACAGGTACTCAGATGAACTGTGACAGGTACTCAGATGGACTGTGACAGGTACTCGGGTACTCAGATGAACTGTGACAGGTACTCGGGTACTCATATGGGCTGTGACAGGTACTTTAATGGGTGGTGACAGGTCCTCTTTATTGGGGGGGACAATCAGTGTAATTGGTGTACACTGTAAGCTGTAACGAGATGTTACCCCAATCTGCCTCTCACACATGATCGGTGTGTGAGGAGGAGAACCCGGTAACATCTCGTTACCGCTCTGTGTTTACATTTAATGATCGGCTGTGGAAGGATCACAACTGATCATGTGGTAAACAGCCGCCGGCCAATGGCTGTTTACCAGCGTTGGTGACAAGCAGTGTTCCCGGGAACACGCTGCCACCGACGTGCACGCGCAGCTCGCTCACGGTCACGCTCTTGCACCATGCACAGTTGGGAGGTACCAACTGTGATCAACCGTTACATGGTAAACAGCCATGCCCAATGGCTGTTCACCCCCCTCAGTGATGACTGGTGTCTCCGTGACACGCCGTCACCAACAGTACAGGGCTGCGTGCACACGATCGCGCGCATGCCCTGTTTAATTGGACAGACGTCATATGACGCCCGCCCAGAACGAGAGCCGCGCTGTCCGGCCATCATATGACAGTGAGCGTGCGGCAGGCAGTTAAAGATAGTTTTCTATTTAAGATACAATAATAATTTAGTTTATTCAGCATGAAGTTGAGCTTAGTTATGAGAAAAACAGGAATGGAAGGCACGCACACCTAGTGCATTACCAGAGATAATTTAATAAGAAGAAATTTTTGGGTACTCACAAAATTCAACTGACAAAAGGCCATGAAACACAGTGCATGGACATACACAGAACACAGGGTACACTAACGCGTTTCGGGGGGCACACCCCCTTCCTCAGAGCTAGGCTCTGGAGCTTAGTTATGTAGCAGGAGGCTGTATATTCTGCAATATTTACATTTTTGGTAAACTCATTCAATGAATCCAAGCTCTGCAAGCTGAGATAACATGCATTGTATTGATGTATTCAGACAAATTCACAGTAACCATGAGATAAAACAAAGTTCAAGGAATATTCCTTTATCCCATTGTTTTGCAAATCTATGTACACTACAAACTATGATTGAATTGGTTCTGATATTGCTGTTTTACTAACCTGACAGCTTATTATTCTAAATAGGACACCTTCACTTTGTTTGCAAATACTAAAGATTCTAACTACCAGGAAGAATAAGTCCTTACATTTAAAGAGCACCTGTCATTTCAGAACCATCATGGCAGCGCCTGTCAGCGGTCATCCACTCACCTACTGCTGCCACATCCTTCACTTTGTTATGTTACTGCCGCATCACCAGCCATGCCATTAAAGTGAATGGGACTGTCGGTGAGTCACCAGTGGGTCAGAGGAGGAGTTGCTGCAGGACAGAGATTACAATTGCGCTTTAAAATTATGATTTAAATCAAGCCTTTTTACTAATGATTTAAATCGTGATTTAAATCAAATCCACCCTGTTCTAAACCCAGTCAGATTTAAGGCTATCCGGTGCGGATGCCAGATGCTGGAGGGGGTGTGGACAAAAGGGGACCTTTCTCCACCTATGGTGGTCATGCCCCAGGATCAGGGTATCTTGGGAGGCGATTGCTCCATGGGTCGAGAGGTTAACCTCCGGACCCATGGAACTGACGCCTCAAAATGTTTTATTCCATGGGACCCCGATGCCTATTAGATCCTATAAGAGAAGTATCACTCCACATTTGTTGAATGCAGCCAAACTATTAATACCCAGGCTATGGAAACAGACTAGATGCCCAACACTGTTGGAATGGAAGAGAGAGGTCAACCTAATAATGGAGGCCGAAAGATGGGTGCATGCAGTTAAAGACAAAAAAGATAAATTTAAGGGAATATGGGCAGGATGGGAATACTGCAGAGATTGGGTAGAGTAATTAATATATGGCGCTGGCTGGTCTCCGGGTTTGGATGCAAAGTGCCCCTGGGAGGGGGAATCTTTTTTTTTTTTTTTTTTTTTTCTCCCTCTGTCCTCTTTCTTCTCTCCATGTGCATATGAGTAGGGGTACAGAACGTAACATGTGATTTTTGACTGGTGGAATTTGATACTATCCCCAAGGAGAGATTATATAGATTAGGGGATTGGGGAACAAGAGAGGTGGTAGAATATAGAGGGGGGAAGGGTTGGAAAGTGGGGACACCGAGGAGGGAGGGTAGTAGGGTTAGCCGTGCTATAGGGAATGAGAGGGAGGTATGTACTCACTTTAGGCAGGTAAGACGGTAATATGGCTCATAGAAGCCTCATATATATCTTATGCCCTGTACACACGACCGGTTTTGCCGTCGGAATAAACTCTGAAGGTTCCTCTGACGGAATTCCGCTCAAGTGGTCTTGCCTACACACGGTAACACCAAAGTCTGACCGTCCAGAACGCGGTGACGTACAACATGTACGACGGGACTAGAAAAAGGAAGTTCAATAGCCAGTAGCCAATAGCTTCCGTCTCGTACTTGCTTCAGAGCATGCGTCGTTTTTGGGCCGTCGGAACAGCAATAGACGAGCGGGTTTCCTGATAGGAATTGGTTCCATCGGAAATATTTAGAACATGTTCCATTTCTAGGTCCATCAGAATTTTCGAAAAAAAAAAAGTCCAATGAGGCATACACACGATCGGAATATAGCTTCCGTCTGACTCTTTCTGTCGGACATTCCGCTCGTGTGTACGCGGCATTATAATTTTTTTCCCCTTTTTTTGGGGGGGGGTTTGGAGTGGTATTGATTTGGCTCATAGAGGCCTCCTAATTTTTCACTTTTTTCTTTTTTTCTGTAGAGGTGTAATGAAGATTTTTTGAAGGGGAATGAATAAATAGGGGATATTGTCAAAGGGGTGATGTAATGCACTAAGAGCTCAAAGCATTTTGGGGAGGGGGGGATAGCGAGAGGAGGGGAATGTATTTATTTATAATTTTTTTTTGTCTGGGGAGGGGAGATATTTGATGTTGATGAGGATTATTTTCATTTGATAAATGTAAATATATGTAACGATGTGTGTCCTAATTGATATGTTAAATACTAATAAAAATTTTTTAAAAAAATGCTATCTGGTGCTAGGTTCATTTTTTAAGGGTAAAACACACATCAACTAATTTTACTGTGGTCAATGTAATCTAATATTCTGTTATGCTTTGTATCTGAGAGGGTAGCTGTGTTTGGGCGTTTATTCATTTCATCGACCAAAACATTACGTTAATCTGAAATTAATAAATGCTGAATCGCTAAACCTGTCTAGCGTTTGGGCGCATTTAGCCCCCGTTCACACGGGAACGACTTGTCATGCAATTTGACAGGTCAAATCGCATGACAAGTCGCAGCCTATTGCCGGCAATCGCACCGTTCAAATAGGTGTGGCACCAACTTTGCGGTGCCTCACTGATTTGAAAGAGTAGCACTACTTTTAGCGATTTCTGGTGAGACTTGCATAAACATGTGTGCATGAAGCCACACAGATGTCTTCCAAGTCGCACCCAAAGTCGCACTGACATGCTGCTTTGCATTCATGTGATGATGAAGTTGTGTGATTTCAAAGACGCAGTCAATGTGAACGGGGGCTTACCCTAGGTTCACACCTATGCATTTTTTAGTGCATTTAGCAGTTTGCAGAAATGCAATACAGGCCATTTAACATGGCTTCCTATGGTACAAGTTCACATCTATACGTTTTGCGGCCGGTGCGTTTTCGTAAAGGGTCAGTAAAGGGTAAAGCATCAGGGACTTTTTTCCTGTGACTTGTAGGTAATAAATTGCAATGGAATCGCACCAGAAATGCAAGTGTTGTGTTTGTGATGCGATTTTTGATGTGTTTTGTGGTTTTTGTTTTAACACTGTATATAGCTGGTTGCTAAGCAGGGGGCCAGGAAACCAGCCGCCGCGTCTTTAACAACCGATGAGTCATCAGCTATCAGCGGGGTTCCCCACTGAAAGCTGAATGTAAAAAACAAAAAATTGCCGGCAAAAAAATTCACAAAAAAAAACGACGTGGGATCTTCCCCAAAATCCATACCAGACCCTTATCCAAGCATGCAGTCTGGTAGGTCAGGAAAGGGAGGGGACGAGCAAGCGCCTCCCCCCCACTACTCCTGAACCATACCAGGCCGCATGCCCTCAACATGGGGGGGTGGGTGCTTTGGGGCGAATTTGCGCCCCTCACCCCAAAGCACCTTGCTCCCATGTTGATGAGGACAAGGGCCTCTTCCCGACAACCCTGATCGGTGGTTGTCAGGGTCTGCGGGCAGGGGGCTTATCGGAATCTGGAAGCCCCCAGTAACAAGGGGGACCCCAGATAACGCCCCCCCCTATGTGAATGGGTATCGGGTACATCGTACCCCCTACCTATTCACCAAAAAAACTGTGAAATGTTAACAAAATACAAAAGCCGGTTTTTGACAAGTCCTTTATTAAATAACAAGCCCAGAGGCATCTTCTCCCAGAATCATCATCTCCCAGTGCCGCCTTCTCTCGCGGAGCTGTCTTCTTCCTTGCCGCCGCTGTCTTCTTCCTCGCCGACGGTTACCCACTAAAAAATGAAAAAAGCCGGTCTTGTCCTGAAGCTGTCATCACTTAGCAGCCCCTACGGCGGTACTGCTACATTAACATTTCACAATTTTTTGGGGGGAATGGGTAGGGGGGGCAGGGATCTGGGGGCCCCCTTGTTAACGGGGACTTCCAGATTCCGATAAGCCCCCCGCCCGCAGACCCCGACAACCACTGGCCAGGGTTGTCAGGAGGAGGCCCTTATCCTCATCAACACCCACCCCCCCCCCCATGTTGAGGGCATGCGGCCTGGTATGGACCTTGGGTGGAACCCCACGCCTTTTTTTTTGCGCAATTTTTTTGCTGGCAATTTGTTGTTTTTTACATTCAGCTTTCAGCGTGGAACCTCGCTGACAGCTGATAACTCATTTTAACGGTTGTTAATGACGCATCGGCTGGCTTCCCGGCCCCCTCCTTAGCAACCAGCTATATACAGTGTGCTTAAAGAGAAAAAAAAAGCATAAACATAAATGCAAAAACGTATAAAAACACAGGTTTAAAAACGCACTGAAAAACATGTCTGAAAAACGCATCAAGCGCAGCCGCATAGATGTGAACCTAGACTTACACATGTGTAGGCTCATCAGGTGAGGTTTTTTTGCCGAGACGTTCCTCTCATGAATGCGATTTTGGTGTGTTTAGATTTCTGCCCCTAAACTCCCCTGCCTCTAAACTCCACTAAAAACCTGTGTGTACATGGACACATAACATAACATAGAGGGGCACTTAGGGACAGGAAAAAAAGTCAGACGTCCTGTAAAATGGGATTTTTTCAGCTGCAGTGTGCATGAGGCCTTAGAGATGGGTATGTTTGCCAGCATTTTGAAGCTAAGTTAACTGTGTTCTTGTGATTAAATCAAAATGTAATATTTATTTGTTACGGTTTCATTAACTTGGAAAATGTTCTATGTCTGTTGACTTTTTTTTATTGATGTCACTTCTTACCTAAAGGTAAAAAGTTTCCAATTTACTACTTGTGTGAGTGGAAAATGACCTGTTATGCATAAGCCTGCTATTGGGCTTAAAGCAATGTGACCTAGTTAGCATGATTTAAAAATCAATAGATGCAGCCAACTACCTCTGACATAACTAATGGAATAATTATTCAGGAAAAAGTAGCCTAATGACCTTCTACTTAAAGGGCAGTAACACTTTAAGGCTATTTGTTTTGTTTTTTTTTTTTTGTTCATCTTTTCGGCCTGCCCATACACACCCTTGTGCTTTCCTGTGCATTTTCACCCTCAGGAATGTGCATTCAAACTACAGCCCCGTGTTTGCTAGAACGTTGGTTACATTGCTGTGTACAGCGCTAACACAATATATTGTACTGGGGTTCTGCTGCTTGTTCAGTCAGGCCCAATGAATTCTGTGGTCCAGGGATGATCGTGCATGGGAAGGATGATCCATGGTATTCACAACAGTACTGAACAGCCCTGAGGCTGCTTTCACACCTGGGTGTTGAATTTTTCAGGACATTTTGTTGTACATTTGTAAGCATGTTTTTGCACAGTGTTTTTCAAGAGTTTTGGAGCTTTGGCATTTTTGTATTAGCCAATAGAAAAAACTATCAATTATTGCTATGTGTTTCTGTCTTCAACTGCTTCAAAAATGCACCTATCTGCCTGAATCAAGCTACAGAAGTAGTTCCAACACTTTTTGGCTTCAGGCACTTTGTTGTAGAGATGTGAACCACCACTTTGGAGAATAATGTCAGAAACCATGAAATCAGACAGAGACAGAATTGCACTTAAATCACACTTGTTTAATAATAAAAGTAAAAAGAACAAATGTAGTCAAAACATAGCCAAAGTTCAGTAACCGGAACGGATAGTCAGCCAAGCCAGGAGTCAGGGATCAAAGTAGTGAAACAGCAAGCAGGATCTGGAGCCAGAAGGGATGTAGCAAAGCCAGTCTTTAAACAGGAATGCAGGAGATGTTTCTTGTGATGTTAACCAAGGTGAAGGCAGAGACCCTCTGGACTGGACAGCTTAAGTAGGCAGGACCGACGAGCAGGATATGAACAACAGCTGAGTAACTGTGGAGAGAGATGGGAGCTGGCAATTAGCCGAAAGCTGAGCGGCCAGCTCAGAGAAGGAAGGGTTGAGCCCAGCCCTAACAGTACCCCTCCTCAACGATCCCTGCCCCTCAGAGGTCCACCAGGCTTGAGGGTAAAACATCTATGGAAATCACAGAGGAGGACAGGGGCATGTATGTCCGAGGATGAGACCCAAGAGGGTTCCTCCGGACTGTATCCTTTCCAATGCACCAGGTACTGTATGCTCAGACGGAACCTACGGGAGTCAACAATGGGCTGTACTTCATACTCCTCATGGTTCTCAACCTGTACAGGGTGAGGACATGGCACCGAGGTGGTAAAGCGGTTGCAGACCAAAGGTTTTAATAAGGAGACATGAAATACATTCGAAATACACATATTAGAAGGAAGGTCTAATGCCACTGAGTTCATCCTGCGTAGAATATGGAAAGGCCCAATAAACCGAGGTACGGACTTCAGTGAGGGAACACGAAGTCAGAGGTTGCAAGATGACACCCAGACCCTGTCCCCAACCTGGTAGAAAGGCGCAGGCAGGCATCTGCGGTCAGCATGGAGTCTGTACCTATCATTAGCATGACGCAAAGCCTCCTGGACTTGTGCGAAGACCACGGAGATGCTCCTCTAACACAGGAATATTCTGCGGAACAAACGAGTCAGGCAACATGGAAATTTGGAAGCCATAATTCACCACAAATGGGGACAATCAGGAAGCAGAATTCAAGGCACTGTTGTGAGCAACCTCTGCCCATGGTAATAGGTCTGACCAGTTGTTATGATGAAATATAGCAACGTAGGAATTGCTCCAAGGACTGACTGGTTTGTTCTGCGGCCCCATTAGACTGCGGATTATACGCAAAGGAGAAAGCAAGCTGAATTCCCAACTGTGCACAAATGGCTCGCCAGAACCGGGACACAAACTGACTACCCCTGTCCGTGACAATCACCTTGGGTAGCCCATATAAGCAAAAGATCTACTGAGCAAAAATGGAAGCCAGTTCCTTAGAAGTGGGCAACTTCTTAAGTGGAATACAATGACACATCTTTGAGAACCGGTGAACCACCATAAGGATAACTGTGTTGCCCTGGGAGTTGATGAAATGCATAGACGGTGGGTCCAGGGCCTCTCTCCATTGGGTGTCAGGTCACCTAGAGGCTGGGTGACAGATGCACCCCATTGGGATCAGGAGTGCACCGCAAGGTAGTGGACCCTACGGCTGACTGCTGCGGATTGAACCCTGGGAGGTCCAGGAAGCAGGTCTACTGGATCACTGACACAGATCCCACTGGGAGCTAGAGCATAGATTCCCCAGGGCGCGGAGTCTAAGAGCCAGCAGGTGTTCACCAGAGCCTTTAATGGTAAGGATGGACTGCGCTGCAGTCTGGCTCCAGGTCGCGGCCCCCAGGGTCTCACAGCTCACGCTCACGGTAGACTACAGGAGAAGGGGAAGGAGGCAGCAGGCTTGAACCACAAGGAAGTAAGGGACAAGCCAAGGTCGGGGCCACAAGCAGACAAGGACAACAGAGTTCACACCAAGGTTCAGGGTCACAGGCAAACAGGGATGGTCGGGGACACGCCAAAGGTCAGGGTCACGAGCAGACAGGAATAGATAAGAACAGGCCAAAGTCGGTAACAGGAATCAGATGTAGGAAACACAGCAAGTACACACGGAGGCTAACACACAATGGTTGATCAGCACTGCTGGCTTGCAGTGCACAGGTTAATATAGGGTTCCCTGATAGGGCCTGGGGTGGGGCCATGCTAGAACTCTATTGCATAACCATGACAGTACCCCCCCTCTTATGAGACCTCCCCCTCCCCTGCCTGTGCCCAGGCTTAAAGGGAAACTCCAGATGGAACCTCCTCAATAGATGAGGAGCAAAGACCTCAGATGCAGTGATCCAAGACCTCTCATGAGGACCAAACCCTTTCCAATGTACGAGGTACTGAAGAATGCCTTTACGGAGCCGGGAATCCAAAACTTGACTAACCTCGTACTTTAGATTATCCTCAGAGACCGGAACCAAGGTAAGGAGAGGACGAAAGGACTTATTGAGGACTAAAGGCTTTTTAGAAATGGGTAAGGGCACGAGAAGACCATCAGACTGGGTAGAGGTCAGTGCATCCCTGAGGTCAGGTTGGTCAAAAGGTGACGTGTCACAAGAGTTAAGCTGGTTAGCTGAAACACAAACAGAATGCAGAGAGTCCTGAACAAAAGATTGAAAACCCCACCTGGCCGAATGAGGCAGTCTATCCAAAGGATGGATTGAGCCTCTTAAACAGGTTTGAACAGACATAGTAGCAGTAGGGTGAGGCCAGGTTACAGAAGGTCCTGAACAAGAAGCAGGAAGCTCATTGGGCATAGGCTCGACTGGTGCAGAGGCCGACTGAACAGCATTGCCAGGTGCAGTGACCACCAGAATTGCATCGCAGGGCGTAGCGACTGTGGAACTGGTGGACGAGTCAGCCTGGGTGTGTGTCCAAGGGGGTCCAGGGACAGGCAAAGGAAAATGGCCATGCAAACTGGAGTGACTGCTCGGCTCAGGTTCACAGGTAGGCTCCTCATCCAGAGTGCCACACGACCCAGAGAGTGCCTCAGCCCGACTATTGCAGGAGACATTCCAGAAATCGCTATACGCAGTGGGAAGAGCAGAAGATACTGGGATGGTGGCAACAGGAGGATTCTCTTTTGGGGTAACCTTGAGTAGGCAGGAGGAGGAACAGGAGGAACCCCAAGTCAAGATCTATCCAGCAGTCCAGTCAGCATGTGGAGAATGGAGCCGTAACCAAGGAAGACCTAATATGATAGGAGACGAAGCCTTAGGTAAGACAAGGAAGGATATCCACTCCTGGTGGAGTGTCCCTACCGACATCCTAACAGGGAGGGTCTGGAAGCGGATAGGGCCCCCTGGGAGAACAGTGCCATCAATCGCCAAGACCACCAATGGCGTTGTAAGGGGCAAAAGGGTAAGTCTCATGGAAGACGCAGCTTCCCAATCCATGAAATTGCTAGCAGCTCCGGAATCCAGATGTGCCGAGACCGAACGAGAAGAAGCGCCGACATGAAGGAACACAGAAAGAAGAAGACGAGAAGGTGAAGGTGATACTTCAGGGTCTAATACTCCACCTTCCAGATGTATTAGCCCCGATCGTTTTTCCAGACGAAGAGAACAAGTGTTACGAAAATTACCTTTGGCTCCACAGTAGAGGCACAGGCCCAGAGTTCTGTGCCTAGCGCGTTCTTCAGGAGACAACTTGGTCCAGCCCAGCTGCATAAATTCCTCAGCGGGCAGGGGGTGCTCCTTGGATCGAAGAGAAGGGACTGGGAGCTCAAGCTGCCTAAGGAACGGGGAGTGCTGGTGTCTTTTTTCCAGGGCCCTCTCCTGAAAGCAAATATCGATCTGGTTACACAAGGTGATGACACCGTCCAGATCAGCAGGAAGGGATCTTTCTGCTAATTCATCCTTCACTCTATCAGAGAGGCCATGTAGAAAGGTTGCAACTAGGGCCTCATTATTCCAGGTCAATTCAGCTGTGAGGATACGGAACTGAAGAGCATACTGTCCCACAGAAGCGGACTCTTGATGGAGACGTAAAAGAGCGCTAGCCGCTGAGGAGACACGACCCGGTTCCTCGAAGATATTCCGAAAAAGTTTCAAGAAATCAGACAGGCTAGAAACCACTGGATCATTCAGTTCCCACAGAGGGGCAGTCCAAGCTAGTGCCTCACCAGACAGAAGGGATATAATATAGGCTACTTTCGCCCGATCAGACAGGAAGTTTTGGGGCTGAAGTTCAAAATGAATCGTGCACTGGCTAAGGAACCCCCTGCAAGCCTTGGAGTCCCCAGAGAAACGGGCCGGAGCTGGCAGTTGTAATAAATGTGTGGCTGCAACTGGTGCGATAGGTGCAGCAGCAGATAGCGGTTGAGGTTGTTGAACCGGGGTCCTAGTGAGGCCTGAACCTGTTCAAGACGGGATGTCAAATCCTGAAGGAATCGCATCACTTGGGTCTGATGCGATTCCTGCGTCTCAAGTCTGCGAACTAAGCCCTGCAACAGATCATCTGCAGGTAGCAGCACATCAGCCGGGTCCATGGCTGATCAAACTGTCAGGTCACCTAGAGGCTGGGTGACAGATGCACCCCGTTGGGATCAGGAGTGCACCTCAAGGTAGTGGACCCTACGGCTGACTGCTGCGGATTGAACCCTGGGAGGTTCAGGAAGCAGGTCTACTGGATCACTGACACAGATCCCACTGGGAGCTAGAGCATAAATTCCCCAGGGCGCGGAGTCTAAGAGCCAGCAGGTGTTCGCCAGAGCCTTTAATGGTAGGGATGGACTGCGCTGCAGTCTGGCTCCAGGTCGCGGCCCCCAGGGTCTCACAGCTCACGCTCACGGTAGACTGCAGGAGAAGGGGAAGGAGGCAGCAGGCTGGAACCACAAGGAAGTAAGGGACAAGCCAAGGTCGGGGCCACAAGCAGACAAGGACAACAGAGTTCACACCAAGGTTCAGGGTCACAGGCAAACAGGGATGGTCGGGGACACGCCAAAGGTCAGGGTCACGAGCAGACAGGAATAGTTAAGAACAGGCCAAAGTCGGTAACAGGAATCAGATGTAGGAAACACAGCAAGTACACACGGAGGCTAACACACAATGGTTGATCAGCACTGCTGGCTTGCAGTGCACAGGTTAATATAGGGTTCCCTGATAGGGCCTGGGGTGGGGCCATGCTAGAGGAGAGGTTACAAAAGCAGTCAGATGAGGGTCAGCTGGTCTCTAGAGATGAACACATGGAGACAGGTGAGCTGATCGACAAACTCTTTTGCATAACCATGACATTGAGATTCTTATGGTCAGTAAGAATGAGAACCGGCATAGTTGTACCTTCGAGTAGATGTCTCCATTCTTTCAGGGCTAAAATGATCGCCAACAGCTCTCTGTCACCAATCTCATAAATGCACTCTGCAGGTGACAATTTCTTGGAAAAGTAGCCACAAGGATGCATAGCGCTCTTAGAGGTAGGACATTGAGACAGAGGGGGGCGCCAATACTGGTCTCAGAAGCATCAACCTCAAGGATAAAAGGTAACGTAGGATCAGGATGTGCCAACACAGGAACAGAAACAAAGGCAGCCTTGAGACTCTCAAAGGCCTTAATGGACTCCGGAGACCAACTCTGTGGGTTAACGTCCTTTCTGGTCATATCAGTCAGAGGCTTGACCGGAGACGAGAAGTTATGAATAAACGTCCGATAATAGTTGGCAAAGCCCAGGAAACACTGCAGAGGATGTACACCCACGGGTCGGGGACACTGTAGAACTGCCGAAAGTTTCTCTGATTCCATAGAAAAACCAGCAGTGGAAATGACATAACCCAGGAATTTAACCTGTTCCCGATGGAACTTCTCCAGTTTACAGTAGAGATTGTTCTCTCTTAGTTTCTGAAGCACACAACAGACATCTGTGTGGTGGCTCTCCAGGGACTTGGAAAATATGAGGATATCATTGAGATAAACCACCACACATAACTGCAACAAATCTCGGAGGACATCGTTAATAAATTCCTGGAAAACTGCCGGGGCGTTACAAAGGTCAAAAGGCATTACGAGGTACTCATAATGGCCTGTTCTGGTATTAAACGCAGTTTTCCACTCGTCGCCCTCCTGATCTTCACAAGATTGTATGCCCCTCTCAAATCAAGCTTTGTGAAAAACGTTGCTCCCTTGAGGCGGTCAAATAATTCCGTGATCAACGGAATCGGATAGGCCCCTATAATCAATATAGGTCTCAGTTCACCACTCTTCTTCTTCATAAAGAAGAAACCAACACCAGCAGGAGACAAGGATTTGCGGATGAAACCTTGAGAAAGTGCGTCTGCAACAAAATCCTCCATGGCCTTATCCTCCAAGGCCGACAAAGGGTAAACCCGGCTACGAGGGGGTATGGCACCAGGTTGAAGCTCAATTGCGCAATCATACGGCCGGTGTGGAGGCAAACTACTGGCTTGACCTTTGTCAAAGACATCACTAAAAACGCGGTACTCCTCCAGCAGGGAGGAGAGTGAAGAGGTGCACAGGACCTTGGCTACCTTCTGGAAGCATGTCTCACTGCATTGTGGTGACCAGGAGAGAACCTCAGCACGGAGCCAATCAAAAGAGGGGTTGTGCCTCTGTAACCAAGGATAACCAATAACCAGCGGAAACTTAGGTGAGGAAATAACTTGGAATTGGATTATATCATGGTGAAGAGGAAACAAAGAAAAAGTATTACCAGAGGGGCGGACTTAATAGGCTAAGAAACAATGGAGAGGAAAAGTGGTATAAATAATAAAGTTTATTAGAATTTACATAACATAGAATAATCAAAAGGGGATAAAAAATTTTGCATATATACATCTATATTTATGTGCAGTGAGCCCTTGTATGTCTACGCGTTTCACCGTGGTGGTGAAGAGCCCCTACGGCCATGGACAACGGAACCATCTCATGAGTCACATGGGCAGGCTGTAGAGGTCTCCCATCAAGAGCCTCAATGGCAAGTGGAGTGTCATGCAGCTGCAGCGGAATAGAGTGCTTCGATACAATGGCAGCATCAATGAACAGGCCTGCAGCCCCAGAGTCGATTAGAGCCTGTATCTCGACGGACGACTCAGCCCAAGAAAGGGTGACTGAAACCAGGGGCTTATCCTTCTGGATAACTGGGGATGAAACAACGTCACATAAGGTCTGTCCGCGACAGGACCTCAAGGTTTGGGCGTTCACTGGACGGGTAGGACAAGACTTCAAAAAGTGACCTGCCTGGCCACAATAAAGGCACAATCTCTCCCTCCTCCTAAAGGCTCTCTCATCCGCAGAGAGACACGTGAAACCCAAGTGCAAGGGTTTACCGTCACTGACTGACTCGGTACCAGGAGGCATGGGAGGTGAGGGAGGCACAGGTGGGACTGCAAAGCTCGGAGACAAACGTACAGGAGGCTTCCGCAAGTGCTCCTTGAAAGAGAGTCTTTCTCTGAGTCTGGAGTAAATGAGGATGGCAAACATGATCTACTTTTCCAGCTCAGTGGGTATACCTCGGCTGCTATCTCATCCTTGATGGTATCCGAGAGTCCGAGAGACCATGAGAAAAAGCAGCCACGAGGGACTCATTGTTCAATGCAACCTCTGCTGTCAGAGTACGGAATTTAATTGCGTAGTCGACAACAGTTCTCGTACTCTGTTCGATGGACATGAGGCACTTGGCAGCAGAAGCGGAGCATGCGGGAACGTCAAATACCCTTTTAAACTAAGCCACAAACTCAGGGTAGCTCAAGACAACAGGTTTTTGTGTCTCTTATAGAGGGTTTGCCCAGGCCAAAGCTCTCTCAGAAAGCAAAGATATCACAAGACCTACTTTGCTTCTGTCCGTGGGAAACGCCTGGGACAGCATCTCAAAGTATATCTCAACCTGGTTGAGAAACCCTCTGCATTGGACTGGATCACCCCCAAATCGCTGGGGAAGCAGAGTGGAACCAAAAATGCCATATATAGAGATAATACTCCAGGCGGGAGCCTGCACAGAGACTGGAGCAGCAGCAGGGTGGGCCTGCAACATAGGTTGTACCGGAGCAGCTACAGTGGGAGATTCCAGGTAAGCCGTGCGACTCAAGAGCTTTTTTAACGTCATGGCAAACTGATCCATGCGGTGATCCAGTTCATCCAATCTGGAACAAATATTACCAACAAGAGGATTGACTCCATCTTCTGAATTCATGGCCTTCGCCTACTGTCAGAAACCATGAAATCAGGCCAAGACAGAAGTACAGTTAAAACACTCTTGTTTAATAATAAAAGTAAAAAGAACAAACGTAGTCAAAACATAGCCAAAGTTCAGTAACCGGAACGGATAGTCAGCCAAGCCAGAAGTCAGGGATCAATGTAGTGGAACAGCAAGCAGGATCTGGAGCCAGAAGGGATATCAGCAAAGGAAGTCTTGAAAAGGATCACAGGAGATAGTTTCTGTGATGTGACCAAGGAGAAGGCAGAGCTCTTCTGGACTGGACGGCTTAAGTAGGCAGGACTGATGAGCAGGATATCATCAACAGCTGAGTAACTGTGGAGAGAAAGGAGCTGTCAAATAGCCGACAGCTGAGCAGCCAGCTCAGAGAAGGAAGGGCTGAGCCCAGCCCTGACACATATAATACACACATAGGTTGGACTTGTGTCTTTTTTTAACCTCACCTACTATGTACTGTGTAAAAAAAAGTTACAAAACACTCAGGTGTGAATGGGGTCTGAAGGTTGAAAAAAATAATAAAAGAACATTTAAAGTGGATGTAAAGCTTAAAGTGGTTCTAAAGGCAGAAGGTTTTTTATCTTAATGCATTCTATGCATTAAGATTCAAAAAACCTTCTGTGTGCAGCAGCTCCCCTTCAGCCCCCCTAATACTTACCTGAGCCCCATCTCGATTCAGCAATGTTGCACAAAAGCCTCAGCCGTTCGGAACTCTCCCTCCTGATTTGCTGAGACACAGCTGTCAAAGTCAGTGAGCCAATGAGGAGAGAGAGGGGACAGGGCCGTGCTGCGGCTCCATGTCCATGTGCGGCTCGGGTGCCCCCATAGCAAGCTGCTTGCTGTGGTGGTGCTCGGCAGGAGGGAGGGGCCAGGAGCGCCAGCGAGGGACTCGAAAAGAGGAGGATCTGGGCTCCCCTGTGCAAAACCACTGCATAGAGCAGTTAAGCATTATATGTTTGTTATTTTTAAACCAAAAAAAACAAGACTTTAATATCACTTTAAGGTAAAAAAACAGCTGTGCCTGGGATCCCTCCCTTATACTTACCAGAGCCTCATCATGATCCAGCGCTGTGCCTGAGAGCAGCAGCTCTCCAGCCTCTGTCCCTCCTCACTGGGCAGATCAATAGCAGTGGATTCCATTTTTTTGTCCTGCTACTGTCAATTTAACTCTGTAACGGGTGGTTGGGGGACGGGTCCGTGCCCCGCTGTTTGTGTCTATGGACACACGAGTGCCCCCATAGGAAGCTTCCTATGGGGTCACTGGATGAAAAAGAGGAACCAGGAGTGCCGGCAGGGGACCTGAGAAGAGGAGGATCTGGGCTGCTCTGTGCAAAACCACTACACAGAGCAGGTAAGTATAACATTTTTGTTATTTTAATAAAGAAAAAAACAAACAAAAAAACAAAGCTTTAGAACAACTTTAACACTGAATCCCACCCTTTTTGGAGAGTGTAGGGAACCATCAGTCAGGTTTTAGTTACCCATCAGAAATGTAACGCCCTGTACACACAATCGCACATTCCGACAACAAAATCCATCGGATTTTTTCCGACGGATGTTGGCCCAAACTTGTCTTGCATACACACGGTCACACAAAGTTGGTCGGAATTTCCGAACGTCAAGAACGCGGTGACGTACAACATGTACGACGAGCCGAGAAAAATTAAGTTCAATAGCCAGTGCGGCTCTTCTGCTTGATTCTGAGCATGCTTGGCACTTTGTGCGTCGGAATTGTCTACACACGATCGGAATTTACGCAAACGGATTTTGTTGTCGGAAAATTTTAGATCCAGCTCTCAAACTTTGTGTGTCGGAAATTCCGATGGAAAAAGTCCGATGGAGCTTACACACGGTCGGAATTTCCGACAACAAGCTCTGATCGCACATTTTCCGTCGGAAAGTCCGATCATGTGTACAGGGCATAAACCTTTTGCTGTTGCAGCCATAACAACTTTGGTGAGGCAGTAATGCTGGGATGTCAAACTCGATTTCATTGCGGGTTGCATAAGAAATATGGTTGCCCTCAAAAGGCCAGTTGTATCTGTAAGATAATATAAATGCATCCACTCTTTATCATGATAAATAATTGCCTCTGCATTCGATTGTTTTATTAATTTTATTATATTAGTTTTAGTAATAACTTAAAACTTAAGCTGTGGAGAGGTGCAGATGGGCACAGAGCCCATTCACACTCCTGTAGCAGATGATGCATTTCTAAAAAGGAGGGTCGCACACCGCTGGTATCATCCAAAAGAAACTTTATTTGAGATTGCTCAGACAGAACATGGGTCTTCCATGGTTTTCTGAATAGTCTCCAATAAAGATTTGTGTGGATGATATCAGCAGTGTGCGACCCTCCTTTTCAACTGGCATAGAATTGTATTATTCTCATAATAATTAAACAGATATCTAGAGCAGCCCAGGTCCCCTTACATCAGATGTCAAGAGCACCCCCCCACACCATCAGAAGTCAAGAGTCCCCCACCCTCACTTAGATCACAGTGCACCGCACTTACCTTGTGTTGCTGTCGATAAAAAGCTGAGAGCGGAGCTGGAAAGCAGAAAGTGTAGGGTCTGGAGGAGGACCAGAGGAGGGCTGTAGTCAGCTGAATGCTGAGACCAGGGGAGGCAGAGATGAGGGGGCGCTGAGGCTGCACAAAGAGGCGCAGGGTCTGGGAGAGGAGTTCTGTCCTCCTCTCTGCTGCTAAGACAGGGAAGGGGCAGAGATGAGTGGGTTGCCGCAGCTGCAGGAGAGGTGTGAGGGCCATATGAAATGGCCTGGAGGGCCGGATTCGTCTTGCAGGCTTTGTGTTTGACACATGTGCAGTAATGAGTAGTAAAAGGAGCACAAGTCACACTTTTAGGTTCTAACAGAAACCTTCATTGAGCAATATACAATACATAGACTTGTTATTCTGAAAAAGTCACCCAGCTGCCCCACTGTTCCAGTGGCCTCATTACTTTTTGAGCAAATTCTGAACTCCAGGCAGATATAAAAGGCACAGATCAGTGCAGCTCTGTAATCATTAAGTGTATTGTGTTAAAGCAAGCAGATACGTTTCTTACTTTGACTCATCAGTCTAGTATCAGCCCCTTGCAGTTCCTATACAGAGAGAGGGAGAAGCAGCACAATAAGCCAATAGGTTGTACTGCAGTGCAGGAAGCATGCTAAAAGGGGAGACTGGAGGTGGGTGGAGGAGACCTGTAAGTGAAAGTGAAACTTCAGCATAGAAAGATTAGCTTCTGTTCCCTGCCAGCCAACTTGTGTATGTATTTTATCTACTGTATTTATTTATCTGTTTGTTTGGATTTCATATTTAATGACCTGGAACAAGTATGCAGACTTTGCATGATGTATGTTTGGTTTGGGTTAGTAATTAAACACTGCCAGGCAACTGACATTTTCAGAAGGAGTTTAGCCCGGGCTGGACTGGGACAAAAATTTGGCCCTGGACTTCCTCATGACTGTCCCACTTTAATTTTGAGTGTCCCCAACAGCATCCCCCTTACATCAGAGTGTCCTCAACAGCGTCCCCCTTACATCAGAGTGTCCCCAACAGCGTCCCCCTTACATCAGAGTGTCCCCAACAGCGTCCCCCTTACATCAGAGTGTCCCCAACAGCGTCCCCCTTACATCAGAGTGTCCCCAACAGCGTCCCCCTTCAGAGTGTCCCCAACAGCGTCTCCCTTCAAAGTGTCCCCAACAGCATCCCTCTTCAAAGTGTCCCCAACAGCGTCCCCCTTCAAAGTGTCCCCAACAGCGTCCCCCTTCAAAGTGTCCTCAACAGCGTCCCGCTTACATCAGAGTGTCCCCAACAGCGTCCCCCTTACATCAGAGTGTCCCCAACAGCGTCCTCCTTACATCAGAGTGTCCCCAACAGCGTCCTCCTTACATCAGAGTGTCCCCAACAGCGTCCTCCTTACATCAGAGTGTCCCCAACAGCGTCCTCCTTACATCAGAGTGTCCCCAACAGCGTCCCCCTTACATCAGAGTGTCCCCAACAGCGTCCTCCTTACATCAGAGTGTCCCCAACAGCGTCCTCCTTACATCAGAGTGTCCCCAACAGCGTCCTCCTTACATCAGAGTGTCCCCAACAGCGTCCTCCTTACATCAGAGTGTCCCCAACAGCGTCCTCCTTACATCAGAGTGTCCCCAACAGCGTCCTCCTTACATCAGAGTGTCCCCAACAGCGTCCTCCTTACATCAGAGTGTCCCCAACAGCGTCCCCCTTACATCAGAATGTCCCCAACAGCGTCCCCCTCACATCAGAGTGTCCCCAACAGCAACCCCCTTACATCAGAGTGTCCCCAACAGCATCCCCCTTACATCAGAGTGTCCCCAACAGCGTCCCCCTTACATCAGAGTGTCCCCAACAGCATCCCCCTTACATCAGAGTCCCCACCAGCAGCCCACTTCACATAGCAGTCCCCACCAGCAGCTCCCTTCACATCAGAGTCCCCACCAGCAGCTCCCTTCACATCAGAGTCCCCCCAGCAGCTCCCTTCACATCAGAGTCCCCACCAGCAGCTCCCTTCACATCAGAGTCCCCACCAGCAGCCCACTTCACATCAGAGTCCCCACCAGCAGCTCCCTTCACATCAGAGTCCCCACCAGCAGCTCCCTTCACATCAGAGTCCCCACCAGCAGCTCCCTTCATATCAGAGTCCCCACCAGCAGCCCACTTCACATCAGAGTCCCCACCAGCAGCCCACTTCACATCACAGCCCCCCATCATCAGCCCTTCACATCAGTGTCCTCTCTCTCCTCCCCCTCCCACATGTACTCACCGTTTTGAAGGCAGCTTCTCGTTCCTCTCTCCAGTCATGTGATAACAAGTGATAGGGGAGAGAGGAAGGAAAGTCTGCCGTTGGTCTATCTCCCCCTGCAGGCTGGAGGGAGCATAACGCCTAATGGAAGGAAGCTTCTCCTCCTGACAGGAGTGAAATTGAGATCACTCACTGTCAGAGAGGAGCGGCTCCAGGACTGCACCTGACTGGCCCACTGAGACATCAGCCCACCGGGAATCTCCCGGTAGTCCCTATGGCCAGTACAGGCCTGCACAGGAAGACTCTGAATCTATCTTGCCAAAATGTTGCTTTTCACCATAAACACAGTTGTCAAGACACCTGGCTTCTTATCTTTTCTCCAACTTTCTTTTGCGTAATACTTGTTCCAGGTCTGTGACTCAAAAGATGACCATATACCAACAACTTCTCTAGGAGATTTCAATTTGAATTTGTATAAATTAGAACTAGAAAAATAAAAATGAATAGATTGGTAACAATAACAAAGCAGCCTTCGATGTAATACTCACATTCAATTTGACTTTTCCTATGGCCAATATCTTTTCCACTAGATGTCCACAATCTTCCTAACTGAATGGCAGTCAGCTTCTTCTCGGCCTAGACTGTCATGGACATTTCCACCTGGGGGGGCGGTGATCACAGGTATGCCACTCTGCAGGAGTAAACGTCACTGGAGAGATGAGGGATCCATGACATCCCTGAACTAGGCAGAGAGCCCTTGGATAAAAAATGTGTTGTGTGTGTGTATATGTCAGTTCTTCCACCACTGTGAAATAAAAAAAATATGTTGAAGATCACCTTGGAATTCTCCTAAAAAATTTTTAGCATACAGTACTTTGCTAAAGTTTTAGGCAGGTGTAAAAATATGCTGTAAATTAAGACTTCTTTAAGAAATAAAAGTGATAATAGTTTATTTTTTATTAATTAAACACTTGCTTAATGGGCACCTAAACCCCCCTCCTGCCCAGACCAATTTTCAGCTTTTAGCGCTGTCACTCTTTGAATGACAATTGCGCGGTCCTACAACACTGTACCCAAATTACATTTTTATACATTTTTTTTCCCACAAATAGAGCTTTCTTTTGGTGGTATTTGATCACCTCTGGGTTTTTTATTTTTTGTTAAACAAATTCAAAAAGATTTTTAAAAATTTTTAAGATTTAAAAAAAAAATACAAAACAGTTTTATATTTTGTTAATAAATTTTGCAAACAATAGGATTTTTAAAACAGCTTACCTGTAAAATCCTTTTCTTTGAAGTACATCACAGGACACAGAGCCATAGTAGTTACTATGTGGATTATAGGCCACCTTCAGGTGATGGACACTGACATGCCCTAAGACAAAACGTGCACTCCCTATATAACCCCTCCCACTACTGGGAGTACCTCAGTTTTGTAGCAAAGCAATACACGTGTATACCAAGAAGGGGGGACCTCTGTTTCGACTGATGTACTTCAAAGAAAAGGATTTTACAGGTAAGCTGTTTTAAAAATCCTATTTTCTTTTCATACATCAGGGGACACAGAGCCATAGTAGTTACTATGTGGAATGTCCCATAGCAATGCCAACTGAAGGGAGGGAGACACAACAAAAGTAGGGCACCAAGAGACTAGAGGACTTATACTGCAGCCTGCAGTACACTGCTCCCAAAGGCGATATCCTCATGACCTTTTACATCTACTTGATAGAATCTGGTAAATGTATGGATTGAAGACCAAGTTGCAGCCTTGCAGATCTTAGCCATGGAGGCTTGGTGATGCACTGCCCAAGATGCACTAACAGCCCTGGTGGAGTGTGTTTTAATATGAAAAGGAGGAATTTTCCTCTTTAAACCATAAGCTTGAACAATCACTTGACAAATCCATTTTTAGAAATGGTAGATTTCAACGCAGCCTGTCCTCTTTTAGGACTGTCTGGCAACACAAACAAAACATCTGGTTTACGAATCTGAGCACTTTTAAATAGACCTTGACCGCTCTCACCACATCAAGAGAATGTAGTGACTTTTCTTCCACAGAACGAGGTTCTGGAAAAATTAAAGGCAGAACAATATCCTGGTTTAAATAAAAACCTGACACTACCTTTGGTAGAAAATTAGGATTAGGCCGCAATACAACCATATCCTTATGAATAATCAAATATGGCTCTTTACAGGAAAGAGCAGCCAACTCTGATACTCTCCTTGCAGAAGATATGGCAACCAAGAAAACTATTTCCCTCGTCAAGAGGATCAAGGGAATATCTTGAATCGGTTCAAAAGGCTGTTTTTGTAAAGCCGACAGGCAGGCATGTACTGACCATTGGGACTACCGGGAGTTTCCCGGTGGGCCAATGGCTCAGTGGGCCGGTTTTAGGGTGCAATTTGGCATGTCAGTCGCAGGTCCCGGGCACCTTCATTCTGGGACAATACAGTGTCCCGGAATGAAACTAACACAGCCAGCCACCCTACCAGCTACATTGTACTAACTGGTTGCTAGGAACGCCTACCGCCTGGCGTCAAGCAACCAGTGACATCACACACACAGTGAGGCCCCGGCATTCATCGCGAAGGAGGCCTAGTGCTAAACTTCACCCACCTCAATCTCCTCCGGTCCGGCACTGCGGCATGCTTAGCCTCAGAGGGAAGGACTCAATGGTGTAATCGGGGAGATCGGAGGAGCCCGATGGTCTGATCGGGCACCTGGCACTGTCACCACCGGCCGGGAGATAGATTGGAGGAGCTCCGCCTTCGCCAGACTAATACTTCTTCCCCTCCGGTCCTGAGATCATCTTCTGTGTGCAGAGATTGTCTATTAAGTTCTCCTCCCTGCCCGACTGAGGAACCTGAGAGAGAGGTACTATCAGGCTCATCACGGAGGATTTGGGGGTCAAGGCATTGGGAGGCAGCTGGTTACAGAGTTCTCTGGTCAAGAAGCTCAGAAAGTGAGTCCCCCCCACCTAGTCATACACACCCCACCTGGTCATATACCCCCTCACCTAGTCATATACCTCCCACCTGGTCATATACCCCCTCACCTGGTCATATACCCCCCACCTAATAAAATACCCGCTCATCTGGTCATATACCCCCCACCTGGTCATACACTCCCTCACCTGGTCATATACCCCCCATACCTAATAATATACCCCCTCACCTGGTCATATACCCCCACCTGGCCATATACCCCCCACCTGGCCATATACCCTCCACCTGGCCATATACCCCCTCACCTGGTCATATACCCCCCTACCTGGTCATATACACCCTCACCTGGTCATATACCCCCTCACCTGGTCATATACCCCCTCATCTGGTCATATACTGCCCACCTGGTCATATACCCCCTCACCTGGTCATATTTTCCTCCCACCTAATCATTTACCCCCTCATCTCTGGTCATATACCCCCACATGGGCCCCCAAAAAGCTCCGTATTACCAATGACCATTATTAGCCCCGAGTCCCAAAGCCTGAGGTTGGTCGGAACTCTGGGCTATTGGCCGCCTGTTTTTATGCGTGTTTGCAAAATTAAAGTGGGCCGGTCTGGATGAAGTCCAGATGAAGTCCAGTGCCGACAGGACTAAATTTAAGTCCCAAGGGTTCAGGGGTGACTTAACTGGGGGATTAATCCGCATTGCCCCGTGGATTAGGTTACGAACCAGAGAGTGTGAAGCAAGTGGTCCTGAAAAAAACACAGATAAGGCCGACACCTGGCCCTTGATAGTGCTCAAGACCAGCTTCATTACTGATCCCATCTGTAGGAACTCAAGGATCCTACCTATGATATATTTCCTGGGGTTTCAACCCCTGGATTCACACCAGGAGACATATGCCTTCCAGACTCTATAATATATGATTCTGGAGGCCGGCTTCCTAGCATTAACCAAGGTAGAAACTACTAAAGCTGACAGCCCACCATCCTTTAGAATGTGGGTCTTAATAGCCAAACCGTTAAATTTAGCGTTTGTAAGGTTGGATGGAACACCGGACCTTGTGAGAGAAGGACTGGCCACAGGGGCAGGGTCCAAGGGTCCCCTACTGCCATCCTTATGATCTCGGCAAACCAAGATCTCCTGGGCCACGCTGGGGCCACCAGAATCACCTCCTTTCCCTCTTGTTTGATCCTGCGTGGGAGATGCGGAAGCAGCAGAACAGGAGGGAACGCATAGATTAGTGAAAACTGATCCCATGGAAAGACCAAGTCATCTGTTCCGTATGCCATCGGATCCCTTGTCCTTGACACAAAGTTGTCGATCTTGTTGTTGAAACTGGCCGCAAACAGATCCGTGTCCGGAACTCCCCATTTTTGGCATATTGACAGAAAGATGTCGGGGTGAAGGGACCATTCTCCTGGGAACAATTGATATGATTGATAGAAGCCACAGCTCTGGCATTGTCGGATTGGATCCCGACAGGATAATTCTGTAGTCTGAGCGTCCAGACTACTTTTTTTTAAAAACCCATCATGGCTGAGGGAAAAAAGATCTTTTGGTAAAATACACAGGGGCTGCAGTGTTGAAAACAGTTGCAAACATTTCATGGCCCCCGATGCTCATTCTGACCAGCCACTTCCTCTCAGGGGAGGATGCCATTTGTAGAGATGAGTAGGCTTTCCAGAGCTTTGAGGGGACCCTTTTAGCTCTATTTTGGGGGTGTTTTAACCCCCCTTCTGACCTTATCCCGATGCACAAAGCAGAGGTACTATCAGAAGAAATCGCATCCACTGCTTGAGCAATTGTCCAACCACTGCTGCTGCTATTAATGCTCAGCCTCATGCAAATAGTAAATGTGTTAAGCAGGAAATGCCTGTGTCACCAAACCTCTTTCATGTTCCCTTTGCTCTCATGTCTCTGCGACAATTTTGTAGCCAACACAAATGGAGTTTTTTTTTTTTAAACACACTCCCGCTTTGGAGGACGCCAACGCCGCGCTAAGCCTCGCCCCCATCTCACATTGCACCCCCCCTCCTTTCTCTTTCAAAAAGAGTTTTCCCGCACAAGCACGAGCCTCTGATCCGACGAGATCGGTTTGTGAGTGCGGGAGGGATGGCGTGGAGAAGACCTGGAAGCCTCCCCGTGTAGGGGTGGTGAAAGAAAACGGCATTGCCAATAGTTTTCAGTTCTCCCTTATACTCAGCCTCATGAAGAGGGGAAGAGTTAAGCCCAGGTGGGGGTGTCTGGAGGAAGCAAAAACCCCCCAAACTTACCGGAGGTCTGCCTGCTGACTGGAGAAAAAGAGTCTGCTGCTTCTGTGACACAGCGTGATCTCTGAGCAAAGCATGAGAAGGTACGTGCTCCATTTAGCCCCCGGTGGTGACACTTAGGCATAACAACATTTACTTTAAAGGAGACAATTCATAAGAACATTTTAAAAATTTCTTAGAAAAACTCCACTTACCTTTCCTGCCGCAGGGTTTTCTGTGGTAAACCAACAGACCCAATCTTCACCCTTCACGGTGGGTTCCGTTAAACCTTCAGGAGCTGGGGATCCTCGAGGAAACCCACAATCCTGGACCTGCAATAGCACCACTGGCAGTAAACTTTATGGCCTCAATACCAAAAAGTACTGGATTCTGAGGTCCAGCTCTCAAAAGAGAAGCATTCACAGGCAAAAACCTTGTTTCTTCGGACACAAGGCCCGGGTACCATTCAATTCGGCCAGAAAGACACCTTGAATGAATCCGTCAGCATAGCTAGCCCCAGCAAGGATTGCTCCAGAAGAGCTCAGCACAGCACATCTTTACTCCGTGACCAACACCTAGACACTGGCGAAAAAACTGAGGTACTCCCAGTAGTGGGAGGGGTTATATAGGGAGTGCACTTTTTGTCTTAGGGCGTGCCAGTGTCCATCATCTGAAGGTGGTCTATAACCCACATAGTACTATGTCTCTGTGTCCCCTGATGTATGAAAAGAAAGGTCATTTTTCTCCTTCATTGATGTACGCTGATGAGGCTACACTGATGGGCACTGATAGGCACTGATTGGCTGCATTGATTCTGCACTGATTTGTGGCACTGGCAGGCGATACTGGTGGGCACATATGTGGCGGCTTCGCCTCTTCTTCTTCGGGACCGATGTCCCTTCAACAGAAGACGGTGGTCGTCTTTTTTTTCTCCTCACGCTGTCAGCGTGAGAAGAAAAAAAAAATGATTACCGATCTTCTGTTTACATCATGTGATCAGCTGCCATTAGCTGACAGCTGATCACGTGGTAAGGGGTCGGGATTGACCCCTTACTCCGATCTGTGATCACCCGAGTCTCATTGACTTGGGTGATCACAGCGCGCGCCGCGTGCGCCCTTCAGGGGGGCGTGGCCAGCGTGCAAAGGGGATGACGTCTATTGAAGGCCTCCCGGCAAAGCAGATCCGCGCTGTAGCCGTCATTCGGCTATAGTGCGGATCTGAAGGGGTTAACAAAGTGGAAAGTAAACAAACAGAAGAGAAATCCAAATCAAATAATTTGGTGGGACCACCCTTTGCCTTCAAAACAGCATCAATTCTTCTAGGTAAACTTGCACACAGTTTTAGAAGGAACTGGGCAGGTAGGTTGTTCCAAACATCTTGGAGAACTAATGACAGATCTTCTGTGGATGTAGGCTGCCTCAAATCCTTCTGTCTCTTTATGTAATCCCAGACAGACTCAATGATGTTGAGATCAGGGCTCTGTTGGAGCCAAACCATCACTTCCATGACTCCTTGTTCTTCTTTACGATGACAATACTGTAGTTCTTAATGACATTGGCTGTATGTTTGGGGTCATTTTCCTGTGGCAGAATAGATTTGGGGCCAATCACACGCCTCCCTGATGGTATTGAATAATGGATAAGTATCTGCTTGTATTTTCTCAGCATTGAGGTCCCCATTGATCCTGACGAAATCTCCAACTCCATTTGCAGACATGCAGCCCCAAAACTTGCAAGGAACCACCATCATGCTTCACTATTGGTCACTGTAGCCTGCAGACACCTATTATTGTAAGACTTCTCCAGCCCTTCGCCAGCCAAATATTTCAAACTTTGACACATCAGTCCAGAGCACCTGCTGCCATTTTTCTCTACCCAAGTTTCTATGTTTTTGTGCATAGTTGAGTCAGTTAGCCTTGTTTTCATGCCCTAGGCATTAAAACATAGAAACTGGGGTGCAGAAAAGCCTGAAGATAACAGGCCTCCTATATTGCATTTCAGCCTTGTGCACAGGGATTTCTCCAGATTCTCTGAAACTTTTGTTTATATTACGTACTGTAGATGATGATATATTTAAAGTCTTTGCAATTTTATGTTGAAGAACATTCTGAAACTGTTCAAAATTTTTTAGACACTGCTTTTCACAGATTGGTGAACCTCTGCCCATTTTTACTTCTGAGACACTTTGCCTCTCTAAGATGCTCTTTTTATACCCAATCACGTTACTGACCTATTGCCAATTAACCTAATTAGTTACAAATGTTCTTCCAGCTCTTCCTTGTCAGTACTACTTAATTTGCCAGCTTTTTGTTGCCCTGTCCCAACTTTTTTGAGACATATTGCTTTGGCTATTTGATATCTCTGTGTGCAAGGGACAAGGCTGAAATGCAATACTGGATGCCCGTGATCTTCGGGCCCTCAGATGGCACTCTAATAAAAGCAGGCATGATTCTGTGACATCACTGGCTCAGGAATACTTCCAAAAACCACTGTCTGTAAACACAGTTTGCCGTGCCATCCAAAAATACAAGGTAAAGCTCTATCATGCAAAGAAGAAGCCATACCTGAACATGATCCAGAAACGCCAACATCTTCTCATGGCCAAAGCTCCTTTAAAATGGTCTGTTGCAAAGTGGAAACCTGTTCTGTGGTCAGACAAATCAAAATTTGACATTCTTTTTGACAACAATGGGCGCAGCGTCTTCCAGACTAAAGAGGAGAGAGACCTTCTGGCTTGTTATCAGAGCTCAGTTCAAAAGCCTGCATTTCTGATGGTTGGAGGGTGCATTAGTGTGTATGGAATGGGCAGCTTGTACATCTGGAAAGGCACCATTAATCCTGAAAGATATATCCAGGTATTAGAACATCATATGCTCAGGCAAGAATGGGACAACATTACTCTCCCAAAACTCCAGTAACTGGTCTCCTCAGTTCCCAGACATTTACAGTATCTCACAAAAGTGAGTACACCCCACACATTTTTGTAAATATTATTATTATATATTTTCATGTGACAACAGTGAAGAAATGACACTTTGCTACAATGTAAATGTAGCAATAACTCACGGTGGAGTTGCTGGTTTAAGCGGGTCTGTTACGTTCACTTTGCTTCCCTCTGTTTCACCGGCACCGGGTCTAGGGGTTCCGTTAAGTTTACTGCTGGACGACACACGCACCAACACTGGAGTACGTTTTCAATGCTTTATTAAACAGTCAAACTTTAGGAAGTAGCAGGAAAGAGGTGGAAAAGGAAACCTTCAGGAGAAACTCAAATATCGTCTTCTAATATCTTAGCGACAAATGTCCCGGTAGATTTCAGATAATTAGGTGGAATGCGCTCCCCTTGTGGGACACACTCTTTGCTTGTCTGGATAGGCCTCTCTCACCGGTCTAGCAGCCAGTACGCAGCACGAATCTAAAGTCTCTGCCACAGACTTACTTGGGGGGGTAAATCTGCACGATCCTCTGCCACAGGATGTATCAGATCTTCTGCAGTGAACAGTCAGTCACAGTGCCTGAACCTTTAAGCCGAACCGGCGACACTATGCTGTATGGTTACTTCTTTTGGATACGTCCCGCAACCGAGTCACCAGGCCCCTCTATAGACCAGCACGCTGCGTGATCTCTCCAAGACGGGTCCTCCCCTGGGATCTCCTCAGCTGTCCAGCTTCGTCACACAGGACCGACAGCTCAGGACCATTCCTCGGCCGCGGTGGTAGGCTCCAGACAAGCCTCTGGACCCACCCCTGTGCCACAGCATCGTGGGCCTCCCGATCAGAGGACCACGAGGTAGCTCCTTAACGCATACCTGTCAGCCAGGAGGGCCAGCAGGTGGCTGTAAAACGACCCTAAAACATGGCGTCTGTCCCATAAATACCCCCTTCCTAGAATGCAACTCGGAGGACCACCTCCACGAGCTTGTCTCCGAGACAGAGGAGCATCTATACACTTCGACACGTTGCCCTTCCAACACTAATGGTAACAGCGACACCCACTGGTCAGCATGGAAGCACACACAACGTCAGCCAAGCTGGAACAGAGGTGCACTTTTAACCTTCCTAACACACAATTTACTAAATGTACCTAATCTGCGGTAGATTGTAAATCTACCAGCGCTACATAAAGTATTGAGTGTACAGCTTGTATAACAGTGTAAATTGCTGTCCCCTCAAAATAACTCAGCACACAGCCATTCATTTCTAAATCGCTGGCAACAAAAGTGAGTACACCCCTAAGTGGAAATGTCCAAATTGGGCCCAAAGTGTCAATATTTTGTGTGGTTACCATTATTTTCCAGCATTGCCTTAGGCATGGAGTTCACCAGAGCTTCACAGGTTGCCACTGGAGTCCTCTTCCACTCCTCCATGACAACATCACGGAGATGGTGGATGTTTGAGACCTTACACTCCTCGACCTTCCATATGAGGATGCTCCACAGATGCTCGATAGGGTTTAGGTATGGAGACATGCTTGGCCAGTCCATCACCTTTACCCTCAGCTTTTTTAGCAAGGCAGTGGTCGTCTTGGAGGTGTGTTTGAGGTCGTTATCATGTTGGAATATTACCCTGCAGCCCAGTCTCCGAAGGGAGGGGTTCAGGCTTTGCTTTAGTATGTCACAGTACATGTTGGCATTCATGGTTCCCTCAATGAACTGTAGCTCCCTAGTGCCGGCAGCACTCATGCAGCCACAAAGCATGACACTCCCACCACCATGCTTGACTGTAGGCAAGACACACTTGTCTTTGTACTCCTCACCTGGTTGCCGCCACACACACTTGACACTATCTGAACCAAATACGTTTATCTTGGTTTCATTAGACCACAGGACATGGTTCCAGTAATCCATGTGCTTAGTCTGCTTGTCTTCAGCAAACTGTTTGAGGGCTTTCTTGTGCATCATCTTTATAAGAGGCTTCCTTCTGGGACGACAGCCATGCAGATCAATTTGATGCAGTATAGTGTGCGGTGTATGGTCTGAGCACTGACAGGCTCACCCCCCACCTCTTCAACCTCTGCAGCAATGCTGGCAGCACTCATACATCTATTTCCCAAAGACAACCTCTGGATATGATGCTGAGCACGTGCACTCAACTTTTTTGGTTGACCATGGCGAGGCCTGTTCTGAGTGGAACCTGTCCTGTTAAACTGCTGTATGGTTTTGGCCGCCGTGCTGCAGCTCAGTTTCAGGGTCTTGGCAAACTTCCTATAGCCTAGGCCATCGTTATGTAGAGCAACAATTCTTTTTTTCAGATCCTCAGAGAGTTCTTTGCCATGAGGTGCCATGTTAAACTTCCAGTGACCAGTATGAGAGAGTGAGAGCGATAACACCAAATTTAACACACCTGCTCCCCATTCACACCTGAGACCTTGTAACACTAACGAGTCACATGACACTGGAAGGGAAAATGGTTAATTGGGCCCAATTTGGACATTTTCACTTGGGGGTGTACTCACTTTTGTTGCCAGCAGTTTAGACATTAACGGCTGTGTTGAGTTATTTTGAGGGGACAGCAAATTTACACTGTTATACAAGCTGTACACTCACTACTTTACATTGTAGCAAAGTGTAATTTCTTCAGTGTTGTCACATGAAAAGATATAATAAAATATTTACAAAAATGTGAGGGGTGTACTCACTTTTGTGATATACTGTACATTAGTGTTAAAATTAAAATTTTTAAATTTTGTAAATATGGCCCTGTCCCAACTTTTTGGGAATTTGGGTTGTACTTCACCAGCTTTTTGTTGCCCTGTCTCAACTTTTTTGAGACTTGCTGCTGCCATCAATTTGAAAATTACTTTACTTTTTTTCTGAAAATGGTACTTTATTTTTTTCTAAGAATGTTCTCAGTTTTAACATTTGATATCTTTTCTACTTTCTACTCTGAATAAAATATGGGTTTATGAGATTTGCAGATCTTTGTAGATTTTACACAGCATCCCAACTTTTTTGAAATTTGAATGTACACATTCATTCCATCATCCTTGCTTTTATGTATGGTGTAGAGTATTTTCTTATAGACATCTATGGTAATCCTCTACACACAGATGCCAGAAAAGAAAGTGGTAAAAACAAAAAACAAAACTATAGGACTTTTGCAAAAGACTAGGGGTCTGGGATTTGAAGGCCACAGTCTTCTTCTCCTGATTTCCTAAGGGATGACAGGACCGATCAGATTGATTCTGATTGGTCAAAGCGGTCACTTGAATGCTCTGATCCATCCTACTCTAAGCATACAGCTGCTCACGGCCCATGGCTGTACACATGCTACAGCCACGATACTGTGTTTTGCAGCAGTGGAAAATTGTAAACAGCATGATGCTTTTGGCGGGCGGCACCGCCGCCTAACGTGACTAATGCAGTTTATTGGAGCCATCCTGCAACCTCCCCACAATCATGTGCAATGCATGTGATTGTGGCACATAAGTGCAGCATTTAAAGGGTTAAATCAGGTGGAGAGGAGACAACATATCGCCTCCTCACCACCTATCCCTCACTTTTGTCTGCTGCGCTTGTGAATGAGCCTTACGTGTTTTATCAAAAAAGATTACATCCCATTTCTCCAGGATTTATCCTTAAGCCCTCACACTGGCATTAGCTTGAACAGCATCTGTGTAGCCAAAACATACAGAAAACTCCCAAAGCAGAGGGAATCCGATGAACAGTCCGGGATGATCGGTGCGACGGAGGACAATTATAGGAACCGATCTCCCTGTATGGCTCTCCAAGAAGCAGCTGTAAGCCAGCATCTCCTTTTCTCCCTCCTGCGGCTTTCAGCTGCTTCTTGGAGAGCCATAGAGGGAGATCGGTTCTTTTAATTGCCCCCTGATGCACTGATCACCCCGGACTGTCCATCGGATTCTCCCTGCTCCCCCTTAATCCCCTGCAGTGCTTCCGGCTTCCCTCCTCTCCTCTCCCGCCAGCTGCTGCAGGGGATGCTTTCAGGAAGGAGAGTGGGGATAGGGGCCAGTAAGTATGTAATTAACTGGCCCTTCCTTGTCTGAACAAACACAGGTACCGATTGCTGTGTTTACTATGCTTCAGTTTGTGAATGAACAGGAGCCTCTGTCTGCAGTACAGCTGAGGCTACAGAGAAAGGGACTGGGGAATGTGTTTCCTCTGTCCCTTTCTCTGTCTCAAAAGTGAGACTTCAGGGGTCTGTTTAGACCCCTGATATTTTACCAAAGCCCCCCCAACTGACTCAACTGACACCACCCACTGCCCCCTCCCTCAAAGCATTGTAAAAAATGTAAACAAAAAAAAATGCAACATATAATTAAAAAATTATTAAAAATACAAGTTATTAAAAAAATGAAGGGCCAGGGTGTCTTGCGCATACAGTGTAAACAAGTGGTTTGTGTGTGAGGTTGGAACCGCTCGTTATTCTATGGGGATGGGGACGCGGTGGTTGAATTAACACAGCCACAGGTCCTATTTTGACATGTGTGCAGGTGCGGGCAAGTGGCCCCGAATGCACACTGTCTGTGTTTGGGACCATACATGTGCTTCCACACGCCTGTCAAGTTAGGACTTGCAGCTGTGTTCATACAGCTGCTGCCTCCCCATAGCTTAACATGGGCTGTCTGCACACAGCTCCAGCCACATAAAGAAAAAAAAAAGAAAAATCTGATTCATACTGTACAGGCCACAGCGCCCATGTGAATGAGCCCCAAGATCTCATTCACACACAGTAATTACACACAGCTGTAATTACTTCAATACAGTTTTATCTTTTAGATTTAGTGCCGGTTCACATCTACTTGGCTTCAAAGTTGCACGACTTTGACAGCCGACATCCTGCGTGACTTCATTATCAGAAATCAATGCAAGTCGCGATGAAGTTGCCCCAAAGTAGTGCAGGAACCTTTTTCTGAGTCGCACCAATTAGAATGGTTTTATTGCAGTTAATGGGGTGCAATGTGTAATGTGACTGAACTCTCAAGTCGCATGCCAAGCCGTGGCAGTGTGAACCGAGCCTTAGCAGGAATTTTGTAAGTTATGTTGTGTTTGCGTAAACTAATGATTTTAGTGTATATTTTTGTGAAAAGGAAATGATGACAAAGGAAATAGTCAGAAAACTCACAGAAAAAATAAAAGCAGCTAAACGCGATATGAGTTTAAAAAACACACGTAAAAATGCAGATGAACACGTGAGTGGTTTTACACCCCCAGTCCGCCAACCTCAAGAAGGGCATGCAGCTGCTCTGAGCTGTACATGTCGTGGGCACAGCGCTTTATAGCTGTGGCAAAATATAAACCAAGTGTCCCATTGGGTGGGCAGTACCACCATTGAACACAACCCAATTAGTGGTAGTAAAAATCTTCTTTTTGACTTGTACCTACAGGCTTAGGTGTAGGTACAGTGAATATCTCCTAAACTTGCACTGTTTAGGAGCTATTCACACTGCATGCAGCCGATGACGTCACCGGTGCATGTGCGCTAAAGGGACTTCAGAGCCTCGTTCTGCGGCTGTGACACCTGCATGCATGGGCGGGAGTGACTTCCTCGCGGCTCGGCCAATCAGACGGCCAGAGCACTAGAACACGGAAGGAAGACTGGGTGAAGATGGAAGCCCTGTCAGCGTGCCGCTAGAGGGATTCGTTCTAAGGTAAGTATCTCATAATGTGCTAGTATGCCATGCATACTAGCACATTATGATTTGCTAGTATGCATTGCATTTTTTTCCTTCCTAAAGCCAAAATAATTTATTTTTATTTTTTTTATTTAGCTTTTAAAGCTAAATGAGAGATCTGGGGTCTTTTTGACCCCAGATCTCTCAATAAAGAGGACCTAAAATGCTTATCTTTATTACAAGGGGTGTTTACAGTCCTTGTAATAGGAATAAAAGTGATCAATAAAAAATAAAATGAAAAGGACAGAGTAAAAATAAAAAGTACAATAAATAAAAAAAAAATTTAAAAAATGAAAGCGCCCCATCCCTCTGAGCTCATGCGCAGAAGCGAACACATATGTTACTGGTGTTCAAACCACACATGTGAGGTATCGCAACGATTGTTAGAGTGAGAGCAATAATTCTATCACAATACCTCCTCTGTAGCTCTAAACAGGAAACCTGTAAAAAAATGTAAAGCATCGCCTATGGAGATTTTTTTTTTTGTAATACCTTTATTTTTCATAGAAAGTGCATTTTACAGACAAAGTAAATAACAGAGATATATAATAAAATCAGATTGCAGAAAGGGTCACGCAATGTGATCAACATATCAACTGCCCCGGCAATACACAGTATGGGCGGCACGAAGGAATATCACGGTGAAGAAAATGTTGTCAGTGCATAGAGCTGGGAAGGCATCCAACCAACTACATGAGAGACCCAAAACATATATTCGTAGAAGCAAAACTATGCAACAAAATAAAACTCTTACAGTATATCGGGAGGTAGGGCTCCCGATCCTATGGAGATTTTTAAGTACGGCAGTTTGTCGCTATTCCACAAGCGTGCGCAATTTTAACCACTTGCCTACAGGGCACTTTCTCCCCTTCCTGCCCAGGCCATTTTTCAGCTTTCAGCGCTGTTGCAGTTTGAATGACAATTGCGCAGTCATGCTACACTGTAACTATGTGAAATTTTTATCATTTTCCTCACACAAATAGAGCTTTCTTTTGGTGGTATTTAATCACTGCTGGGATTTTTATTTTTTACAAAAAAAAAAAAGACCGAAAATTTTGAAAAAAAAAAGTTTCTTAGTTTCTGTCAGTAAATTTTGTAAATAAGTAATTTTTCTCCTTCACTGATGTATACTGATGAAGCGGCACTGATAGGCTGCACTGATGAGGTGGCACTTATGGGCACTAATGAGGCGGCACTTTTGGACACTGATTAGGTGGCACTAATATTCTGCACTTATGGGCACTGATAGGTGGCACTGATATGTGGCACTGATGAGGACTGATAGGCAGCACTGGTGGACACTGATAGGAAGCACTGGTGGGCACTGATAGGTGGCAGTGACGGGCACTTATAGCCGGTACTGGTGGGCACTAATGGCACTGATGGATATTGATGGGAGGCACTGATGTGCATTGATGGGCAGCACTGATAGGCGGCACTGAAAGCCAGCACTGACTGACATCACTAATAGGCACTGATTGCTGGCTCTGGTGGGCACTGATTGTTGGCACTGGTGGGCACTGATTGCTGGCATTGATGGGCACTGATTATTGGCACTTCTGGCGCTCTATTGTAATCAGGGCACTGTCCCCCGCGAGGAGATGCCACTGATCGGCGCTCCTTGTCACACACTTTGTCGGTGTGAGGCGAGGAGCGCTAATTACGGCACTTCCTTGTTTACATGTGGCCGGCTGTGATTGGACACAGTCGATCACATGGTTAAAGAGCTGCATCAGCCGCACCGTCCCTCTGTCATTTAACGGTGGGCTGGCGTAAAGTGGTTGAAGCATGACATGTTAGGTATCTATTTACTCGGCGTAACATCATCTTTCACATTATACAAAAAAATTGGGTTTACTTTACTGTTTTGTGTTTTTTAAAGAAGTCCTGCCTGAGCTTGTTTGGCTGGGCTTCTCCTATGGGTCACAGGAGTGCGATTCGTTTTGCACTCCTGTGACCCGTTTTCAGCAGAGAGCGGTCTGAAGTTCGCTCTCTGCTGACATCAACGGAATCAGTCCAAGCACCGTGTCATCCAAACAATAAAGTCTGGATCCGCCAGATGCCTGGACTGATGCTTGTCTCAGACTTTCAGCGAGCTGCTCCCCGCCCCTCCACAGCTCAGCGCTCCAATGAGCGTGAAGGAGCAGAGGGGAGAGCTACTGATTGACAGGCAGCAGCTCTCCTCTCTGGGATCTGTGAGAACCGAGCCATCGGTGATGTTTGATGGCTCAGTTCTCAATGTAGAGACGCAGAGGGGACAGATGCAGCATCCACCTAGGTAAGTATAAAATGGGAAAAAAATATATATTTTTTAAATTGTGTTTGAAAGACCGCTGTGACATAAAATATTGCAATGACTGCCATTTTATTCTGTAGGGTCTCTGCAAATATATAAATGTTTTGGGGTTCTAAGTAATTTTTAGCAAAAAATACAGATTTTTACTTGTAAACAACAAATGTCCGAAAAAGGCTTATGCTGGCCATACACTATATGAAAAATCGGCCGAAATTCGGTCATTTGGCCAGTTTGTTCGTTTGTAGGCCAGTTAATGGGCACAAAATCGATAATCGTTGGGATGTTTTTGAGCGGAAAAAACAAAGAACATGTTTGGAAATTTTCGAACAATAAATTGAAAGTTTAATGTGTTTCCCGTCTGAACTGTTTGCACTAGGTATATGTAAAAAAACTAACAAAAAATTGATTCATTTATGTCCACTGAACGATTTATCGGTCATTACATGATGGCACTATCGTTTGCTCTCACGGCCGAATGTCCATTTTTCGGAAATGGGTTCGGCCGATTATTCGTATACTAGTGTATGGCCAGCATAAGTCCTAAAGTGGTCACTGGTAAAATATTTATTTCTAGATGTCATGTAATCTTGCAGCAAGCATACAACTTATAGTACAACACACCTGTCCAGCTAAAATATAATATAATGTAATAGGCTAATAAATAGACGGCTCGTAGTCTTCTTCACTTGTACAGGATGACAAGTCGCAGCAGGTTTGGAAGGCTGGGAACTTCTAAAGAATGACAAGCTGGCAGACTCCACAACCTGCCGGATCATGTCATTGGAGGACATTGCCCCCTCTGTACAATACAAGCCCGTGCTGTCACACTGAGCTACAACACCAGCCATTATCTCCTGCCACGTGACTTTGTTTTGCTGAGATTAGTCACTTTTCACTAGCTGTGCGAGACGTCAATCAAAGCTGGGGGCGTCCCCAGGTGTGCACGGGGAGGCGTGGGAATGCCCCTTGTAGCCGCGCCCTCTCCGGTGTTTGGGCGTGATCTGTACAGGTGAGGGAAGAAGGGAGCTGATTGCGGCCACTTCAGGAAGAGCTCACCGTGTGCCGAGAAGGATACCAGCTCCTTTATTCCCAGGGCAGGCCATGCAGCTCCTTTATTTCTGGTGTAGGCACAGGTAGTCCATTCGGCTCCTTCATTTCTAGTGTGGGCACAGGTAGACAGGTAACATTGAGCTCAGGTAGTCAGTGGCACAGCACAGGGGTGTGGGTGTATTAGTGAACACACACCTGAGGAGTCATCACACAGGTGAGTGAGTGTTGCTGTGGTTGGCTGAGCCTATGTGTGTTCTTGCTGAAGGCTTGCCATTCTCTGCAATGAAAGGTGTAAGCCATTGACAAGCATGGAACTATGTCCCTGTGATTGTGTGTCCAATAAGAGTGGTGCTGTTGTGTGTCAGTCTTGCAGTCTACGTTCACAATGGGCTGTGTGAATGCGTGTGTGCGTGACGGCTGGGGAAAGTGTGGCTGCGTGTGCGGGTGATTGTATGGATGACTGTGGATGCACGGTCTGTATGATCATCTCAAAAGTGAGCTTAGACATCCAGGTGTGTGATATGAATGAGTGACTAGGCTCCTCACCACGTCCAAAGTTAGCCGTAAGCTGTGAGAAGCTTGGAAAAAGCCAAACGCACCCTATTACCCCCCCCCCCCCCCAATGTCACTGTGCTGCTTATTTTTTAATAAGTATTTATATAATTTAAGAAGACACTTTTACTGCGGCCTAGAATTTTTGGGAGACATCAAGCTTTCATTCTACAGTCCCGTTTTCAAGACTTTGTTCTTTACGGAAATTTGGATAAACTGTGTATATGCGCCATAGTGGGCTCTTTTGATCCGGCGTGAAAGAGTGGGACTTTGTCAGCACCTTGGTGCGGGAAGAATCATCAAGATGTCTGTGGAGAGAAGGCTGAAGGATTTGGAGGACCTGGTCCTCACAGGCCCCCATGGTACTGGATGCAATTCCTTAAGTGTGGAAACCCTTTTAGACATCCTTGTCTGCTTGTGTCAAGAATGCAATGTAGCAGCTTTCCGTCGGGACAAGAACGTGACAGAATTCCTGGCCTGGGGTAAGAACATGCAAATCCTGTTTCATTATTCATTGTGTGATATTTTTGGTGTTTGAGCGTACTATGTGGCTAAAGTCAGAAATGTGGGTGAGTTTGATGTCATCCAGAGACCTTTGGTTGCGAACAGGGGTCTCCAGACTTTCAGAACAAAGGGCCAGTTTACTGTCCTTCAGATTTTGAGGGGGCCAGACTGTGGCCAACAATGCCCTGGCGTTGATGGGAGTAAACAATCCCCCACCATTGGTATCAGTGGGAGGAATATTGTCCCATTGTTAGTATTAGGGTTTAGGGGTTCCCAATCATTGGTGCAAGTGGAAGCAATAGTGCCCCAATTGTTAGTGTCAGTGAAAGCAATAGTACCCGTTTTTGGCTTCAGTAAAAAAGAATAGTGCCTTATATCATTGGGAGGAATAGCACCCCCAAGGGCCTGATAAAGACAAGCAAAGGACCACATTCAGCCTCTGGGCTGCAGTTTGGAGACCACTGGTTTTGAGGTAAAATATATACTCACCATGGGTCCTGTTAAAGCTATTTGTTGGGCTTTCCATGTAAAGGCCCACAGACCTAAAACTGTTTTATTTGGGCTCAGAAATGAGGTTTACTTAATAAATGGTGACTTATTTAAAGGGTTTGTCAACCCAAAGCTGATCTTTTGCATATGAACAGATAGTTGGTGATTGAAACATTCCTTGGTTTCTGGAAATTTTTTGGAGATCTTCCTACTGAAGTTCATAGGTCTTTGCAGCCATGCTGTCTAATCTTCTTCTCTTGCTGAACCAAGAGTCCTCTATATTATGTAGAATCAGGGTCGTTTTCTGAAAACAGTGGTCCTGGGTGCAAGACTGGCCTGCGATCATGAAAATGAAGCGTGCTGCTGCTAAAAGTGGCTGTGTTTCTAATTGCACTGGACGGGCATGGCTTAAAGCAGAACTTAACCCAAAAGGAGAAGTTCCGCTTGTCTGCCTCCTCTCCCTCCCCCTCTTACCATTTTTGCCACTTTTTTTTTTTTGGGGGGGAAGGAAGCGGCTACCGCGGAGATAAGAGCAGAAGTTCAAACCCCCCCCCCCTTTTCTTCCTCTGCAGCCTTCTGGAACACACCATTTTCCAGAAAGCTGTGGGACCAATCAGTGCGCACATGCACAGCGGGAAGCCGGCTGTGAAGCCACAAGCATTCACAGCCAGCTTCCCAAAGTTCGCATGCTGGCGCCTGGTCCTGAAGAGACAGCTTGGGTGAGGACCATGCTGGATCCATGGACCGGTAAGTGTCCTATTAAAAGACAGTAGTTGTAGCTGCTGGCCTTTAATTAATAAATAAATATATATATATATATATATATATATATATATATATAATTTTATTTAAAAAAAAAAAAGTATATATTTCCAGGCTTTAGAAGTGTGGTTAAATAGAATCTCGGTTGACTTGCATAGTATAGAATGAAAGGGTGTTGAATAGGGACTGGTACAGCACCTGTTAAAGATTCATAGTAAGTGACATGCCCCCTGACCTTTGTGTCACTTACTACTGACCCCTGAATTCTGCGTTGCTTACTACAGAGTTCAGGGGTCAAAATAAAGTGATGCAGAGGGTCCGTAGTAACACAGTGCAGTAGTAAGTGATCCTCTGTATCACAGTACAGTCAAACAGCCCCCACCCCACCAATGCACCACTTACCACTGTTCCCCATCTCCTTGGACTTTCACAGTAATGCAGCTTCGGTTTACCTCCTGTGGGGACTAAACCACAGCCAATCACAGGTCGAGTAGGTGGCGGCTAAATCGCAGCCCTGCTATAGGCCTCCCAGCTGTCCGTGGCAAATGCAGCTGCTTTAGAGACACATAAGGGGGAACTGATGGTGTTTCCCCACAACATCTTGTTGTGCAATGTGTGGTTCACAGTGGGTACCCACCTCCCTTGGGGCCCATGTACCCTGCACACTTTGCACCCATGGGGGATATGCCAGTGTGTAGAATGAAGTCCCCTAATAGGTATAGTAGGTGGAGGGAGCTGTGTACCCAGCTGCAGAGAACTTTCCTCTTCATAGATATATGAAGCTGTTGGTTTATTCGATCTTCTAGAATCAAAAATTCTAGTTTTGGCTGGGCTGAGATATTAAAGTGATCCTATGCTTTGCATGTGCCTTTCATTTCCCCTGCAGTACCCTTCAATCACTGGGAAGCAAGGAAAAATGGCCCCATGTAGGATCTGATTCACTCCAGTCGGAACTTATACAGGGCTAAGTACTCTTCCCAACCTCATGTGTCAGTGCTGGGCCAATGGGCAAGCACCAGTGCTGTCATGTGGAGTGACCTGGCTTTGAAAGTGTTGCATGCTATGCACTTGTACTCTTCCTGTTCCCAGAGATACAATAGGCAGCTTTGACAGCTGTCACCAGAATAAGTGTCCTCAGTGGTAGATTTTCCCACCATTACTGTTGTAGTGACAACCTGTAAAATCTAGCATTTCCCCTCCTTTTCCCTCTTGGCAACTATTGCTCCCAGGAAGATTAGTAAAGGAATATATCCCCAATGGGGACACAAAGCAATAATAAACCAACATAGACTGTAACCCCTTCCCACTCATTAAATCTCAAATTGTTTGGCTGTAGTTCTACTTTAAGCGCATCTGGGGTAGTAGGCATCAAGTCCTTATTTCTACATGCCGCCTCTCCTTCTGATAGCGCCTGCAAGTATGCACATACCGACTTTCTATAAACTGACAATTGCATAAGCTTAGGCTTGAAACCCATATGACAAAGGATTTCCCAACACACTTGCAACCAAATTGGTTTATGTTAAAAACAGAGTGTTTTGTTTGCACACATACATGTGTAAGCCGCAGTGCCCACACTAAGGCACCTCCTGTGTATATACTGTGGTCTTGGCTCTAAATTTCCAGAACCTCCATAGTTGGAACACATTTGTACTCTTACTGTTAAAATTACTGTGTTTTACCAAATCCCATGTTACAATCAATGAAGTGCCCCCGCTGTGTGTTCTTTTTAAAAAAAATATGGAACTTCATACCCAATTTCTCAGTACAATACATGCCACTTATGTGACTGCCCGGCCCCCCTTTCTCTCCCCTCGCGTCTCTCCTGACATCAACGGGGAATTCTCAGCCCTGCCCTCCTCTTCTGATCTGATAGCTACAGTCAGCGGGCAGGGCTGAGAATTCCCAGCTGACGTCAGGAGAGACGTGAGAGGAGAGAGAGGCGGGCAGTCATATAAGTGGCATGTATTGTACTGTGAAATTCGGTATGAAGTTCCATATTTTTTTAAAAAAAAGCACACACAGCGTGGCGCTTCATTGATTGCAACACGAGATTTAGTAAAGCACAGTCATTTTAACAATACGCTCGGAGTGCTCTCCCGGGAGGGGCGGGGCAAGTCGAGATGACGTCACCCGGCAATCGATTTTTCCGAATCGTGATGCAGTGATTAATTTCTGCACCCCTAGTCAATATGGCGCTGAGTGCTGTGACATGGATGGCTGAAGGACTAGCTAACAATCTAGGTGCAATTTGGCAGATTAAAGTACCTACTGTTCAGCATTACGCTTACCTTTTACCACTTGACTGCCAGAAGATTAATACCCCCCCCCCCTTGATGACCAGGCCATTTTTCTCTAGTCGTCTGTCCTGGACAGCACTAGAGAGATTGGCTCCACCTCCGGAGGCAGGAAACACAAAATTAAAATCCTATAAAGGGCGGCTTCCATCCTTCTTCCCCAGTCTTTGTGTTTCCTCCCCCTGGAGGAGGCTGGATGGGAGCTCTCCTTCCCCTGAGCCTAGGTAGGGCCGCCTAAGGAAGAGGGAGGAGGTCTGCAAGTACCTGTGAACAGGGATGGCAGGCATCTAAGTCCCCTGGTCAGGCTGCAAAGAGCTGATACCGGCGTCGTTCTCCAGGATAGCCCGAGGGGGGCTCACGGCGGTCTGGCCGAATGCTATGGTATACCGGCGTGAGTCCAGCGGGGGGTGGGCATAGGCCTCGAGTTCTGGCCTGTGGAATGCAGGAGGAGAGGGCGCGGACTTCCAGCACAGCACTTCCGGGTCGCACGGCGAGCGTTAGTGCCGGATCCATGGTGGTCTTTTTGAAAAAAAAAAAAAAAAACACCAGCCATGGCAAGCGGACGGCTCTAGCTGAACCAGGTGGCAGGGGCCCAGCTAAGGTAGGCGGACACTGGGGTGCCTTGGGCCTAAAGGGCCGGGGTAGGGGGGGTGATGGACTCAATGCTAGCACCCCTCTCCACCCCCCCCCCCCCTTTGTGAGATGGGATCCAGGCTAAAGAGTCATGTGAATCCTGTCAGCAGCTGGTGGGGGTGCACATAGGTGTTGGTGAAGGATGCACCCACTGGTTGGCTTAGGTTTCTGACAGCAGCTTGTCCTTCTTCTTTTTTTTTTTTTTTTTTTTTTTTTATTTGCCTGCCTTCTCTTCTCTCCTTCTCCTCTTGTCTCAGGCTCAGCCCAAAGAACCAGAGAGGTCAGGGGGGAAGAAGAGGTGTCCGTCATGTACGAACAAATTTAAAGAAGGGTGGAACAAGCCCCTTTGTAAACCCTATATTGATAAATTGGTTTACAAGGAGGCAACGGGGGCATGCAAAGAATTGATTTCTGGCATTTAGAAAGAAATGAAGGCTATAAAGTCGATGCTGTTGAACCTTGAAACTCCAAAACAACCAGCCGCAGTTTTCCCCCCCTTCAGCCCCGGAGGAGGGTGACAAATCGGGGAAGGGGGGTAAGGAATCAGATCCTTTGGATGAGCTAAGTGAGACGGCATCATCTAAAGATATTCCGAGCCAAGGGACAAGTTCACCCAGATATAGGCTCTCGCTCGAGGAGGTGGATGCCTTATTGGGTGTGAACTACGAGACGCTAGATATCACAGAAGAGCAGGCCTCCTTGTCCCTACATGACCAGATGTATCAGACCCTGAAAGAAGACCAAAACAGGATATTTCCGGTACACATCGCACTGGCAGACTCTATCAAAAAGGAGTGGGTGGAACCGGAGAAAAAAAACTTATTTTTAAAAAGCCTGAAGAGGAGATTCCCCCTTCAGTGAGGATTCCGCCTGTATTTGGAACAAAGAGCCCAAAGTGGACGCAGCTTTTTCCCAGTGTGTCAAATCAACAGACCTTGTCTTTGAGGACATGGGTGTCCTTGGGGAACGCATGGACAAGAGGATGGAGGTACTGCTGAAGAGGTCATGGGAAGTAGCCATGACAAACTTAAAACCCGCAATGGCTACAACAATAGTAGCTTGTAATTTTGGAGGTCTGGCTGGACCAGTTACAAGGCCATTTGGAAAGTGGGACCTCCAGGCAGGCAGGTTATATGGCAGATGCGTCTGCAGAGTCGGTCAAGCTATCAGAAAAGACCGCTGCCCTAGTAAATTCCTCTCGTAGGGCTTTATAGTTTAAAATCTTGGTCGGGGGACCTGGCCTCAAAAGTTAGGCTGTGTGGCATCCCATTTGAAGGAGACCTCTTGTTTGGGCAAGTTCTAGACCGTACTGCTGACATGAAAAAAGGCTTTTCCTATTATAAATAAGAAAGCCCCGGGGAAATGGTGTGTTTTTTTTTTTTTTTTTTTTTTTTTTTTTTCTTTTCCGCCCCCAAAGACCAGGGCCGTTAAAAGGGGCAGACCCCCTAAAGGGTCAACCTCTAAAACCGTGGGGAAGCAGAAAGGTGTCTTGTTTTCTTCTCCTAAGAAAACCACCAAATCGCAGTGACTTAGTTCCATGGAAGGGAGATTGGGGCAGTTCCTCCCACAGTGGGGAAAAGACTACCCCAAATGCATTTATACTGAGAATAATCAGGGAAGGCTATCAAATTCAGTTCAAGGGCACTCCGCCTGCAACCACGCCTCCCAGGGATCCTCAGAAGACGACAGCCTTGTTGGTGACTTGATAGACCAGCGGGTTCTTATTCCAGTGCCACAGTGAGAAATAAACCATGGTTTCTAATACTGGACTTGAAGTCACTGAACAAATGGGTGATCTACAAGAAATTTTCAGATGGAAACAATCTTTACGGTGAAGTCCATTCCCCCCTCCCTCGATCTGAGGGACGCTTATTTACACATCCCGATTCACAAAGAATCTCAAAAATTGAGGGTGGGGAAAGCAGGTCCGACATTTTCAATTCAGGACTCTGCCATTTGGCCTGTCCTCATTGCAAACCTCCCCCCCCAGGATTTTTAAGAAAACCCTGGCAGAGGCACTGGCTTCCCTGTGAGTGAAAGGAATATCGGTCATCCCATACGTAGACGACCTTTTTATTTTTTGCACCCTCCTCGCTCCAATTACAAGGAGATCTGTGGATGGCCATTTCCTTCCTTGAAAAGCTGGGGTGGTTGATTAAACAGGGAGAAGTCGAACCTAACCCCAACACAGGCCTTACAGTACTTAGGGTTCTTGGTGAACACAGTGATGCAGAAGATCTATCTCACAGAGGAGAAAGAAGAAAAGTTAACGGCAACAGCAGCCTTTTTTCAGAACAATCTGAACAAGCCATGTTGGGTCTGGGTCTCCTGGCAGCAACAATCCCTGCAGTACCATGGGCAAGGGCCCATTTTAGGTGTCTCCAGGCCAATATCCTGAACAGCTGGGACGGAGCACAGGAATTGCTGGACACGACCTTCCGCCTAGCTCCAAAGACCAAGAGGTCTCTGTGGTGGTGCAGGGACGAAGAGAACCACTTGCAGGGTCTATTATGGTCTCTTCCAATGTCCTTCTGCATCATCACGGATGCCAGTACCTGGGGGGCACAATGGGGGTCAAGAGTAGCCCAAGGGCGCTGGGAGGAAACAGTCCCAAAGATCAGCCAACTGGAGGGAGTTGCAAGCAATCTGGGAAGCGCTAAGGGCATTCGCCAGAGAACTGAAAATTCACCATGTACAACTCCTCCCGGACTGTGAGGTAGCAGTCTCCTTATTTAAACAAACAAGGGGGAACACTATCTTTTCTTGGGCCGAGAGGAACCTGAAGTCAATATCCTCAGTCCATCTAAAGGGAGTGAACATTCATCTAGTGGACTTTCAGAGCCAACATCAAGTGTATGAGTCGGAATGGGCACTAAACAGGGAAATCTTCCAGCTAATGGTAGAGAAATGGGGCCTTCCAGAGGTGGACTTGTTCGCCAACAAATCAAATGCCAAGGTTCCTGTGTACTTCTCGCTGGAAAGAAAAGTAGGGGCCAAGGGGATAGACTCCTTGGCCCAGAAGTTTTGCCTATGCTACGCCTTCCCTCCATTCAAACTTATTCCCCTGGTCCTGAGGAAGTTTGTTCAAGAGCGCACCACAATGATCCTAGTGGTCCCGTATTGGCCGAAGAGACCTTGGTTTTCCACGCAGTTACGCCTGGCAGAGGAGCCTCCCTTCATGCTGCCCGAGAGGAAGGATCTGCTGTCTCAGGGCCCAGTTCTATTACCAAAAATATAGACCCTGAAATTGTCAGCTTGGTGTCCAAGGGGCTCTTGGACAGGGTAGTAAATACAATAATTTTTTTTTTTTTTTTTCCAGTAGAAAGAAGGTAACCCAAGCAATTTGTTTTAAATTTTGGAAAGTTTTTGGTTCATGGTTAGATACCAAGAAGGTGTCTGCAGATATTCCAGCCGTCTTGGAGTTTTTACAAGATAGTGCCGACCAAGGACTGGTCATTAGTACATTGAAAGTTCAGGTATCGGCCTTTGTGGTGTGTGTGTGTGGGGTGTTTTATTTATTTATTTATTTTTTTATTTTGCAACCCCTGGCATTAGACCCGCCAGTTAGCAGGTTCTTTAAGGGGTCAGCCAGCATTAGACCCATTCCGTTCACAATTCTGCCAAAATAGGACCTGTCGACAGTATTGCAAGGTTGGATAAAATGGTCGCAGAAGGAAGAGCTGTCCTTTAAAATGGGTCACGCTCAAAACTCTTTTTAGTGGCCATATCCACAGCCAGACGCATTTAGTGAGCTGCAGGCACTTTCCATTAAGGTAGCCTTTCCTGCAAATTTTTGAAGAAAGACTGGTATTGTGTACAGACCCAGGGTTTTTGCCTAAAATGGTGTCAAAATTCCACAGGACTCAGGAAATTGTTTTGCCTTCTTTCTGTGGGTCCCCAACCAATCCAAAAGAAAAAAAGAAACAGAATTCCACCAACTGGACATGAGAGCCTGTGTCTTGCGGTATCTGGAATTGTCGGAAAGCATTCGAAAATCCAATGCTCTATTAATTTATTTTGCATTTGGGGGAAAAAAATTGGGGCTCCGGGCTTCGAAAGGCACAATCGCAAGGTGGATTAAACAAGCTATTGTTGAAGCTTAGAAGATTTGAAAGAAGGAATGTCCTTCCCCCCCCATGGCTCACTCCACACGGGCCCTACCGACTTCTTGGGCGGAGCGCGCTGGAGCGACACCAGAGCAAATTTTGTCGAGCAGCAACATGGTCAAGCTACTTGACTTTCGTGAAGCATTATAGATTTGACCTTTAGCTCAGCGTAAGACCAAGCGTTTGGGAGAAAAGTCGAAAAGTCCTCCAAGCGGTAGTCGTCCCCGTCCCCCCCCCCCCTCCCCTTCTTTCCTAATTTGGTAAGTTCTCGTTGATCCTCTCCAGTGCTGTCCTGGACAGATGACTGGAGAAAACCAGAGTTAGACTTACCGGTAACTGTTTCTAGTAGTTGTCCAGGACAGCAGGGATTCCCTCCCTATATGCTGTTATAACTTTGGACGAGTGGTTTTTGTTTCAGTAGCCATTCTGGGAAAGTTCTTGGATAAAGACTGGGGAGAAGGGACGGACGCCGCCCCTTATGGAATTTACTTTTGTGTTTCCTGCCTCCGGAGGTGGAGCCTATCTCTCTAGTGTTGTCCTGAACGACTCCTAGAAACAGTTACCGGTAAGTCTAACTCTGGTTTTTGCGATGCAGCACTGCATTACTTTAAATTGCGAAGGCTGTGCGACACTGTACCCAAATTTGTCTTTTTTTTTTTTTTGCACTATAAACAAAAGCCGACAATTTTGACTAAACTTATCCCATAAAAATGTTTTAGAAATACAATTTCTTCATAAATTTAGGCCAGTGTGTATTCTGCTACATGGTTTTTGGTAAAAAAAAATCCCTATAATCACATATTGATTGGTTTATGCGAACGTTATAGCATCTACAAACTATGGGATATATTAATGGAATTTTTTTATTTTTATACTAGTAATGGCGGCGATCAGCGACTTATAGAGGCACTGCGACGTTGCAGACGTTCTGACACTTTGTGGGAATGTGTTAAAAACATGCACTGTCACTGTACTAATGACAGGATGATCAAGGGGGTTAACTCTGTGCCTAGCAGTGTTTGGCTTTACTATGTGTGCTGCTTTCACTAGGGGAAGAAATGAATATGAGTCCCTGCATTTCAGAAACACAGAATCCATCCCTCCTGTCAGAACATGAATCTGCTTTGTTTACATAGACAGATCCCTGTTCTGCGTAGTTTACCACGGAACAAAAATTAAACTTTTTTTTTTTTTCTCATCTTACGTAGTCTTAACCACTTGCCCACTGGGCACTTAAACCCCCTTCCTAACCAGACCAATTTTCAGTTTTCGGTGCTCTCACACTTTGACAATGACTCAGTCATGCAACACTGTACCCATATGAATTTTTTTGTCTTTTTTTTTTTTCCCCCACAAATAGAGCTTTCTTTTGATGGTATTTAATCACCGCTGGGTTTTTTATTTTTTGCGTTATAAATCAAAAAAGACGACTGAAAATTCGGTTAAAAAAAAAATTCTTTTTTTCTGTTAAAATTTATTGCAGAGTATTGCCCAGTGTTGCAGAGTAATTATTGGCACTGATTGCAGCGCTGTGGGCTGGATGTTTAGTGCCCACAGCGCTGCTGCAATCTCTCCCCCTCTCCCCTCGCACTGTACCCATCGGTACAGAGAGGGGAGGGAGAAACCGGCGTCATGATGTGACGCCGGTTTATTTACATGTGAACGCTCCGTCATTTGACGGAATGATCACGTGGTAAACGGCCGCGTTCAGCAGCTATTTACCATGATCCGGACGCGGCTGGCACGGATGTTCCCGGGTGCGCGCCCAAGGGGGCGCTCGGGAGCAACTTTCTGGGAGGACGTCCATGGACGTCCACCCAGAAAAACATGACCGCGCTGTAGCAGTCTTTCGGCTATGGCCCGGTCGGCAAGTGGTTAATAGACTGTTGCCAGTAAATTTGTAGCTAACAAAGACAAAACCACTGTCGGTGCATATTCCTTGGTTTAATAAAGGAAATGTGTGCTAAGAGGGACATTGCTGACCACTTCCCGTAAATGCTTATTTCCTGGCAGTAATGATGACCCTCGGACTTCAGTTCTATGACTTAAAGTGGTTGTAAAGGCAGAAGGTTTTGCAGTTTATGCAGCAGCCCCCCTAATACATACCCGAGGTCCATCTAGGCTGTCCAGGACTCTCCTCCTCATTGGCTGAGACAGCAGCGTGGCGCCATTGGCTCCTGCTGCTGTAAATCAGTCCATGAGCCAATGAGAGCAAGGGAGCAGGACCGGGACGCGGCTCCATGAATGAATTAATGTGGGGGCACTCAACAGGAGGGAGTGGCCAGGAGCACCAAAGAAGTACCCGAAAAGAGGAGGATCTGGGCTGCATTGTGCAAAACCACTGCATAGAGAAGGTAAGTATAAGGCCCCTTTCACACGGGGCTGTCTGTTTTCCCTCCTCCACTTGTTCAGTGGGGATCGCTCCGTTGATCCCCCGCTGACCCGGCGGATTACAAGTCCGTCTCTGCACTCTGTGCAGGGACGGACCGGTCAGAGTGCCGCTCTCCCCTATGGGGGGATCAGATGATTATGGACCGCCTGTCCATTTTCATCCGATCTGCAGACGGATGAAAAAATAGCTTTTTCCTCCATCACACTTTTTCGGATCGGAGCGGGGACATGTCCGCTGACATCCGTTGCTCCATAGACTTCTATGGAGCGCTCGTTCGGGTCCGCCTAAATAATGGGTCAGTGCCCATCTGCACCATTGCCATCAATGCAGCCTCATCAATGCAGCCTCACCATTGCCATCAATGCAGTCTGATCGATGCCCATCTGCAGCCCAGAGGCGACAGGGAGGGGGGCAGGACGAGCGCCGACAGATTACATACAGTGAGAATCTCCTATGATAGACAGAACAGTGGTTCAATGGAGGCCCAGGAGACGGGAGTTCCTATTACAGAAGCCGCCAAGTAAACAGGAGATTCTCACTTTATGTAATCTGATGGTGCTCGTCCTGCCCCCCCCCTCCCTGTCCCCTCCAAGGCAGCTAAAACTGAAGTATTGGCGTATAACACGCACGCACTATTTGCACCCGATTTTCATGGTGAAAAAGTGAGTGTTATACGCCAATAAATACAGTAATTTTTTAAAAAAAAAAAGTGACTTTAGTATCCCTTTAAGCTGGCCATACATTATATAGTGTTTTTGTTTTTTTCTATTCAATTTCCTTTTGGATTACCTTCAACTATGTAGTAGTGGAAGGGCCTGCCTGATTGCATACAACTTATAAGTGTTTAGGTTTGACCTCATATTAAATAGTTTTGGTAAATTGTACAAGAAATTGTATGGCCAGCCTTGATTACGAAGATATTGCCATTGAAATCAGAACTAATCCATATGGTTGGTCAGGTTAGGGTTGATTCATATTGTGCAACATGTAGTGTGGTAAATTGCGCTGCCAGTCCACCTGCATTGCAGCGCAACACGTATATAATGTGTCTTATGGTGCTGTGTTGGAAAGGAAGATACTTATCCGAAATTTTATTTAATTTTTCGCTGGGTTGTGGTTCATTGTCAGTCCATTCAAATGAAGAAGCTGCCTCAATGCATGTTTTGGTAACATACCACAATGGAGCATAAGAATGTGACCAGGGCCTAAATGATTGGTTTGCCACGAGAGGCTGTCTGCTAGCATTTTACTCTCTCAGCACAGGTTTCCCTTTAAAAAGGCTTGCTGATGAGTGACTGACTTACTCTTGATTGTAGATAAATTTGTCCCTCTATTTCTGTGTGTGTGTGTCAATAGTTTACAGACCCTGGCAAAATTTATGATTTCTTTCACTCATGGTTAGTGTTTATTATCAATCAATAGTGTTTTTTTACTCCTTCCTTCTTTTTTTTTTTTTTTTTTTTAAATCGTGACAGCAGAAACTACCCAAATGACCCTGATAAAAAGTTTACATACCCTCGTGATTTTGGCCTGATAACATGCACACAGGTTATCACAAAGGGGTTTAAATTGGCTATTAAAGGTAACCATCCTCACCTGTGATCTGATTGCTTGTAATTTGTGTGTGTGTATTGGGCCTCATGTACACTGCTGCTGCTAAACGGACCTTTAGGAGCAGTTGGACATTTTTTTTTTCAACTGCTCCTGAACACTCTCTCTAAATTTTTTTTTTTTTTTTTTTTTTTTTTTTTGCTAAACGCATTTTTAAACGTTGGGTACTATCTGTCAAGTTAAATCGTTCAGGAAGGTTGTAAAAATGTCCACGTGTACATTAAGCATAAAAGGTCAATGAGTTTCTGGACTCCTGACGGACCCTTGCATCATTCATCCAGTGCTGCACTGACTTTTCTGGATTCTGAGTCATGGGGAAAGCAAAAGAATTGTCAAAGGATCTGCGGGAAAAGGTGGTTGAACTGTATAAAACAGGAAGGGGATATTTAAAAGATATCCAAGGAATAGAGAATGCCAATCAGCAGTGTTCAAACTCTAACCAAGAAGTGGAAAATGAGGGGGTTCTGTTTAAAACTAAACCACGGTCAGGTAGACCAACTAATATTTCAGCCACAATTGCCAGGGTAATTGTTTCAGGATGCAAAGAAAAACCCACAAATCACTTCTGGTGAAATACAGGACTCTCTGAAAACATGTGGTGTGGCTGTTTCAAGATGCACAATAAGGAGGCACTTGAAGAAAGATGGGCTGCATCGCCAGAAGAAAGCCATTACTACGCAAATGCCACAAAGTATCCCGCTTACAATACGCCAAACAGCGCAGAGACAAGCCTCAAACCTTCTGGCACAGTCATTTGGAGTGATGAGACCAAAATTGAGCTTTTTGCCCACAACCATAAATGCTACATTTGGAGAGGAGTCAACAAGGCCTATGATGAAAGGTACACCATTCCTACTGTGAAACATGGAGGTGAATCACTGATGTTTTGGGGATGTGAGCTACAAAGGAACAGGAAATTTGGTAAAAATTGATAAGATGAAGGCAGTATGTTATCAAAAAATACTGGAGGAACATTTGCATTCATCAGCCAGGAAGCTGTGCATGGGACGTACTTGGACATTCCAACATGACAATGATCCAAAACGCAAGGCTATGTCGACCTGTCATTGGCTACAGCACAATAAAGTGAAGGCTCTGGAGTGGCTATCTCAGTCTCCTGACCTCAATATCATTGAGCCACTCTGGGGAGATCTGAAATGTGCAGTTCATGCAAGACAGCCCGAGAATTTACAGGAACTGGAGGCTTTTTGGGCAGCTTTACCATCTGAGAAGATAAAGAGCCTCATCCACAAAAGACTTCAAGCTGTCATTGATGTTAAAAGGGGCAATACGCAGTGTTAAGAACTGGGGTATGTAAACTTTTGATTTAGGGTAGTTTGTGGTGTCATTATGATTTAAAGAGAAAACACAGTTGTTAACAAATGGCTTCAGCCAAACACTAACCACGAGTGAAAAAAGTTTGTGTTATCATTCATATTCTCTGAAAAATGGCGAAGAAATCATAAGTTCTGCCCGGCTATGTAAATTTATGAGCACAACTGTGTGTGTGTGTGTGTGTGTGTGTGTGTGTGTGTGTGTTTTATATATTCTAATATACATTTTTTTTTTTTTTTTTTTTTTTTTCTTCTCCATAGTTTAGTCATATCTTTTTATATTATGGAAATTTCTCACACATTTGCATGCGTTGCCACTAAACAACATATAATTTGTAAGTAATTGAAGATTCATAGATGCCGGCCATTAAAATGAATGACTAAATACATCGGTATTAATAGTTATTTATGATGGCATAAGAATGGGTAGTAGTTATCTTGTTGGTGTGGTACTAATGCGTAGAGGTCGCCTGATATGGGTTTTTCTCTGGCCGATACCGATATTTAGAAATTGGGGCGGCCGATGGCCGATATATGATGCCGATTTTTGTGGCCGATATTTTAGGCTGATTTAAAAAAAAAAAAAAAAAAAAACTCACCCACTCCACTCCTCCCCTGCTTGCTCCTGTCACTCTACCACACACTTGATGTCCTCAGTAAAGATGGCACTGGTTTGGAACTGACATGGCACTGGTTGGAGGTGGCACTGGCAGGCACTAGGTGGCACTGGTTGGCACTGGCAGGCAGCACTGGTTGCCACTGGCAGGTTTCACACTGAGCCGAGTAACTGTGTGTATGAAACTGACAACAGAGAGGAGATGTCAGAATTGAGATTAATGTTGGGGTGGGCAGGACCCAGCAGCTATCAAACACCAGCCATTGATTGGGCTGCTTAAGAAAAGGGGCGGGGCCACATATACATAGTGGCCCGCCCAGATCCCATCCCATTGACTAGTGTTTGATAGCAGCCGGGTCCCGCCCACCTCCGACATCAACCTCAATTCTGACAGATCCCTCTCTCCTCTGTTACGTGTCAGTTTCACACACTCAGCGGCTCTGGCAAGCATCAAGTGCCGCGCTGAGTGTGGAGAAGGGAGGAGGAACGGCGGTCAATGTTAAATATTTGGCCTAAATTTGATAATTAGCCGATGCCGATTTATCAAATATGGCCAAATATCGGCCGATAGATCGGTCGACCTCTACTAATGAGCATTTCTCCCAACTTTGAACATGAGGAAGGATACCCTCACAGCTAAGTGATTAGCTATGCATGTACAGTGAGCATAGAAAATAATCGCCCCCCTTTACAACCACATTGTGTTGCTTTGCAGCCTAAAATGAAGACGCACCATTGTGTTTTATCCAGCTCTATTTACTCATTGCAGCTTATAACATTCAAGTGAAAGATAGAATCTATCTATCTCACCATGTCAGAAAAAAAGCAAAAACAGAATTACTGAGCTGGAAAAAGGGACCCCCCCCCCCCTTAAAAATTACTTGTAAGCTCAATCAAGTGTAGCTAGTCACCTTCTCAGGGGCACTCAAAGCCATTTGACTTTCAATTGTGATCAGCTATGGTCGTTTTAAATTAGCTTGGCATGGAAAGAGCTTTTCCTGAGCATTTCACTTTCTGGTAGTGCAACTGAAGCAAGCAATCAACTATGTGCAGCAAGGCACTGTCAAAAGATCTCCGATTAAAGTTGTGGACATACACAAGTCGGGAGATGGATACAAAAAAATGCCAAAGGCTTTATCAAAGCCTAGAAGCACAGTGAAGTTGATTATTGAGAAGTGGAAGGTATTTGGTACCACAGACCCTCACTGGATAAGGACGTCGCTCCAAACTGCATGAAAGAGCCAGGAGGAAACTGATTAGGGAGGCAACCATGAGGCCTACAGCAACTCTGAAGAAGTTGCAAGATCATATGACAAATGGTAGTCATTGGGGAGATTTACTAAAACTGGTGCACTCAGAATTTGGTGCAGCCGTGCATGGTAGCCAATCGGCTTCTAAATTCAGCTTGTTCAATTAAGCTTTGACAATAAAACCTGGAAGCGTATTGGTTTCTATGCAGAGCTGAACCAGATTTTGCACTCTCTGATTTTGGTAAATAACCCCCAACGTGTGCATGTGACAACAATATCACAAATGTGGCTTGTATGGGAGGGTTGCAAGAATAAGCCCCTCCGCAAAGGCCACATGGTCTGGTCAGACGAGACCAAAATTGAATTATTTGGCCTCAACACCAAATGATAGGTCTGTCGGAAATCCAGTACAACTTACCACCCACAACACCATTCCTACAGTAAAGCATGCAGGTGGTAATATCCTGTTATGGGGGGGTGTTTTTCTGCAGCAGGGACGAACACTTATCGGGATAGAAGGAAAAATGGAGGGCTAAGAAATCACAAATGCCATCAAATTCTTGAGGAAAATCTGTGGCTCTCTCTGGCAGAAAGTTGTCAATGGGAAGAAGGTTTACCTTCCAACATGACAATGACCCAAAGCAGACAGCTAAAATCGCCACACTGGTTGAAGGAGAAAAGGGTGAATGTCCTTGCATGGCCTAGTCAGAGCCCAGACTTAAACTTAAATATTGAAAAGTGTAGATGTGCAAAGTTAGTAGTGACATATACCAACAGAGTCAAGGCTGTAATTAAAGCAAAAGGTGGTTCAACAAAATGCTAACACAAGGGGGTGATCCTTTTTCCAACTCAGTGATTGTTTTGTTTTTTTTTTTTAATTAATTTTTTTCCGACATTTTGGTGTTTTTATCTTCTTTACTTGGATTTTATGAGTTGCATTAGTAAATACAGCTAGAGAAAAAAAAACATTGTCTGTCTTACAGGCTGCAAAGCAACAAAATGAGATAAGGGGGTGATTCTTTTCTATACCCACTGTATCTAAGATGGTCGTGGCTACATTGTACATTTTAATACTAGTAGTGGTAAAACTCTACCCTAATGAACATACAAATAAATGATCTGTGCTCTGTGTATCCTCCAATCTGGAATATATACACACACACACAAATAAATTCTTTTTTCCTCAGTTTAGGCCGATAAGTATTCTACATACTTTTGGTAAAAAAAAAAAAAAAAAAATCGCAATAAGCGTTTGGCTAGCACAAAGGTTATAGCGTCTACAAAATGGGGGATAGTGTGTGTGTCTGTGTTGGTTTTTTTTTTTTTTTTTTCTAGTAATGGCGGCAATCGGCTATTTATTTATTTTTATCATGACTGCGACATTATGGCGGACACATCAGACACTTTTGCCGCTATTTTGGGACCATTCACATTTATACAGCGATCAGTGTGATTAAAAGTCCATTGATTACTGTGTAAATGTGACTGGCAATGAAGGGGTTAACCAGGAGGGGGGCGCTGCAGGGGTTAAGTGTGTCCTAGGGATGTGTTCTAACTCTGGGGAGGATGAGCTATGTGTGACACTACACTGATCACCGCTCCCGATTTACAGTGAGCTACGATCGGTGTCCTGTCACTAGGCAGAACTGGGAAATGCTTGTTTACATCAGCATTTCCCCGTTCTTTCTCTCCGTGAGACGATCATGGGTATCTGCGCGATCCGACTCGCGGAGCTCCCGGCGCGCACGCCGCCTGCTATCCGGACCTCGTGAGATCACGTACAATAACGTGATTTTGCGCAGCGGAGCCAACCTGCCACAGTAAAACTGTGGTGGCTGGTCCGCAAGTGGTTAAACGATGTGTGAACATAATAGTAAATTATTAAAGACCAATAAACCACCAGTGTAATAACCGTGTCCATGAGTAAAGAGCATAATACAAATAAGCTGGTATCAGGTGAATAGGTAAGGCATAATGAAATATAGTCCCAAAACAATCCCTTTGAGAAAGTCGAGGTGTGTGATGAAACGCATCAGTGGCGGGGTCTATTGATGTCAGCGCGCATCCTAAGGAAGATTTTACCCTGTGAGCTTGGTGGCCAAGTGATCCTTAAGGGGGCTGCACACCCTTAAATGTGATCTGAGCGCACCAGGATTCAGTGCACAAACAAATCTGAGTTTTTTATGATTTTACTGTTGTGTGGTGTGTGGTTGTTTTTTTTTTTTTTTTTTTTTTTTTAAGGTTTTTAAAAGATTCAACAATATGTTGGTCCTTTCCGTTCTTTTCTGAGCAATACTGCCCAGGATTATCATAGGACACATTTCAAGCACCTGCCAGGATTTATTAGTGCTACTGATTGTTACAAGCACCAACAGCGGATACAGCCTCCCAGCAGATACCATATACCCCTTAAAGAGGAAGGTGCGTGGTGACCTGTACTAGGTCCAGAGTGGAAATGAGTGCATACGAGTAAGGGTGGAGGGACACTGGAGGTGTTTGTGTGCCTGCACAGTACCTACGAATTCCCTTCTGTTTTTTGTTTTGGGACTATATTTCATTATGCCTTACCTACTCACCTGATATCGGCTTATTTGTATTACGTTCACATTGTTTAAAGGTACACATTTTTTGAGTAGTTTTCATTGATGATTTTTTTTTTTTTTTTTTTTGTGGTGTTATCCCCATAGAGCATATCTTCATTTTAGGAACACATTTGGGTATCTAGCAGCAAACCCTTTATCCCTTTCACTTGTTATTTACTTGTTTACATTGCACATTAGTTTACTTAGTTACCATGAGCTTTGGCGCAACCGCGCGCGTTACTAAATGCGTGGGTGTGCCTGCTGTGTATCTGCAAAAGGGATGCATGTTTTTGTGCTTGAAAGTACGTGACTGAGTGGTTCTGCAACACGTGTGAACCTAGCCTTCTAATTACTTGAGAAATGCACACTACCTGTTCCACTCAACCCCCAGCTCTAATGATGTCAATGCTTGAACTGTGTGATCGCTTCACCTGACTACTTGTGTAGAGCTGCTTCCTGGTGCTGGAATAAGTCGCAACACCCAGCAGCAGGACATGTCCTGGACCCACGGGACGCCGGGATTTTCTTAAATCCTGGGACAGTAATGTAGGATCTGGGAGTTATGAATGAATGCTCTTTTCTACATACAGGAAGTTTACAGTACTATTGTAATTCTTGTGTGTGTTAATATAAAATGTCCAAGTGTAGAAAAATATTGTTCTTTGTGACATCCTATCATGCACTTCAAAGAGGCTGACAGGGTGTGACTTTCTGTCATAATGTGAGATCACTATCGCCCAACCTGTCCTCTGACCACATCACTGAAGTTTCGTTATCTTTATTCTGTGGTTTGGACTGGTCTTTCTGGCTTTCTTGACAATTTTGAAATTGGTATATTCAACATTATACTATTTTTATCACACTACCCATAAGTGGCATATTAGTGTGCCATCTTATAATACAACTATGTAATGCATTCATCTTAACTGTCTTAAGGGTTCCTTTACACTTTGCGTTTTAATGTGCACATGGGCTTCTTCTTCCTTCTTCTTCTTTCGTGCATTGAGACATGTTGACACCTGGTGTAACAGCAGTCTTCCATTTGAGAGATTGTGTTAAATATGTTGTCAGAAAGGTTGGTACCAAGTGTGTTGATCCATTTTTGCAGGCCTGGGTATTGCCTACGAAGACGAGAAGCAAAAGTGACTAAAAAGGGCACATGAGCATCCAAACTGGATCACAAAACAATGATGCCCTGGTCTGATAATGTATTTTAAAGTGTTACTAAACCCACAACAGTAAAATCAGTTTGTGTGCAGTAAAGCATGATTGTTCTACTCACTGTGGAATCTATGGGGTTAATTTGGGAGTAATGGTAAACAAATACCACCAAATAAGGATGAGCTCCGGCGTGTTCGCATGCTGAACGTGCCGAGCCTGCCAGGAAGTCGGCGCGGCGCTAATCACAGGTAGGGAGACATTTCCCGATTATTATTTATTTTTTTTGCAGCCGCACATCGGGAAATGTCTCACTGATTGTGATTAGCGCTGTGCTGTGCCGACTTCCTGGCGGGCTCGGCACTTTCAGTATGCGAACACGCCGGAGCTCATCCTTGCCACCAAACAATCGGTACATAGTATTAGCTCACGTAAGTGCAAATAACAGTGCGCAAAAGTTGCAATCCGCTTCATAAACAATCTGTGTGTCCTCGTTGTTGGACACGTATATCCATGAAAACAGGGGAAGGGAGTTTTGGATGCATATATCCGTGAAGGGAGGGGAAGAAAGGGTATGGGGGAAGGTAAAGGTATACATATAGTGTGTGTGTGTTTTATAATTCGTTCTTAGTGTAACTGAAACAAAATGATTGGAAACCCATTCACTGGAGCGTGGTTATCAACTCACTGGGAACATCTAGGGTTTCCCTCAGCTCATCCTCTGTTTAGCCTGTGTAACAATCGATCTGAGGCGAAATAGTGAACCCAAACATACCACAGTTTAAGGTGTTTGTCCCAGTTGTCACCTCTAGCCTGCATCTCCTCTCTAAGTATGATGTCATTGAGGATATCAATCCAAATATGGGGGGGGGGCTACCTCTGATTTCCAGAGTTTTGCAATCGGCTGACGGGCTGCTGACAGAAAAAACCTGAGGAGGTTATTTTTCTGGGATTTGAATGAACCTGGGAGGATAGACAGTAGGGCCACCTTAGGGGAGAGAGCGGGAGAGTCGTCATACATTTCGTTATATACCTCAAATATTCCTTTCCAGAAGGGGCGGACTCGAGCACACTCCCACCAGATATGGAGAGAGGTTCCTCTTCCTCTGTGACAGCGGCAGCAGGTATCGGGGGTGTTGGAACATTCCGTGGACCAAGACTGGATCGTTATACCATCTAGAGTAGTTTTATAGTTCTTCTCCTGCGCGAAGCTGGAGATCGAACACTTATGGGTAAATGTGAAGGAGGTTTGCCCTACTCCCAGAGAGACTTCCGTATCTAGGTCATTGGACCACTTTCGTGTAAAAGTGTGTGTGTGTGTGTGTGTGTGTGTGTGTGTGTGTGTGTGTGTGTGTGTGTGTGAATTTCCCTCTATATATTAAAGATAACGTGTGTCTAGGGACCTGGGAAGGACCGCACATTTTCCTCAAAGGTCATTGGGGCCCTATGTATCCGACCAGATAAGTGAAAGGTAGAGCAAAATTTCGTAAAATCTTTTGTGTAAATCTTCCCGTCGTGTGAACAAATGAGCCTGCCGTTGGCCAGCTTGCACTCTCATAGCCACCCACCCATCCTGAGGCATCGTAATCGGGAAATTAGGAGGAGTGGTGCAGCGCTAGAAAATAAGTCTCTAAATGTCCCCATAATGGTAAAAATAAATAACAATAGCTGAACAAAGTCCTCTTCATCAGAAGGAAGTGGTGACACTCTGTTTAGTGGGATCCATAATGAAAGGACACTCAGAAGGGAGATGTAAACACCATCACCAACACCCAAACAAACTGACCCTTACCACCAGTGTATGAGTTATACACGTGTGTAGAAAACCGATTAACGAGAGGCAATCTTCCTGGGATAGACCAACGATCCTCCAGTGGAGTAGCATAAACCTATTCCTTTCCCTCTAAACTAAATGGAAGGCTTTAGGTCTCCTTCTTGTGACAGGATTAAGAACCAGGTATAGTCCAGTGGGTATATGCGCCTCAAGAATCGTGGTATACAGGGAGTAAAGAGAAAACGCTCATTGTGCAAATTCCATCAAAAAGGATAATTTATTGTATAAAAAGTAAAGGTCACTCACATTTCGTAAGAAGGTACAGAGCAGTATGAAGCGTCCAGCGCTTCTAACCACAAAGATGGCCGCCGTGTCACCGTCCAAAAGCGTCCTGCGTCACCAGGCTCTTGTCGCCCAACATTTCGTCGTCGGGCGTAATCGGGAAGTGTTGGGTTGTCAAAGGGGTTAAGGGGCTGGGGTCAGTAGGAAATGCAAATGCTGTAGGTCGAAAATACAATGGAGGTTTGGGACTTTGAATGAGGCCATAGACAGTGTGGAGGTAGATAGAAATGGAAGTACATATACTTTATTCATGAAACAGCGTACAAATATAATCACAGAAACCACGTAAATGAGAAGCATTATAGTGAATGACAATTCATCAATATTTACACTCACATAAGTATGTGCATGTGCAATACAAGCATCTAGGGTACATAATGTATAGTAGCCATGTGCCCCATGGCAATCTGATTGGATAAGTGGACACATATTCCAAGTAAATTCATATATGTACATATAATATAAAACAGCACTAGCCGGAATGAAAGTCACAAAAACAATAAGACCATAATTGGTTGAAGGATAGTATTCAAAGTAGATAGTTGGAACAAGATGTATAACAATTCCCAAGGACCCAGGATAGGTGGTAAGATGGGGGCATGTGTCTGCATCCCCACAGTGCCCGACGCGTTTCGTGTGATAGCACACTCATCAGGGGCGGATGCTTGGGGACATCTATAGGGGATAACGAAATGTAATTAATGGGAATGTAATAAAACATGACAGGGAAGGACAAAATAAGCCTGCCCTGGATACTTACAGAAGGTCATTTGTGCTGAGATGTAATGGGTATGGAGCCAGGGCCACATGGTCTCTACCGGGAGCTGAGGTAAGAAAAAGCAGCGTGCTAACAAGGTGCAGAATGGAAAGGCCTCCCCAGGATTTGGCAAACAAGTTGTTGGTAAATCTGAAGAGACTGGATGGTATGCCAATGGTGACTACCAAAGAGAGCCTAAAACGAAATATGAAATCGTATGTCACATTAATTGTTCGCCCAAAAGTAACAGGTAACCAGTGGTACATGACCAATAAGGTTGTCAAATTTAGTGAAGGCTTACTTGTATAGCTGGACTAAAGGTGGGCTGCGGGATGGTGAGCTAGACATCTCAAATGGGTGATAACAAGAAAAGTTGCATCGTGGGGGGCTAGATATAGCCGCCCTGTGCATGTGCACGCTGAGTCAAACCAGCGTCACGCCGGCACGTCATGAGCGGGGAGGAGGTCCGACGTCGACGGTAACCACCGCCCACGTGAGACGCTCATATTCCCCAGCTGCGCCGGCCGAGATGGATAAACCACATACTACCGCATCGTGACGCCTATACATGACGTCACATGTGGAGAAGGGTGCGTGGCGCCGATGCGCTGTGACCGGCCACCTCTCCCATACGCACCTCCCAGTCCCTAGGGGGGGCGAGAGGAGGGGCGATAGGGGGGCGTGGCCACGCAGAGCGCATCGCAGCTCCCGGGCAGCAGACACAGTAAGAACAGCCCTGGACATACGATACTCCATATTGGAGGTTGGAACACATGGCCAGTATGCTGGAATGGTATGTCCGGAGAGCAATGCCCAACATGGTACATCACCATCTGGATATGAAAACCCTCACAGCATGGGAGGCAGGGGAACACTGTCACCCCTGTCTAATGGCCTCCATCCCTATATATATATATATATATATCTCATTTAAAGTCCCAAATTCCCCCCTTTCTCGTATATAATGCTGTAGGTCGATGGCACCATAAAGCTAGTGCGCCTCGGTCAATGGGGAAAGCATAAGCATAGGCATGGTGTGGAATTTGAGATTTGTACCCCCAGAGCAGGGCCTGCAGGTCTACCTGTGCCATATCTTGTTCGATCAGCGTTAATTGTTTGGTCAGCTGAGCGTGGGAACCATTCAAGCAGTCTGGACAATATGGCTGAAGCATGATATCTCAAAATCAGGGAGACCAATACCTCCAGTGTGTTTGCGGGAGAATATATTAACCCGGAGGGGTGGTGTTGCCATACGAATTTAATCGCTGCGGAGCGTTTTCGGTAGTAGGACATCGGGAGGGTAATTGGGAGGGCCTGGAACAAGTAGAGCAGTTTGGGGAGGATATCCATCTTAAGAATACCGGTACTTATGCCACCAAGCCATGGCAATTTGAGGTGGTGCCAGAATTCTAGTGATTGTTGGATTTTAGTCAGTAAAGGGCTTAAGTTTTTAGGGGGTATACATCATGGAAGTTACGAGGGATCTCTGTCCCCAGATATTTTGATAGATTTAGTCTGCCAATGAAAGGGAACGTTTTTTGTTTATACTGTTAGGAGATCAGTTTTAGCTATGTTAAATTTAAAGTTGCTATGGGAGCCGAATCTATCAAGCTCATGAAGGAAGGAGGGGATGGCAGTGTGTGATTGTGTCACGTACAGTAGTAGGTCGTCTACATATAGGGAGAGCTTACAATGAGCCAAGGGGGTGGGGATATCCTGTATGGATTGTTACGAATTGCCTGGGCTAGGTGTTCAATGGTTATAGCAAAAAGGAGGGGGGATAGAGGGCAGCCCTGTCTGGTCCCATTGTTAATCTCAAATGTCTCAGAGTGTTCACCGTTAGCAGTAACTTTCGCCGAGGCTTTGGAGTAGAGAAACCTGATTCTAGCCAAAAGTTTTTGGGTCCTAATCCGATCTGCTGTAGTGATCGTCTCCTCCATCTAATGCTTTCTCCGTCGCATGCAGGCAGACAGGCGTGGATATGCTTACGCTGAGCATAGGCAATCAGATGAAGGGTCTTCATAGTGTTATCCCTCGCCTCGCAGCCTGGGATAAAGCCTACTTGATCACGGAGTATCAAATCAGGGAGTATGGGGCCAAGTCGGTTTGTGATCGAAAACAATTTGAGGTCAACATTTAGTAGATATGGGTCTGTAGTTACTGCAGCTCGCGTGATTGTGATCTTTCCCTGAGAAAAGGTATTTGGCAGTTAATATTTACTAAAATTAATTGCATTTCCATGTTCTGTGGGAGACCAGATATCGTGAATGCAGGGTTCTGGGTTTGAGTAACACTTTAACATCATGTGGATGGCTGGGTGCGTGTGCATAGTTTCCTGGGGAAAAGATGGCACCAGGATGCAGCATGAGAAGAAGGCAACCTGCGGAAGCAGTGTGATGCTTTAGACAATGCTCTGCTGGAAAACCTTGGGTCCTACCATTCATGTGGGCATTCTTTGATGTGTACCACCTACCTAAACATTGTTGGTGACAAAGTATACTCCTTCATGGAAATGGTATTCCCTGATGGCAGTGGCCATTCAGCAGGATAATGTGCTCTGCCACACTACAAAAAGGTTCAAAAATGGTTTGAGGAGCACAATGTTGAGTTTAAGGTGTTTGCTTGGTCTCCAAATTCTCCAACTCTCAATTGAAGCTTTGGGATGTCCTGGAAAAACCAGCCTGATACTGGGAGGCCCAACTTGCAACTTACAGGACTTAAAGGTGTTGTAAACCCTCATGGTTTTCAACCTTAATGCATTTTATGCATTAAGGTGAAAAACCTTCTGTAGTACTCCAGTCCCCCCCCCGGAATGAGCACACCAGCTCTAGCTGGTGTCTTGTATCCTGATTGGATAGATTGATAGCAGCGCAGCCATTGGCTCTCGCTGCTGTCAATCAAATCCAGTGACTGGGCACCAGGAGGTGGGGCTGAGTTCTGTGTGTGAATTCTGTGTGAATGGACACAGATGCAGGACTCAGGAGCGCACCCATACGGGGGGGGGGGGTCTACATTAGGATAGCCTTCTCCAATGTGGACACTCGATGCGGGGAGGGACCCCAGAAGAGGAGTACCGGGGCCACTCTGTGCAAAACAAACTGCACAGTGGAGGTAAGTATGACGTATGATGTGTAGGGTTTTTTTTTTTTTTTTTGGGGTGGGGGGGGTTACAACCCCTTTTTTAAAGGGTCTGCTACTGGTGGCTTGGTCCCAGATACCACAGCATAGCTTCAGAGGTCTAGTGGTGTCCATGTCTCGATGGGTCAGGGCTGTTTTGGTGGCAAAAGGGGATCCTAGTCGGTATTCATTGAGGGGGTCATAAAGGTGAATATTTTAAATGTTTCAATGCACCATACTCCTAAGGGTCCTTTCACACGGGATGGATCCGTGAACATCCGCTTGCTCAGCGGGGATCGCTCCGTGGATCCCCGCTGAGCAGGCAGATGACAGGTCCGTCGCTGCACACTGTGGAGCGACGGACCTGTCACAGTGCTGCTCTCCCCTATGAGGGATCGGATGATGATGGACCGTAGAGTCCGTCACCCGACCCGATCCGATAACGGATGGAAAAGTAGGTTTTTCCTCCGTTACACTTTATCGGAGCAGGTCGGATGTCAGCTGACGTGTCACCACTGACATCCGACGCTACATAGAGGTCTATGGAAGGTCCGTTCAGGTCCGCCTAAAAAACTGACAGGCGGGCGTGAACGGATCGTTCATGTGAAAGAGGCCTTAACGAGGTGTGTGTGGGAGGGGGGGTAATTTTCTTTTCTAATTACTTTGTTAAATTGCTCTGAGAGGTTAGGAACTACTATGTAAACTTTTTTGCAGGACGGGTCCACTTTACTGATGCACTTGTATTATGGTGTCAAGTTCTGTGGGGTTAAAATACATTTGCATGTGGAATGCCAAATGTTTCTTCTGTAGTTTTGAAGTTAACTGTGTGTAAGAAGAGGTTTCTGCTGCCTGTCCTTCAAGTGATCTGACATTGCTTGTTTTTCAGGTAGAACATGTCCATGCAAAACCCTGAAGAATGTTTCCTTCTTGTACAGTTTATGAGGCCCTAATGAAAAATGTTTTGGATTTATGGCTGTGTGACTGCAGATCATATGCACACAAAACAAGCTTTCGCAGCCTCACTTTCTTTACAAGATAACAACTTAGGAAAGTATCATATTTAAAGTGGCTATAGATATATAATTTTTATTTTACAAATACTGCAGCTGCTGACTCTTAAAATATGGACACTTACCTGCAGGGCCGGACTGGAAATAATTTCATACCAGCCCCATAGCATTTTTATACCAGCGCAACTGCATAACGTCATTATTTTATTCACAAAAGGGAAATCCATATATTTTAAAGTACATTTGAAGGGTGTATTATATATAGATAAGAGAGACCTGGAATTTACAAACAGCACCAATTTTTTACTGGCAAACATCATGACTGGCATTTACTGGCACAGACATTTTTTACTGACACAACAAAAAAAGTGCCTAAAATGGCAGTTTTCAGTGCAAATATCAATATTTAAGCTATAAACATGTAGCTAAAGCTATTAACAACGTGTTTAAGTTAAACAAAAGTCAAAAACCATATTTCTCCATTTACATGAAGGTCAGATTAATATAACCCAGCACAGAGTTTCACCATATATCAGGAGTCTGCAGGATTCCCCTTTTACAGTGCAAGGGAACTCTGACATAAAGGGGAACACTGCAGATCATGATCTAAGCTGGAACTCTGATATAAAGGGGGGCACTGGTGACCAGAGACCCCACTTATATCAGAGTCCACTGCATTCCCCTTTACATCAGAGTTCTCACTTGCACCAGGGTCTGCAGCATTGCCCTTTACATCAGAGTTCCCCCTTGCAATGTAAGGTAGAATCCTGCAGACTATGATGTAAAGGCAAACTCTGAGAATGTGGGGAGGACTCTGGTGACCAGAGACCCCCTTCTGCAGAAAGAAAATGTTAACCTTTTATATCAGTGCCCCCTTTTAATATTGTATTGACTCCCCCTCAGACTGGCCTGGCGGCGCCGTCACTTTCCTCCTCTCAGGTGCACTGTGCAGGGCTCAGTCAGTCGGCTCCAGCTTGGTGGCTCTGGTTTTATCCCATAGTTTTTCTCTCCACAGTCCATACACACAGTCTGACTTCCCCCATGACCCCCATCCCTGCGGCACTACTATTCTTGACTCCTCTCCCGACTGCAGACGTGATATAAGAAAAGAGATGGTCAGAGGCTGCGGGAGGGGACGTAGGAAGAGGCGCACGCAACCAGGCGAGACCTCTCTGAACGCTACTGCTTTACTTTTAAAAATGGTGCTGCCCGACGCCATCGTGTCACTGCGGATGCGCCCGTCTTTCCGAACAATTGCAGAGCGTGTACGGGCTTTCCCGAGCACGGCTAGCTTCGGAACAGCACTGGCGCCTGCGCAGTTGCATGTCGGCCTGGCCCCCTGGCCATATTTTTTTCAGGCGCCGCTGCTCTCACAGCGGCCCCAGGGACAGTCAGGCAGCCGGCCCACCGGGAAATTTCCCAGTAGGCCAGTCCGGGCCTGCTTACCTGTCCAGGGCGCCCGCGATGCTGGCACTTGAATCCGATCTCTCCCTTGGCTCTTGGGTGGTGGCGCCATCTTTGGTAAGGGAATCGGGAAGTGAAGCCTTGTGGCTTCACTGCCTGGTCCCCTACTGCGCATGCGCAAGTTGCGCTGTGCGATCCCACTGGTCCCTGCTGTCTTCTGGGACCTGTGTGTTGGACATGGGGTAGATACCTGCAGATACTGCGGTTATCTATGCCTGGAAGTGGGAGCAAATTCCTGGATTAGACAGGTCCCCCCCCCCCCCCCCCAAAAGGTGGCAAATGTGACACCGGAGGGGGGAGGGGAGGATTCTGAAAAGCAGAAGTTCCATTTTTGGGTGGAACTCTGCTTTAAGAGATTTAGGGGTCAGACCAGAGTCCAAGAAGGTGTGAGGTGTTTTTTTTTTTTTTTTTTTTTTTTGTTTTGCTACAACCACAATAGAATAACTGAAAAATGGCAGCCATAGACAGGCAGATATCTCTCGGTCCTTGTGCAGCTTAATATGGCACCAGAACCTATTGTCATTTTCACCTGTTAGTAGTAGAACACACTGCCCTGGGTACACCTAAATAGACATGTGCACTACCGAAAAATGTTTATTTTCGTTTATTGGTCCTTTTTGTTTAGATGCTGCATTCTTTACTTTGGATGCATTCATATTCGCTTTACGTTCACTAACAGTTACTTTAGCCAAATTCGAAAAAAAATTCCAATACCTATAATTTAATAGTTTAATAATAAAAACTATAACAATGGTTAATAATTTAAAATTATCCAAGTGCAATAGATTTGTTTAAACTCGTAGTTTGAATCGTTCTTTAGGTTGTATGCATTTGTCAATAGTCATTTGTTCATTCCGATGCTTCCGAATGAACGGATATGCCGAATTTCTTCCAAAAGCGAATTTGTAATTAAACGAATTGCATGTCTACATAGAATGCATTCAGGTGAAAAAGTGTGAGGGTTTGCAACCCCTTTAATGTAGAGCATTCTGCATACCCACGACCCATGTCGACTGGGCTGTGGAGATGTTGAGATAATATTCCCTTTTTGGGTCCCCTGAGTAAGATTGCTGTACGCCTTTTATATAGAGTACTTTGTTGCTATGTTGAGATTGTGCTTTTCTATTGCGATACCTAGTAACTATGGAAGATCTATTTGCATAATATTTGGATCTTTTTACTTCGATCATTGATGTATTGCTATACTCCACCTGCGTTGTGCTTACAATTTGTGTATTTTGTGGGAAAGTGTTAATAATAAATATATTGAAAACAGATGTGTTAAGGCTACAGCTCTGCATTATTTTATTTATTTATTTTTTTCATGAGACCTTAGATCCCTGGTGCCCAACAAGCATATGTAGCCCACCAGCACCCCACTTCAGACCGCTTATGAGGTGTAGTGCATAGCCTGCTGTACCCTAAGTGACATCAGCTTAAGTGCTGGTACCACTGGACAGCGATAGCCATGGTCCAGCACTAAGTGCAGGAGCAGAATTGATAGCTCCTAGGCTTCTGCTCCTTCTACTGAGTGCTCAATAGGAGCTTGCACCAATAGCAGAGCACTGTAAACTCAATACAAAACAATGCTTCCATATTGCGTTTACATAGGAAAGTGATAATATTTGAGTTTTTTTTTACAGCATTTCCTCTTAGCCCAGAGAGCAGGACTACTCTATCCTGCAGCAATAAATTGCTGCTATAGTGATCTATTGCTGGGTGATTGCAGACCTTAAGTATGCTTTGTATACAAGGCATATGTAGCACCCCTGTTCTCCCCCCCCCCCCCCCCCCCTGCAGGCTCTCCCCACTTTTTACTAGTAATTTTCAGCATTCAAAATTACATCTCGGACTTGCTGAGTAAGCGCTGGTTCACACTAGTGCAATTTCTGATGTGACTTTTGTCGTACAGAATTATGTGACAAGGAAAATTATTTTCAATGGTGCTCATTTACATCAATGCAACTGCATATTCTATGGAGCATCAAAGTTGATCTGCATAATCGCACTGAAAATTGAATCAAAATCGCAGTAGTGTGAACTGAGCCTAAGGCCCCTTTTAAGACATGCGGATCTGTATTTAGCCATCCACGTGCTCAGCAGGTATCGATCCGTTGATCCCCCGCTGAGCTGGCGGATGACAAGTCTGTCTCTGCACACTGTGCAGGGACTGACCTGTCAGAGACCGCTCTCCTCTATGGGGGGATCGGATGATTACGGACGGCCTGTCCATTTTCATTCGATGAAGTGGGACGTCCATCCATCCGAATTTTGCGGGGCGGCTCGGATGTCAGCGGACATGTCACCGCTGACATCCGTCGCTCCATAGAGATGTATGGAGCGACCGTTCAGATCTGCCTGAAAAAACCTCATCTTGTAAAATGACCCATTCAGTGTCGAATAGAAATGAAAGGCAAAACATTTTATGTATGTTCCATCCTGCTCCTTCAAATTTTCATCACTGCAGTCAAAAACTAATGCTGCATGTTTTTACCCCACTAATGATTAAAAAAACAAACTTTCTTACAGCAAAAATGTCAAACCAAATTGAATACCGAGCTTTAGTTAACCCTAATCAGCCATGACTAGCAAACCTCTCCCCACCATCATAAGCAACTAGAGAAATGCCTCACTTTGATAGATGACTGGATGACCATTAGTTCCCTCAAACTCAACGGGTCAAAAACAGAACTTCTCTACCTACACGCTAACCAAAATCCCAAAACCAAGACTCCATGGACACCTCCCGCCATCTTTGGACAAACCATCTCTCCGAGCACCAAAGCCAAAAGTCTTGGAGTTATCTTTGACTCAGAAATGACAATGGATGCACAAATAGGATCAGTAGTTAGCGGATCTCACCATCTCCTCCGCCTGCTACGCAGACTCATCCCCTTCATCCCAGAAGAGGACAAAGCAGCAGTAGTTGGAACAATCATCAATTCCCGTCTCGACTACGCAAACTCACTCTACTACATAGGATTAACCCCAATATCAGCTTGCGCGCCTACAGGCCATTAAAAACGCGGCGGCAAGACTGTTAACAGGAAAAAACCCTGGGAGTCCATCTCCCCATTCCTGAGGAGCCTACATTGGCTAACGGTAAAGAATCGGATCACATTCAAGACCCTCTGCCTCACCCACAAATGCATACAAGGTAACGCCCCTCAATACCTCTGAGAGAAAATAAAACACTACACACCGAATCGCAATCTGCGATCATCTAGTCAAAACCACCTCCTCGTTCCCAAATACCGCTACAAAGCAAGGGGAGAATGAAGATTCGCAGTCCAGGGACCTCGGCTATGGAACTCTCTTCCGACTCACATCCGCATGGAAGAAAACCACCCGGCCTTCAGGAAAAAACTCAAGACTTGCCTCTTCTAAGAAGCTGACAACACAAAACGCATTAGCGCCTTGAGGCAATTCAGTTTGCATTTGCAGCCCTTTACAAATCAATCATTCATTCACAGCTATTATTTTTTCTGTTCGCATGATTTTTTTTTTTTTTTTTTTTTTTTCATTTGTCTTGTAATAAGGAAAAAAGCTTTGATTTCACTTGTAACTAACTTTTTGCAATGCTTTGTACTTCAATTGTAATTTTAGTGTAATTCTAAATAGAGCGGTTTGTAGAATATTACGGTAATCTCTGCTATGTGAGCATGATCTGTGTCTCCATTAGCTTCAGGTGTAGCATAGAGGAGACATCAAGGGCCTAATAGACTCCTGGTGTCTCAAAAAGGAGAGCCTGCCACACAAGCAGCCCCCTATATGATGGCAATGAAGTTAAGTGAAAGGAAGAAAAAATGGAGACCCCCCCCCCCCCCCCCACCTGCACATACACATGTTTTGGGACTTTTGTGTTGCATAATATCGCCACACACCAGAAGGAGAGCAGTAATTATAGGGCCGTTTATTTATGGATAACTCTAAACTGATGACCTGTAAGGGCTTTTAAAGTGCCACTTATGGACTGTGTACTGCAGTTTGCCACCATTGCACAGGCACATGCAATTTTAAGACTTGACATGATTGGTATGTCTTCATTGGCGCAGCCCTATCTTTTAAATTGTAACAAAAATGGCTTATATATTACTGTTGAATATATTTTTATCATAAATTACATTTTCGGGAGTGTGGCCAAACTGGGCATTTGAGTAGTCAAGCCTCATGGACCTCCCGGTTTAATCCGGGCAGCTAGTGCTTGGCAAGCTCCACAAGCCCAGATGGATTTTCCATAGTGTAGCATATTTTAATATTCCAATGATAAAACAAAGAAACTCACATGAACAGCCGCTGGCGACCCAGAATCGCACAGCGGCAAGACGTCAGTATCAAATGTCCCACCCCAAGTGTTGTCTTTTTTAAGTGTCTCAACCCAACCACAGTGGGCTATGTAAGGCTCCATTCACACTAGCGCGTTTTTTGATGCATTTTGCATTTTGCAGAAATGCACGGGAATTTTTTAACATGGGTTCCTATGGAACATGTTCACATCAATGCCTTTTTGTTTCTCTGCATTTTTGGAAAGGGTCAGGGACTTTTTTTCATGCAAAATGCAGCGTTTTGCATGTAATAGAATTCAATGGACAAGCATCAAAAACGCAAGTGCACCGTTTTTGCCTTTTTTTTTTTTTTTTAGACTGTAAAAAAAAAAAAACGCAAATCGCGGCAAAAACGCCGCAAAAACGTGGCAAGCATGAAAAAAAAAAACGCCCAAAAGCAACATGCATAGGTGTGAATCGAGCCTAAAGGAAGCCTAATTAAAGCCGTATGGCGATTCAAAAGAATTATGCTGCCTGTCGGCCTCTTTAACTCTTCCGAAATAAGAGTAATGTAGCCATAGCATTTTGAATTTTTCTCAAGTGTAGGGCTCCATCATCCTTAGCTTCTCCATTTTGCATAATATCAGTAACCATGTTATTGGGCTAATGAAGAGATAGCCAGGGATTTCTAGAGGGTGGATATCGGCTGTCTGGCCACCAAGAGAAAATGGCATGGTGGTATATTATATATATTTTTTTTTATATTCTATATTAGCTCTATAGAAGCTTAGAAAAAATGGATAGGAGGGAAATTTCTGGATCTGTCAAAAATATCTTTCTACATGAATTTCCACAAAAAAAAAGGAAATCCTGTTGCATTCCCACCAGATATGCAGATAAGTTTCTTTTGCCGTATTACAGCGCCAACACTCTCATCAGGGACCGAAGGGAAGATATGATGTCTATGCCAACGGGCAAACAAAATTATATAATATATCTCTTATCTCTATCTCTGTTTCCGCTTTCCTCTATGGGGAGATTGGATTGAAACAGACTGCCTGTAACTTGCAATGCTCAAAGCTGTACATAGACTACTGTACAATCTTTGACATTATCCAATGTATAAGATGTATGGGCACCCTAAATATTGGATTTCCCAAACCATATCTGGTACAAAGCCAAAAACTCAGATCTCTAGCGTTGAGACAGCCACACAGGTGGTGTATGGTTTTAATAAATCTGCATACTTGCAAAAAGGGCCCATTCATGCTTGTGTGATTCAGTAAAATGCAAATTAATGTAAGGGGTGTGATGGTAGATCAATTCACTTTGGTAAGATTTCCTGTTGAGTTTCCAAGACCAAATATGAAGGGAAATCTGCTCAGTAGGAAACTGTCAGCAAAATTACCTGATTAGGGTTTTAGCCGCTGTTTAGACCAGTGCAACAGGTCCAAACCACATGACAAGTCGCACCCTATTGTTGGCAATGGAACTGTTCAAATCGGTGCGACTCTGACTTTGTGGTGCCACACCGATTTGAAAAAAAGGTTTGTTAATTTTTTTTTTATTTTTGCATAGACATCTGTGCATGAAGTCGCACAGATGTCAGCCCACTCGCACCTGAAGTCACACTGACCTGCAGCTTTGAAAATGTGCGACTTTAAGTGAGCGCAAAATTCCAAAGTCAGATTTAGATTCCCTACATCACACAAAAAAAAACCCCACCTTTTTGCTTTTTCAAACATTATGGGTTGATTTACTAAAGGCAAACGGGATGATCACTTGCCCCGTGGCAAGCGGGGAAAAAAACAGATGAGGCCGGGATCCGTACATGGGAAGTCAGGCACAGAATATAGTTAATACATGGAGAAACTAGGAAGTTGCTGGCCGAATTTCGATACGTGTATACCCAGCTTTAGTGTTATTACCTTGGAAGATTTCAAGCCTCCCTTTACCACCCTTTTCATGTACAGGTTGGCTACAGTAGGTGATGCAGGTAATCCCATAGCAAAGCCATGTTCCTCTCCATTAACGTTATCGTTTTGTACTTGAAATGGGTAGAGTAGAGACAAAGGTGGTCTGGCTTGGGTTATGTTTAACTGTCAGTTTTATCCCATTTCAGCTGTATAGCCCCTGCAGTTGGTATACAAGTTAAAAGGATGTAAAATTATAGGGCACCATTGTTTCTTATGGCTCTAATTTGATTTCAGGTATTCTTGTCAATAAAAGAAAAAACGCGCGGGCCGTGTTTTGGAAAAAAATGGAGCAGGGACCCTTTTTTTCTTTGCATTTTAAGGAGCACAGCAGCCCATTCAAATGAGAGAATTTCTTGCGGCTCTCAGAGCCGCAAAAGTGTGCATCTAGCCTAAGTATTGGGATCACAGAAACCTTTTCCATGTCATGGTCTACATCTAGTAGTAGTTACATTCAACTGGGCTTGTTCTGTAATTTTGGATGTTTTTGTAGCTCATCCAAGCCACTTATTAGAACTGAAGAAGTGACTTGTATAAACAATGAAAAGTCATAAACATAACAGTTACGTTCCAGCTGAATGTGACTACTGCTAGCTATACTATGACCTGGGTATATGAGAACCTTTAGACACCGCTCATATTGGCTCCAGTTTTGAGAGCCTAGCCTCATTCTAGCATAGCTCTTAAAGTGGATGTAAACCCAATGTCATCCTTTCTAAACTACTGCCATAGGGGTTATCTATAAGGATATACATGCCTCCTGTATGTATCTTTACCTGTCAAATGTCTCCCCTCTGTCTGTTATGAGACCCGAAAAACTGCATATTCTGTGGGTGGGTCTGTTGTCTGGAGCTCGGTGGGTGGAGTCGTGATGTCAGTAGACTCCCCGCCCACCTTTACACTGCTTGTCAATATGCATTTTCTCCTGTGTATTTCTAACACTGAATTTCTGCTATGATCTCTAACATCCAGTGAAAAGACAGGAAAGTAACCACATGACTTCAGCATGCCAAATCATACTGAGGTGTGGAACAGCCAAGCCTTGCAGAGCTGCTGAAGAAAGGAGTGGGGTAGAGATTCAAAAAAAATAATCCCTGTGTCTTAGGCTATTGCACAAGATGTAACTCACTTGTCACTCACAGTAAGGGGGAGTATTTGACAAAGTTTTTCTCAGTTTTGTCAAGATTTTTCTCACTGAACAATAAAAGCGGATTGCTCAGAGATGGGTTTACTCTGTGTGGCAAGACTGGGCTCAAATGATAGCAAATCTTATACTCTACAGTATGATAAAAAAAAAAAAAAAAAAAAAAAAAAATTTCGGGTTTACATCCACTTTAATGCCAGGTTTGGGATACGAGCCTCCTAGCTGCACTATGACACAGCTAATATATTGCCAGATTTGGGATACTTTGTCTAGTCTCCTGTCATCAGTGGCTAAGTTCAGTTCTTTTTTGCCACGTGTTTCTGTTTTTTTTTGCTACAAAATACAGTATAGTGGTGCTTAAAGCGGGGGTCCACCTATCTATCGTGTGGTGTGTGTGGTTTTTTTTTTTTTTTTTTTTTTTTTTTTTTTTCGTTCATTCACAAACTTTTCTTCTCAGCATTACATACTCACATATTGTGTGTAATATGTCCGCCTGTGTCAGATTTCGTCGGAAAGAATAACTTATATTATTCACTGCAGGCGGTTTCCATCTTCATTGTGGGCATTTGAAGCCCACAAGCATTTATTTCCTGGATGTGGTGAATGCTTTGCTCCCAGCATTCACTGCTCGTTCCCGCACATGCTCAGTGGCATCCTGGGAAGCCTGAGACTAGCTCCCAGGAGTCTGGGAGAGGCCAGAAACACGCCTACTCCCACGGGAGGAGAACCAGGAAGTGCAAAGAAGAATAGAAAAATAAAAGGTAATTACGGCGATTTCAATTTTTTTAAACGGCATGTCAGCATCTAGGCAAGGAAGAGAATACATACAGATATTGTTCAAAATTTGGGTGGAACCCCGCTTTAAGTTTGTGAACCCGTTTTACATTTCCAATACTTTTTTATTTACTTTTTTTTTTTTTTTTAATTTTATTTTTTTTTTAATTATTTTTCAAATATCAAAAAGAGAACATACATCATAAAATATTGTATAACATCTCATAATACAAAAAATAAAACTGTTATTACTTTATCTTCCCTTACCCTCCCTCTCAACCTACAAAACACACACCCAATTATTAGTTATGCATATATTTCTGTTAGTCACTTGGCCAAAGGGTAAGGGGGAAACCATCTCCCTAGGCCAGTGAATTGTAAAAGAGAAAAGCATCCAAGGCCACGTAAGGGCGAAAAGCAAGAACGAGTAGGTGGCAAGGCACAAGAGTCACTCACCATCCCCTTATAGGGGGCACCCCATCTCGTCCAGCCAAGGTCTCCACATTCTTTCAAACTTACTACAATTACCCTGCCTAATGCATATCGCCCTCTCGCTCCA